>NC_089844.1:208502821-208824151 GCF_035609145.1 Eleutherodactylus coqui | reverse complement strand
GTATGTGCATATGTGTGTATAGATGTATGTATGTGTATATGTGTGTATATGTATGTATGTGCATATGTGTGTATATATGTATTTATGTGTATATGTGTGTATATATGTATGTGTGTGTATATGTGTGTATATATGTATGTATGTGCATATGTGTGTATATATGTATTTATGTGTATATGTGTGTATATATGTATGTATATATGTGTGTATATATGTATGTGTATATGTGTGTATATATGTATGTATGTGTATATGTGTGTATATGTATGTATGTGAATATGTGTGTATATATGTATGTATGTGTATATGTGTGTATATATGTATGTATGTATGTATGTGTAAATGTGTGTATATATGTATGTATGTGCATATGTCTGTATATATGTATGTATGTATGTGTATATGTGTGTGTATATATGTGTGTATGTGTATATGTGTGTATATATGTATGTATGTATATATGTGTGTATATATGTATGTGTATATGTGTGTATATATGTATGTGTGTATGTGTGTATATATGTAAGTGTATATGTGTGTATATATGTATGTATGTGTATACGTGTGTATATATGTATGTATGTATATATGTGTGTATATATGTATGTATGTGTATATATGTATGTGTATATGTGTGTATATATGTATGCATGTGTATATGTGTATATATGTATGTATGTATGTGTATATGTGTGTATGTATGTGTATATGTGTGTATATGTATGTATGTATATATGTGTGTATATATGTATATGTGTGTATAAATGTATGTATGTGTATATGTGTGTACATATGTATATATGTGTATATGTGTGTATGTATGTATGTGTATATGTGTGTATATATGTATGTATGTATGTATGTGTATGTGTATATGTATGTATGTGTATATGTGTGTATATGTATGTATGTATGTGCATATGTGTGTATATATGTATGTATGTGTATATGTGTGTATATATGTATGTATGTGTAAATGTGTGTATATATGTATGTATGCATGTGTAAAAGTGTGTATATATGTATGTATGTGCATATGTGTGTATATATGTATGTATGTGTATATGTGTGTGTATATGTGTGTGTATATATGTATGTATGTGTATATGTGTGTATATATGTATGTATGTATATATGTGTGTATATATGTATGTGTATATGTGTGTATATATGTATGTATGTATATATGTGTATATATGTATGTATGTGTATATATGTATGTGTATATGTGTGTATATATGTATGCATGTGTATATGTGTATATATGTATGTGTATATGTGTGTATGTATGTGTATATGTATGTATGTGCATATGTGTGTATATATGTATTTTTGTGTATATGTGTGTATATATGTATGTATGTATATATGTGTGTATATATGTATGTGTATATGTGTGTATATATGTATGTATGTGTATATGTGTGTATATGTATGTATGCACATATGTGTGTATATATGTATGTATGTGTATATGTGTGTATACATGTATGTATGTGCATATGTGTGTATATATGTATGTATGTGTATATGTGTGTATATGTATGTATGTGCATATGTGTGTATATATGTATGCATGTGTATATGTGTGTATATATGTATTTATGTGCATATGTGTGTATATATGTATGTTTGTGTATTTGTGTGTATATATGTATGTATGTGTATATATGTATGTATGTGCATATGTGTGTATATATGTATGTATGTGTATATGTGTGTATATATGTATGTATGTGTAAATGTGTGTATATATGTATGTATGTGCATATGTGTGTATATATGTATGTATGTGTATATGTGTGTGTATATGTGTGTGTATATATGTATGTATGTGTATATGTATGTATGTATATATGTGTGTATATATGTATGTATATATGAGTGTATATATGTATGTGTATATGTGTGTATATATGTATGTGTATATGTGTGTATATATGTATGTATGTGTATATGTGAGTATATATGTATGTATGTATATATGTGTGTATATATGTATGTATGTGTATATATGTATGTGTATATGTGTGTATATATGTATGCATGTGTATATGTGTATATATGTATGTATGTATGTGTATATGTGTGTATGTATGTGTATATGTGTGTATATGTATGTATGTATACATGTGTGTATATATGTATATGTGTGTATATATGTATGTATGTGTATATGTGTATATATGTATGTGTATATGTGTGTATATATGTATGTATGTATGTGCATATGTGTGTATATATGTATGTATGTGTATATGTGTGTATATGTATGTGTGTGTATATGTGTGTATATATGTATGTATGTGCATATGTGTGTATATATGTATTTATGTGTATATGTGTGTATATATGTATGTATATATGTGTGTATATATGTATGTGTATATGTGTGTATATATGTATGTATGTGTATATGTGTGTATATGTATGTATGTGCATATGTGTGTATATATGTATGTATGTGTATATGTGTGTATATATGTATGTATGTGTAAATGTGTGTATATATGTATGTATGTATGTATGTGTAAATGTGTGTATATATGTATGTATGTGCATATGTCTGTATATATGTATGTATGTATGTGTATATGTGTGTGTATATGTGTGTGTATATATGTGTGTATGTGTATATGTGTGTATATATGTATGTATGTATATATGTGTGTATATGTGTGTATATATGTATGTGTATATATGTGTATATATGTAAGTGTATATGTGTGTATATATGTATGTATGTGTATACGTGTGTATATATGTATGTATGTATATATGTGTGTATATATGTATGTATGTGTATATATGTATGTGTATATGTGTGTATATATGTATGCATGTGTATATGTGTATATATGTATGTATGTATGTATGTATGTGTATATGTGTGTATGTATGTGTATATGTGTGTATATGTATGTATGTATATATGTGTGTATATATGTATATGTGTGTATAAATGTATGTATGTGTATATGTGTGTACATATGTATATATGTGTATATGTGTGTATGTATGTATGTGTATATGTGTGTATATATGTATGTATGTATGTATGTATGTATGTGTATGTGTATATGTATGTATGTGTATATGTGTGTATATGTATGTATGTATGTGCATATGTGTGTATATATGTATGTATGTGTATATGTGTGTATATATGTATGTATGTGTAAATGTGTGTATATATGTATGTATGCATGTGTAAAAGTGTGTATATATGTATGTATGTGCATATGTGTGTATATATGTATGTATGTGTATATGTGTGTGTATATATGTATGTATGTGTATATGTGTGTATAGATGTATGTATGTATATATGTGTGTATATATGTATGTGTATATGTGTGTATATATGTATGTATGTATATATGTGTATATATGTATGTATGTGTATATATGTATGTGTATATGTGTGTATATATGTATGCATGTGTATATGTGTATATATGTATGTATGTATGTGTATATGTGTGTATGTATGTGTATATGTATGTATGTGCATATGTGTGTATATATGTATTTTTGTGTATATGTGTGTATATATGTATGTATGTATATATGTGTGTATATATGTATGTGTATATGTGTGTATATATGTATGTATGTGTATATGTGTGTATATGTATGTATGCGCATATGTGTGTATATATGTATGTATGTGTATATGTGTGTATACATGTATGTATGTGCATATGTGTGTATATATGTATGTATGTGTATATGTGTGTATATGTATGTATGTGCATATGTGTGTATATATGTATGTATGTGTATATGTGTGTATATATGTATTTATGTGCATATGTGTGTATATATGTATGTTTGTGTATTTGTGTGTATATATGTATGTATGTGTATATGTGTGTATATGTATGTATGTGCATATGTGTGTATATATGTATGTATGTGTATATGTGTGTATATGTATGTATGTGCATATGTGTGTATATATGTATGTATGTGTATATGTGTGTATATATGTATGTATGTGTAAATGTGTGTATATATGTATGTATGTATGTATGTGTAAATGTGTGTATATTTGTATGTATGTGCATATGTCTGTATATATGTATGTATGTATGTGTATATGTGTGTGTATATATGTGTGTATGTGTATATGTGTGTATATATGTATGCATGTATATATGTGTGTATATATGTATGTGTATATGTGTGTATATATGTATGTGTATATGTGTGTATATATGTAAGTGTATATGTGTGTATATATGTATGTATGTGTATACGTGTGTATATATGTATGTATGTATATATGTGTGTATATATGTATGTATGTGTATATATGTATGTGTATATGTGTGTATATATGTATGCATGTGTATATGTGTATATATGTATGTATGTATGTGTATATGTGTGTATGTATGTGTATATGTGTGTATATGTATGTATGTATATATGTGTGTATATATGTATATGTGTGTATAAATGTATGTATGTGTATATGTGTGTACATATGTATATATGTGTATATGTGTGTATGTATGTATGTGTATATGTGTGTATATATGTATGTATGTATGTATGTGTATGTGTATATGTATGTATGTGTATATGTGTGTATATGTATGTATGTATGTGCATATGTGTGTATATATGTATGTATGTGTATATGTGTGTATATATGTATGTATGTGTAAATGTGTGTATATATGTATGTATGCATGTGTAAAAGTGTGTATATATGTATGTATGTGCATATGTGTGTATATATGTATGTATGTGTATATGTGTGTGTATATGTGTGTGTATATATGTATGTATGTGTATATGTGTGTATATATGTATGTATGTATATATGTGTGTATATATGTATGTGTGTATATGTGTGTATATATGTATGTATGTATATATGTGTATATATGTGTGTATGTGTATATATGTATGTGTATATGTGTGTATATATGTATGCATGTGTATATGTGTATATATGTATGTGTATATGTGTGTATGTATGTGTATATGTATGTATGTGCATATGTGTGTATATATGTATTTTTGTGTATATGTGTGTATATATGTATGTATGTATATATGTGTGTATATATGTATGTGTATATGTGTGTATATATGTATGTATGTGTATATGTGTGTATATGTATGTATGCACATATGTGTGTATATATGTATGTATGTGTATATGTGTGTATACATGTATGTATGTGCATATGTGTGTATATATGTATGTATGTGTATATGTGTGTATATGTATGTATGTGCATATGTGTGTATATATGTATGTATGTGTATATGTGTGTATATATGTATTTATGTGCATATGTGTGTATATATGTATGTTTGTGTATTTGTGTGTATATATGTATGTATGTGTATATGTGTGTATATGTATGTATGTGCATATGTGTGTATATATGTATGTATGTGTATATGTGTGTATATATGTATGTATGTGTAAATGTGTGTATATATGTATGTATGTGCATATGTGTGTATATATGTATGTATGTGTATATGTGTGTGTATATGTGTGTGTATATATGTATGTATGTGTATATGTATGTATGTATATATGTGTGTATATATGTATGTATATATGAGTGTATATATGTATGTGTATATGTGTGTATATATGTATGTGTATATGTGTGTATATATGTATGTATGTGTATATGTGTGTATATATGTATGTATGTATATATGTGTGTATATATGTATGTATGTGTATATATGTATGTGTATATGTGTGTATATATGTATGCATGTGTATATGTGTATATATGTATGTATGTATGTGTATATGTGTGTATGTATGTGTATATGTGTGTATATGTATGTATGTATACATGTGTGTATATATGTATATGTGTGTATACATGTATGTATGTGTATATGTGTATATATGTATGTGTATATGTGTGTATATATGTATGTATGTGCATATGTGTGTATATATGTATGTATGTGTATATGTGTGTATATGTATGTGTGTGTATATGTGTGTATATATGTATGTATGTGCATATGTGTATATATGTATTTATGTGTATATGTGTGTATATATGTATGTATATATGTGTGTATATATGTATGTGTATATGTGTGTATATATGTATGTATGTGTATATGTGTGTATATGTATGTATGTGCATATGTGTGTATATATGTATGTATGTGTATATGTGTGTATATATGTATGTATGTGTAAATGTGTGTATATATGTATGTATGTATGTATGTGTAAATGTGTGTATATATGTATGTATGTGCATATGTCTGTATATATGTATGTATGTATGTGTATATGTGTGTGTATATGTGTGTGTATATATGTGTGTATGTGTATATGTGTGTATATATGTATGTATGTATATATGTGTGTATATATGTATGTGTATATGTGTGTATATATGTATGTGTATATATGTGTATATATGTAAGTGTATATGTGTGTATATATGTATGTATGTGTATACGTGTGTATATATGTATGTATGTATATATGTGTGTATATATGTATGTATGTGTATATATGTATGTGTATATGTGTGTATATATGTATGCATGTGTATATGTGTATATATGTATGTATGTATGTATGTGTATATGTGTGTATGTATGTGTATATGTGTGTATATGTATGTATGTATATATGTGTGTATATATGTATGTGTGTATAAATGTATGTATGTGTATATGTGTGTACATATGTATATATGTGTATATGTGTGTATGTATGTATGTGTATATGTGTGTATATATGTATGTATGTATGTATGTATGTATGTGTATGTGTATATGTATGTATGTGTATATGTGTGTATATGTATGTATGTATGTGCATATGTGTGTATATATGTATGTATGTGTATATGTGTGTATATATGTATGTATGTGTACATGTGTGTATATATGTATGTATGCATGTGTAAAAGTGTGTATATATGTATGTATGTGCATATGTGTGTATATATGTATGTATGTGTATATGTGTGTGTATATGTGTGTGTGTATATATGTATGTATGTGTATATGTGTGTATAGATGTATGTATGTATATATGTGTGTATATATGTATGTGTATATGTGTGTATATATGTATGTATGTATGTATATATGTGTATATATGTATGTATGTGTATATATGTATGTGTATATGTGTGTATATATGTATGCATGTGTATATGTGTATATATGTATGTATGTGTATATGTGTGTATGTATGTGTATATGTATGTATGTGCATATGTGTGTATATATGTATTTTTGTGTATATGTGTGTATATATGTATGTATGTATATATGTGTGTATATATGTATGTGTATATGTGTGTATATATGTATGTATGTGTATATGTGTGTATATGTATGTATGCGCATATGTGTGTATATATGTATGTATGTGTATATGTGTGTATACATGTATGTATGTGCATATGTGTGTATATATGTATGTATGTGTATATGTGTGTATATGTATGTATGTGCATATGTGTGTATATATGTATGTATGTGTATATGTGTGTATATATGTATTTATGTGCATATGTGTGTATATATGTATGTTTGTGTATTTGTGTGTATATATGTATGTATGTGTATATGTGTGTATATGTATGTATGTGCATATGTGTGTATATATGTATGTATGTGTATATGTGTGTATATGTATGTATGTGCATATGTGTGTATATATGTATGTATGTGTATATGTGTGTATATATGTATGTATGTGTAAATGTGTGTATATATGTATGTATGTGCATATGTGTGTATATATGTATTTATGTGCATATGTGTGTATATATGTATGTTTGTGTATTTGTGTGTATATATGTATGTATGTGTATATGTGTGTATATATGTATGTATGTGTAAATGTGTGTATATATGTATGTATGTGCATATGTGTGTATATATGTATGTATGTGTATATGTGTGTGTATATGTGTGTGTATATATGTATGTATGTGTATATGTATGTATGTATATATGTGTGTATATATGTGTGTATATATGTATGTGTATATGTGTGTATATATGTATGTGTATATGTGTGTATATATGTATGTATGTGTATATGTGTGTATATATGTATGTATGTATATATGTGTGTATATATGTATGTATGTGTATATATGTATGTGTATATGTGTGTATATATGTATGCATGTGTATATGTGTATATTTGTATGTATGTATGTGTATATGTGTGTATGTATGTGTATATGTGTGTATATGTATGTATGTATGCATGTGTGTATATATGTATATGTGTGTATATATGTATGTATGTGTATATGTGTATATATGTATGTGTATATGTGTGTATATATGTATGTATGTGTATATGTGTGTATATGTATGTATGTGCATATGTGTATATATGTATGTATGTGTATATGTGTGTATATAAGTATGTATGTGCATATGTGTGTATATATGTATGTATGTGTATATGTGTGTATATATGTATGTATGTATGTGTATATGTGTGTATATATGTATGCATGTGTATATGTGTGTATAAATGTATGTATGTGCATATGTGTGTATATATGTATTTATGTGTATATGTGTGTATATATGTATGTATATATGTGTGTATATATGTATGTGTATATGTGTGTATATATGTATGTATGTGTATATGTGTGTATATGTATGTATGTGCATATGTGTGTATATATGTATGTATGTGTAAATGTGTGTATATATGTATGTATGTGCATATGTGTGTATATATGTATGTATGTGTATATGTGTGTGTATATGTGTGTGTATATATGTATGTATGTGTATATGTATGTATGTATATATGTGTGTATATATGTATGTATATATGTGTGTATATATGTATGTGTATATGTGTGTATATATGTATGTGTATATGTGTGTATATATGTATGTGTATATGTGTGTATATATGTATGTATGTGTATATGTGTATATATGTATGTATGTATATATGTGTGTATATATGTATGTATGTATATATGTATGTGTATATGTGTGTATATATGTATGCATGTGTATATGTGTATGTATGTATGTATGTATGTGTATATGTGTGTATATGTATGTATGTATATATGTGTGTATATATGTATATGTGTGTATATATGTATGTATGTGTATATGTGTGTACATATGTATATATGTGTATATGTGTGTATGTATGTATGTGTATATGTGTGTATATATGTATGTATGTATGTGTATATGTGTGTATATATGTATGTATGTGTATATGTGTGTATATGTATGTATGTGCATATGTGTGTATATATGTATGTATGTGTATATGTGTGTATATATGCATGTATGTGTAAATGTGTGTATATATGTTTGTATGTATGTGTAAATGTGTGTATATATGTATGTATGTGCATATGTGTGTATATATGTATGTGTATATGTGTGTGTATATGTGTATGTGTATATATGTATGTATGTGTATATGTGTGTATATATGTATGTATGTATATATGTGTGTATATATGTATGTGTATATGTGTATATATGTATGTGTATATGTGTGTATATATGTATGTATGTGTATATGTGTGTATATATGTATGTATGTATATATGTGTGTATATATGTATGTATGTGTATATATGTGTGTATATATGTATGCATGTGTATATGTGTATATATGTATGTATGTATGTATGTGTATATGTGTGTATATGTATGTATGTATATATGTGTGTATATATGTATATGTGTGTATATATGTATGTATGTGTATATGTGTGCACATATGTACATATGTGTATATGTGTGTATGTATGTATGTATGTGTATATGTGTGTATATATGTATGTATGTATGTGTATATGTGTGTATATATGTATGTATGTGTATATATGTGTGTATATATATATATATATGTGTGTATATATGTATGTATGCATGTGTCTATGTGTGTACATATGTATGTATGTGTATGTGTGTGGATGTATGTGTATATGTGTATATATATATATATATATATATAAAAGCATCTAATACTAAGTAAAAATACACATGATCAGTTTTGTTCGTGGTTTTATGTCTAAAATTCGCTTTTTTTACACAGGATATAGACATGGACTCTACAAGGCTATTACAAAAGTGAAGCCATTAAACAACAATTTGCTCCATTGTAATCAAGTATGACCTACTAAATTCATGTGCACTCACACGTATATTTAATGTATGTCCTGTAAGTGTTTTTTCAAAAATGCAATAAAGAACAAATGGAAAAAAATATATATATATATTTCTGGGTTTCACCTGCCCTCTTGGTTGATACATTTTCAGAGTTTCACTTGTACTCGTGTTACACTAATTTTTCTAGCCTTCGCCTATACTGTTATCTAACTTTTTTTTTTCCGGACTTCGCCTACACTAATGGTACACCAATGTTTCAGGGGTCCGCCTATATATCTGCTACAGAAATGTTACTGAGGTCTGCCTATACTATTACTACAGAAATGGTACTGTGGTCTGCCTATACTATTACTACAGAAATGGTACTGTGGTCTGCCTATACTCTTACTACAGAAATGTTTTAGGGGTCCGCCTATACTTCTGCTACAGAAATGTTACTGAGGTCTGCCTATACTGCTGCTACAGAAATGTTACAGGGGTCTGCCTATACTGCTGCTACAGAAATGTTACAGGGGTCTGCCTATACCTTTGCTGCTGGAATGTTACAGGGGTCTGCCTATAACTTTGCTACTGGAATGTTACAGGAATCTGTCTATACTATTGGTGCACAAAGTCTTCCCATCACAGTGTTTTACCTATCTGGCCCCAAAACACTGACTGACTAGGGCATGAATTGTGGGCTGAGGCCAACATGTATTTTCTCTTGCGTTACCACAAATAAGACGTTCACAGCTGCACTAGCATTGAAGTCCGCTCTATGCCTGCCATTGCTAAGGGTTTGTGCAGAGGTCTATGTCATGATGGAAATGCAACTGCGCCAGGTTGGGCCCGTGGAACTTGGCCCTGGTTAATCCAGTCTTTGGAACGGTGAAAGCAACCGCAACAAATTAAATGAGACGTTCACTGCTGTACTAACATCGGAGTCTGCTCTATGCCTGCGATTGATGAGGGTTTGTGCAGAGGCCTATGTCCTCGGTGCAGTGAAAGTCTGCAATGTTTGGGCACTCTGATTTCTTCATGGTTCATGTCTTGGGATTCTTTGGACTCACCTATGCTTTGGGTGCACACAGACTTCCCATAGCGGTGATTTACCTGTCTGACACAAAGACACTGACTGACTTGGGTAGGGTGCAGAGTGCAGATGGCTTTCCCCTTGTGTTGTCGATGAGGTACCCGACACCCAAACACAATGAGTAGTGTGTGGACACATGGAGTCCCCACTGCTATGTCATTGGCGGTACCTTGGGTCACACAAAATGGAGTCTGGGACCAAGCCTGACCCAGGGCCTGCTCACATACTTCCCACACAGGGTATTGCTGCATTGTGGAAATGTGTAGAAGTGCTGGTCTGGCACCTGAGTCCCCTTTATGCCCACGTTTGCAGCTCCTGACAATTTTGCGATAGAGGTGGCACGAAATTGGAATGATGATCGTACGTCAATTTATCATCAATTCTCAACAATGCACCCCCCCTCCCTTCAAAAAGGGTTGCTGCCTGACCCTGCCAACCCTCTGCAGTTTGTGCCCCCAGTTCCTTCTCATCTTAGATGCACTTATAAATAGACACAATAGGCAGCAGTGTCACCTGCAGGCAGTGATTGTCCTTGGTTGCAGGTAGTGTTGTGCTTAGCTAAGATGTGCCTTGCTAATAAGGGTTTGACCAAAGTAAAAATTGTTGTGTGTGTGTGTGTGTGTGTGTGTGTGTGTGTGTACGTGCATCCCAGCTGTATTCTGCCCACTGTTAGAGGTTTTATGCTGTGTACTACTAGGGGCTTATATTTAGTTTTTTTTTTTTTTTTTTTTGGGGGGGGGGGACTAAGTGTTGTTGATGTATTGGAGCATACTGTATCTATTAGTCTCTGTGTGCTTTGAATTAGCCCTAGTTATCACGCTATACAGTGGGTTATTTTTTTCTGGACCAGCTCAAGGCCTCTCAAATTTACAAGTCTCTGTGGGTGGTGGATTAGGAATAGATTTCAGTGCTTTACACTGCTTTAATTTTTTTCTAGCACTGCATTGAGCCTCTCATATCTACCAGTCTCTGTGGGCGGTGAATTAGGCCTAGATGTCAGCACTTTACACTGGTTCAATAGACACGTGGCACAAACTGGCGCTGTATGCCTTGGAGGTGCTGGCCTGCCCTGCCGCTAGCATATTATCAGAGAGGGTGTTTAGTGTTGTTGGAGGGATAATCACGGAGAAGCGTACCCACCTGTCGACTGAGAGCGCCAACAGGCTTACACTCATTAAGGTGAACACAAAGGCTGGATTTCCCCTGACTTCTCTTCTCCACCAATGGAGAGCAGCGGAGCATAAAGATTATTTAAGCTGGAACTAAAGACCCATGCATCCTATATCACCCCCAAAAATAGAGGGAAGTAGCTTGGTTTATGCTTCTCTGATCTTCCTCCTCTTCCACCTTCTCCTAAACCAGTATGACATCACGCTGAGCAGCCAATTCTTCTGCGGGCCAAAAGGCTTCGTAAAAACTGTCTTTTTTTTTTTTTTTTGGAGGGCTGCCTCCAGGCTCTGTTAGCAAATTACGCAACAACAAGCTCTATCTTAAAAAAAAAGTTCCTGGATTTCACTTGCACTATTTTTTCAGGCCTTCGCTTTTACTCTTAGCAAACTATTTTACTTTTGTGGGCGTCGCCTATACTCTTGCTAAACAAATGTTTCCAGGTGTTCACCTGTACTCTTGGTCCACCAATTTTCCAGTGGTTCGTCTAAACTCTTGTTACACAACATTTTCCCAGCGTGGTGTTCAGCTATCTGACACATACACAGATTGAATTGTCCTGCTTTGCTCATTAAAATTTCTTCATGTTTCATGTTGTCTTTGGAGCGATGAAATGAACCGTAACTGATTTATTGAGACTTTCACAGAAGTACTAGCATTCAAGTCCACTTTATGCCCACATTTGTTGAGGGTGGGTAAAGAGGCTAAGGTCCTGGGTGATGGCAACGGTGCCAAGTTTGGCCTGTGGAATTTATTTGTGGTTCATCCAGTCTTTGGTGTGATGCAATGAACCGTAACTGATTTTCTGGCCCTGAACAGAGTCTCTCAAATCTTCAAGTCTCTGTGTATGGTAAATTACTACTAGGTATCAGCGCTTTACACTGGTTCAATTTTTTCTGGCCTTGCTCAAAGCCTCTCAAGTCTACAAGTCTCTGTGGACGGTGAATTAGCCCTGCTTCTCAGCGCTATACAGTTTTTTTTTTTTTTTTTTTCTGGCCCTGCTCAAAGCCTCTTAAATCTACAAGTCTCTGTGTGTGGTGTATTAGGAATAGTTTTCAGTGCTTTACACTTCTTAAATTTTTTCTAGCACTGCATTGAGCCTCTCATATTTGCCACTTTCTGTGGCCGGTGAATTAGGCCTAGATGTCAGCACTTTACACAGGTTCTATTTTTTTCTGGCACTGCACAAAGCCTCTGATATACATCAGTCTCTGTGTGCCGTTAATGAGGGCTAGGTCTCAGCACTTTACACTGGTTAAATTTTTTTCTGGCCTTGCTCAGAGTCTCTTAAATCTACCAGTCTCTGTGGGTGGTGAATTAGCCCTAGGTATCAGAGGTATACATTGATTTTTTTTTTTTTCTGGCCCTGCTCTGTCATTTACCCTACACGACGAGGACTAGGGGTAAGGGTCGAGGACGAGGTTGTGGACGCGGGCGTTAGAATGAGGGTGTGGGCACAGGCCGAGGTCCTGGGCAGGGTGAAACAGTGCCTGCTGCTGAGGGATTGGTAGAGCGCCGCTTATCTCCACTCCCCAGCTTCATGTCATATTTTGCAGGTCCGCATGGTAGACCATTATTAAAAGCACAGCGGTGCGATCAGGTGCTGACGTGGATAGCGGATAACACCTCCAGTACTTTATCCAGTACCCAGTCTTCCACACAGCCCACTCACGCCACCCAAGGGACTGCACCTCTGTATCCTCAGGCTGCTCTTCCTTCCTCCCAGCCTGGTCACTCCAGGAAAAGGGGAATTTGCGTTGAACAGGCATACACCCAAGAACTTTTCCTGCGTCCCTGCCCTGAGTCTAAAAAAAATTGGTTCCACAGCAACGTGAGGAGTTTGTCGTGACCGATGCCGAAAATGGGGAACTTTCACAGACTCAGGGTGATGAGGGTGGGGACTTTAAATAACTGTCTCAAGAGCTATTTGTGGATGATGAGGATGAGACAGTTGTCTGTCAGCGAGGTGGTTGTTAGGGCAATTAGTCGGAGGGAGGAGCTGACTGAGGAGTAAGAGGAAGAGCTGGTGGACGATGAGATGACTGACCCCACCTGGCTTGCAAACCCTACTGAAGACAGGGCTTCAGGGGGGGGGGGAAGCAGCAGAGCAGGTTGGAAGAGGTAGTGTGGTGGCCAGGGGGAGAACCAGGGCCATAGCAAATAATCCACCAACTGTCCCCCACAGCACCCCCTCATGGCAAGCCTCCATGCAGAGGTAAAGGTGTTCGAAGGTCTGGAGGTTTTTTATTGAGAGCACAGACAACCAACAGACAGTGGTGCAAACCTGTGTCACACCAAGATCAGCCGGGGAGCCACCGCTACCATCCTGACCACCACCAGCATGCACAGGCATATGATGGCTAAGCACCCCCACAAGGTGGAACGTAAGCCATTCACCGCCTGCGGGTCACACCACTGCCTCTTCCCCAGTGTCACATCCTGGCACTGAGATGCAACCCCCCTCCCAGGACGCAGACACAAGCTTTTCCCGGCCTGCACCCACACCCTCACCTTCACGGTCCTCCACCAATGTTTCCCAGCGCACCAGTGTAGCGTTAGCTGTCGCTAACCCAATCGTTGGAATGAAAGCGGAAATACGTTGCCACTAGAGATGAGCGAGCACCAAAATGCTCGGGTGCTCGTTACTCGAGACAAATTTTTTGCAATGCTCGAGGGTTCGTCTCGAGTAACGAACCCCATTGAAGTCAATGAGCGACCCGAGCATTTTTGTATTTCGCTGATGCTCGCTAAGGTTTTCATTTGTGAAAATCTGGGCAATTCAAGAAAGTGATGGGAACGCCACAGCAACGGATAGGGCAGGCGAGGGGATACATGTTGGGCTGCATCTCAAGTTCCCAGGTCCCACTATTAAGCCACAATAGCACCCCCCCCCCCCCACCCCTTCCCAACAATTTTTACTTCTGGCAAAGCCTCATTAGCAAGGCACACCTTAGCTAAGCACCACACGACCTCCAACAAAGCACAATTACTGCCTGCATGACACTCCGCTGCCACTTCTCCTGGGTAACATGCTGCCCAACCCCCCCCCCCCCCCCCCCCCACGACCCAGTGTCCACAGCGCACACCAACGTGTCCCTGTGCAGACTTCAGCTGCCCTCATGCCACACGCTGGCCTCATAGCCACACCACCCTCATGTCTATTTATAAGTGTGTCTGCCACGAGGAGGAACCGCAGGCACACACTGCAGAGGGTTGGCACGCCCAGGCAGCGACCCTCTTTAAAAGGGACGGAGCGATAGCCCATAATGCTGTACAGAAGCAATGAGAAATCCAATCCTGTGCCACCTCCATCAGGAGCTGCACACGTGGGCATAGCAATGGGGGGCCCATGTGCCACACACTATTCATTCTGTCAAGGTGTCTGCATGCCCCAGTCAGACCGGGGTTGCCCATGCCCAACCAAGAGGGCAGGTGAAACCCATTAATCGCTTTGGTTAATGTGGCTTAATTGGTAACTAGGCCTGTAGGCGGCCCAGTTAAAAGAAAAATTGGTTCGGGTGCAAGTTTCAATGCTTTATTGAATTGAGAATTGAAACGTATAAACATGGTTTACAAAAGTTATATGACTGAGCCTTGTGGGCCTAAGAAAAATTGCCCGTTCGGCGTGATTACGTGAGGTTTCAGGAGGAGGAGCAGGAGGAGGAGGATGAATATAATACACAGATTGATGAAGCTAAAAGGTCCCCGTTCTTTATGGTTATAGAGAACGATGCTTCCATCCGCGGGTGCAGCCTACGTATTGTTTAGGTATCGCTGCTGTCCGCTGGTGGAGAAGAGAAGTCTGGGGAAATCCAGGCTTTGTTCATTTTTATGATTGTAAGCCTGTCGGCATGAAGTCAGCCATGTGTGCCAGGGTACCTGTACGCAACACATGGCTGTCCTCACTAGGAAGATCACTTTCAGGATCCTCCTCCTCCGCCTGCTCCTCCTCAGGCCACACACGCTGAAAGGATGACAGACAAGCAGCATGGGTACCCTCAGCAGTGGGCCAAGCTGTCTCTTCCCCCTCCTCTTCATGCTCCTCCCCCTCCTCCTCCTCCTCAACGCGCTGAGATATAGGCAGGGTGCTCTGACTATCCAGTGACATACTGTCTTCCCCCGCCTCCGTTTCCGAGCGCAAAGCATCTGCCTTTATGCTTTGCAGGGAACTTCTCAAGAGGCATAGGAGAGGAATGCTGACGCTAATGATTGCAGCATCCCCGCTCACCATCTGGGTAGACTCCTCAAAGTTTCCAAGGACCTGGCAGATGTCTGCCAACCAGGCCCACTCTTCTGTAAAGAATTGAGTAGGCTGACTCCCACTACGCCGCCCATGTTGGAGTTGGTATTCCACTATAGCTCTACGCTGCTCATAGAGCCTGGCCAACATGTGGAGCGTAGAGTTCCACCGTGTGGGCACGTCGCACAGCAGTCGGTGCACTGGCAGATTAAACCAATGTTGCAGGGTGCCAGCGTCCGTCGTGGACTTGCGGAAATGTGCATTGAGCCGGCGCACCTTTCCGAGCAGGTCTGACAAGCGTAGGTAGCTTTTCAGAAAGCGCTGAACCACCAAATTAAAGACGTGGGCCAGGCATGGCACGTGCGTGAGGCTGCCGAGCCGCCACCAGGTTACGGCCGTTGTCACACACGACCATGCCCGGTTGGAGGCTCAGCGGCGAAAGCCAGCGGTCGGTCTGCTCTGTCAGACCCTGCAGCAGTTCGTGGGCCGTGTGCCTCTTCTCTCCTAAGCTGAGTAGTTTCAGCACGGCCTGCTGACGCTTGCCCACCGCTGTGCTGCCACGCCGCGCGACACCGACTGCTGGCGACGTGCTGCTGCTGACACATCTTGATTGTGAGACAGAGGTTGCGTAGGGGGAGGAGGTTGGTTTAGTGGAGGAAGCATACAACGCCGCAGATACCAGCACCGAGCTGGGGCCCGCAATTCTGTGGGTGGGTAGGACGTGAGCGGTCCCAGGCTCTGACTCGGTCCCAGCCTCCACTAAATTCACCCAATGTGCCGTCAGGGAGATATAGTGGCCCTGCCCGCCTGTGCTTGTCCACATGTCCGTTGTTAAGTGGACCTTGGCAGTAACCGCGTTGGTGAGGGTGCGTACAATGTTGCGGGAGACGTGGTCGTGCAGGGCTGGGACGGCACATCGGGAAAAGTCGTGGCGACTGGGAGCCGAATAGCACGGGGCCGCCGCCGCCATCATGTTTTTGAAAGCCTCCGTTTCCACTAGCCTATACGGCAGCATCTCCAGGCTGATCAATTTGGCTATGTGCACGTTTAACGCTTGAGCGTGCGGGTGCGTGGCAGCGTACTTGCGCTTGCGATCAAACACTTGCGCCAGCGACGACTGGACGGTGCGCTGAGAGACATTGGTGGATGGGGCCGAGGGCAGCGGAGGTGAGGGTGTGGGTGCAGGCCGGGAGACGGTCGTGCCTGTGTCCTGAGAGGGGGGGGGGTTGGATCTCAGTGGCAGGTTGGGGCACAGGGGGAGAGGCAGTGGTGCAAACCGGAGGCGGTGAACGGCCTTCGTCCCACCTTGTGGGGTGCTTGGCCATCATATGCCTGCGCATGCTGGTGAGGCTGGTGGTGGTGGCTCCCCGGCTAATCTTGGCACGACAAAGGTTGCACACCACTGTTCGTCGGTCGTCTGCACTCTCAGTGAAACACTGCCAGACCTTTGAGCACCTCGGCCTCTGCAGGGTGGCATGGCGCGAAGGGGCGCTTTGTGAAACAGTTGGTGGATTATTCGGTCTGGCCCTGCCTCTACCCCTGGCCACCGCACTGCCTCTTCCAACCTGCCCTGCTGCTGCACTTGCCTCCCCTTCTAAAGACCTGTCCTCAGTAGGCTTAGCAAACCAGGTGGGGTCAGTCACCTCATCGCCCTGCTGCTCTTCCTCCGAATCCTCTATACGCTCCTCCCTCGGACTTACTGCAATTACTACTACCTGAGTGATAGACAACTGTGTCTCATCGTCGTCGTCCTCCTCACCCACTGAAAGCTCTTGAGACAGTTGCCGGAAGTCCCCAGCCTCATCCCCCGGACCCCGGGAACTTTCCAAAGGTTGGGCATCGGTCACGACAAACTCCTCCGGTGGGATAAGAACCATTGCTGCCCATTCTGAGCAAGGGCCCGTGAACAGTCCCTGGGAGTCTGCCTGCTCCTCAGAATGTGTCACTGTAATGGAGTGAGGAGGCTGGGAGGAAGGAGGAGCAGCAGTCAGAGGATTCAGAGTTGCAGCAGTGGACGGCGTAGAACTCTGGGTGGTCGATAGATTGCTGGATGCACTTTCTGCCATCCACGACAGGACCTGCTCACACTGCTCATTTTCTAATAAAGGTCTACGGCGTGGACTCATTAATTGTGAGATGAATCTGGGGACGCCAGAAACGTGCCTCTCTCCTAAACCCGCAGCAGTCGGCTGCAATACACCTGGATCAGGAGCTCGGCCTGTGCCCACACCCTGACCTGGGCCTCTGCGTCCTCGCCCGCGTCCACGTCCTCTAGGCCTACCCCTACCCCTCAGCATGGTGTATTACCAGTAGTGCAGAAACAGACCGCTGTAATTAAATGTGCCGCTTATTGGCCTGTGGTTAGAGGCTGACTTCGCTTACGGAACGCACAGCAGAGCCAGGAACGAATTTTGCGCAAGCCTGTAGTGAGACATAGGTGCGCATGACTGAGCTATTGGAATTCACAGCGCAGAAGCAGTCAAGTGTCCAAAGGCCACTAGTAGGCCTTAAGTATTTTGCTTCTATTTTTTGAAAGGCTGAGCTGAGACAGCAGACAGATACTGTAGGCAGTGTATATATGTATACTGTTTCCCTCTGGACGGGATGACGGCGGTGATGTAACGGGCAACGCAGAGCCAGGAAACAATTTAGCGCACGCCTGTAGTGAGACGTAGGTGCATATGACTCAGCTAGTGAAATTCACAGCGCTGAAGCAGTCAAGTGGCCAAACGCCAATAGTGGGCCTTAAGTATTTTGCATCTATTTTTTGAAAGGCTGAGCTGAGACAGCAGACAGATACTGTAGGCAGCGTTTATATGTATACTGTTTCCCTCTGGACGGGATGACGGCGGTGATGTAACGGGCAACGCAGGGCCAGGAAACACTTTTGCGCAAGCCTGCTGTAACACTTAGCTGCGTATTAATTAGGACTACAACCCCCAGGAGACACTCAGTACACTGAAGACGGTCACAGGCAGCCCAAATATAGTATTTTTTCGCAAATTTGTTTGAAAAAGCCCACTGCCTATATAGACAGTATATCTCTTTCACCTTTCCCACTGTCCCTGCCTCACCAGTACTGGCCCTATACTATGTAAAATTACTGCAGACTGTTTCCCTCTGGACGGGATGACGGTGGTGATGTAACGGGCAACGCAGAGCCAGGAAACAATTTTGCGCAAGCCTGCTGTAACACTTAGCTGCGTATTAATTAGGACTACTACCCCCAGCAGACACGCAGTACACTGAAAACGGTCACAGGCAGCCCAAATATAGTATTTTTCCCAAATTTGTTTGAAAAAGCCCACTGCCTATATAGACAGTATATCTATTTCACCTTTCCCACTGTCCCTGCCTCACCAGTACTGGCCCTATACTATGTACAATGACTGCAGACTGAGGGCGCAATGCTCTGCACGCCCGATATACAAAAAAAAAAGGTGCAACACTGCTAAAAGCAGCCTCAACAGTACTGCACACGGTCAGATGTGGCCCTAAGAAGGACCGTTGGGATTCTTCAAGCCTAAAATAACTCCTAATGCTCTCCCTATAGAAGCAGCAGCATCAGCAGCACTTTCCCTGATCTCTGTCAGAATGCATCTGTGGCGAGCCGCGGGCGGGGCAGATTTAAATACTGGGGTGACACCTGATCTCCCCAGCCACTCACTGCAGGGGGGTGGTATAGGGCTGGAACATCACAGGAGGAAGTTGCAATGCCTCCCCTGTCTTTCTATTGGCCATAAAAGCGCGCTAATGTCTCAGAGATGAAAGTGAAAGTAACTCGAACATCGCGTGGTGCTCGTCTCTAGTAACGAGCATCTCGAACACCCTAATACTCGAACGAGCATCAAGCTCGGACGAGTACGCTCGCTCATCTCTAGTTGCCACACACCCACATGCACAATCTTTAAACGTGCATACCGCACAGCTACTTAGCCTGGAGATGCTGCCATGCAGGCTAGTAAAAACTGAGGCTTTCTGCAACATGATGGCGGCGGCGTTACCTCAGTACTCGGTCCCCAGTGGCCTCTATTTTTCCCGGTGTGCGTGCCCGCCCTACACCAGCACGTCTCACTCAACATAAACCGTGCCCTCACAAACGTGGTAACTGAAAAGGTCAACTTAACTACCTACACTTGGACAAGTGCTGTAGGGCAGGGACACTACATCCCCCTGACTGCACATTGGGTGAACTTTGTGGAGGCAGAGACCGAGTCTGACCTTGGGTCTGCTCACGTGCTACCCACACCGAGGATTCCGGGTCCTACGTCCGTGAAGGTTTCTCTGGCTTGGAATACAAGAGGCACACCACCCAAGAGCTGTTGCAGGGTTTGACAGAGCAGATAGATCTGTGGCTTTAGCTCGGAACCTCCAACCAGGCATGGTCGTGTGTGATAATGGGCGTAACCTGGTGGCGGCTCTGTAGCTTGGCAGCCATGCCAATGCCATGTCTGGCCCACATGCTTAATCTGGTGGTTCAGCGCTTTCTGAAAAACTACCCCCATTTGTCTGACCTGTTCAGCAAGGTGTGTCGCGTGTGCTCCCATTTAAGGAAGTCCACCACAGATGCTGCCACCGTCAAGACACTGCAGCATCAGTTCCAGCTGCCAGAGCACCGACTGCTGTGCGACATGCCTACATGCTGCAACTCTATGTTGCACATGGTAGCCAGGCTGTACGAGTAGCATAGAACCATTGTCGAATACCAGCTGCAACATGGCCGGCGCAGTGGTAGTCAGCCTCCGCAGTTCTTCGCAGAGGAATGGGCATGGATGGCAGACATCTGTCAGGTCCTAGAAAACTTTGAGGAGTCTACACAAATGGTGAGCGGTGGTGCGGCCATTATCAGTGTAACCATCCCGCTATTTTGCCTGCTGAGAAGTTTGCTGCTAAGCATAAAGGCCGATGCTTTGCGGTTATGACAGGAGATGGGGGTTGGCAGTATGTCGCTTGATAGCCAGACCACCCTCATTCCTGTTTCTCAATGCGTATTGGAGGAGGAGGGGGTGGAGGAGGAGGAGAAGGAGGGGGAAGAGACTGCCGCCCACACTGCATAGGGTACCCATGCTACTTCCCTCACATCTGCTCAGCGGGTATGGGCTGAAGCGAAGGAGGAGGATCATGAAAGTCATACTCCTAGTGAAGACAGTGATGTGTTGCGTACTGGGACTCTGGCATACATGGCTGACTTCATGTTAAGCTGCCTTTCCCGTGACCCTCACGTTAGATGTATTATGGCCAACCAGGATCACTGGTCGTTCACCCTTCTCGACCCACGGTATAATGAGAAGCTTTCCACTCTCATTCCCGAAGAGGGAAGGAGTACGAGAGTGATGCAATACCACAAGGACCTGGTGGAAAAGCTGATGCTAAATTTCCCATCTGACAACGCTAGTGGTAGAGGACGTGCTTCAGTGGGCCAAGTAGCAACTCTACACAACTATTTGGTGTCAAAACTGGACACGTGTGTGTGTGTGTGTGTGTGTGTGGGGGGGGGGGGGGGGCTGACTGCCGACCGAGCTGGGCGCTTTTTGCTAGGCTCCGCTGGCTGGTTCCCTTCTGAGCGACTATTAAGCTGCTAAAAGAGCTTTCTTCACCCTAAAGACGAGCTACCTACCGGAGGGAACACAGCGATGTCAAAGCGCAGGATTTCCAAGCCGCCCCCGCAGAAAGTCTCCGACTTCTTCTCTGCCCGGGGTGCCGGCCGGGGAGAGTCTGCAGCTGTGGACGGCCCGCCCGCGCTCCCCGAACGTTCCATAGACGGAGAAGCGCTGCAATCCTCTGCTGAGTCAGAGGGAGCTTGTGCACCGATCGTAGATGCAGGGGAGAAGAGCAGTGATTCCTCCCCATCCAGGCAACAACAAGAGCCGCTGTCACAACGCCAGAGGAGGGTGAGTGAAAAATCTATCACACACAATCTCACCAGAGACATAGATAAGATGGCGCCTGCAACAGTAAATCAGCGGGGAAGTGCTTTTTCCCCCACCTCTAGCCCTGAAAAGCAACGGCCAAGAGTAGACTCCCCCTCCCTTTCTGATACCAGCTCACTTGCGGCAGAAGATCCGTTTATAAACCTACCCTCCACAGACCAACCGGCCTCTGAATCGTTTATAAAAAACATAGTGATGGCCTTGAGAAAGTCTATGCAGAAGGACTTTAAGATACTTTCTACTTCCGTTAATTCATCCATACAAGAACTAGGTGACCGCACAGACCATGTGGAGCACAAGATGGAGGAGCTGACCTCCTCACATAACAATCTAATTGACTCACACTATTCACTAGAGGAGGAGGTTTCGGCTATTAAAAATAAACTTGCGGACCTAGAAGATAGGAGTAGGCGAAACAACTTAAAACTCAGAGGAATACCAGAAAACGTAAATCAATCAAACTTAAAAACCTTCCTCGCAAAACTTATCACCGCCATTCTGCCAGGGACTCCAGAGTCTGAACGAATTATAGATAGAGCTCACAGACTCCCCAAACCAAGTTTCCTCCCACCAGACACTCCAAGGGATGTGATTGTGAGAATCCATTTTTTCCATGTAAAAGACGCCATGATGCAGGCAGCACAACAAATGGACTCTTTGCCTGATCCTTTCTCTAAAATTCAAATATTCTCTGACCTCTCCCAAGCAACCATCCAAGCAAGAAAAGCCTTTGCTCCTGTGACGGCGGCACTACGCGCAAACAAAATCCTATACAAATGGGGTTTCCCAACGAAACTGCTGATCAACAAAGACGGCACCCTCCATATTATCGCAACTCCCCAAGAGGGAAGTAAGACTCTCGCGACGTGGAATATTTATCTCCCGGAGTTTAGCCGGGACACCTCTACAACAAGACCCAACAAATTATCCAACTCGTGGTCCCGTACGACCCATACTTGAATCTACATTCAGAGACTCCCAAACCCAGAATGGGACTCTCCAAATTTAAGCTTTTTTGCTTCTTGTTTCCTGGGTGAGATTGCTCATGCCAACCTTGAGGGAAGGTTGACCAACCTCAGGCGAACTTTTGCTCTCCCCCACCAGTATGCAGGCAACAAACCCTGCCTTTCTTGATGTTTGTTACACTTGTTTTGTTCTCTCCAGTTTTCTTCTTAGGCATCATAACAGATAGATGGACACTACCACTAGTCAAGACATCTGAAGTTGGTATAGCAACTTGGTCTGACCATTCCCCAATATTCCTTAAATTAGACCTTGGACCCGCTAGAACAAACACCAAGATTTGGCGCTACAATGTTCCGTTAATGAACATCCCCAAAAATAAAATTTTAATCGCTGAAGCCTTGAAGGAATATTTTGAGATAAATGCAGACCCGGAAATCAGTCCTTTCACTCTATGGAACGCCCACAAAGCGGTCATTAGAGGGGTACTGATCAAAATAAGCGCCCAACATAAAATAAATAAGAAAAAACTGATGGACGAATTGTTAAGCCAAATCGAAACCATAGAAACCAAAATCCAAAAAACCTCCCAGACGTCTGATCATATCGAATTAGCAACTCTTAGGAGAAAATTGAGATCACTACTTATAGAAGAACATAATAAAAACACCAATTACATGACAGCTAATTATTATTCTTCATATAATAAGCCCTCCAAACTCATGTCAAACAAAGTCAAACCAAAACCTATAAAGGCAAGGGTTCCATTTTTACTCAAACCTAGCAACCCAAATGTAAGGCTCACCCATCGGCAATATATTGCTAACGAATTCAGCTCGTTTTAAGCCAATCTATACAATTTAAAAAATGACCCCGCCACTCCCCAACCGACCTTAGAATTAATCAACCACTTCCTACAAAAAGTGACCCTTCCCAAAATAGACCCATCTAAATACGATCTGGACGCCCCTATCACTAAAACAGAAGTTTTATCAACTATCAAACTATTAAAAAACTTTAAATCACCAGGCCCAGGCGGTTTCACAAACGAATATTATAAGATCCATTTGCAGACCCTCTCCCCCTACTTAGTTGATATCTTTAATGAAGCCATTACAAAGAGCACCATGCCAACAGAGATGCTCCGGGCCACTATTGTTGCAATCCCCAAACCAGGAAAAACACCAGATAACCCAGCAAATTTTAGGCCTATTTCCTTACTTAGTTCGGATGCAGAACTTTTTTCCAAAATTTTAGCGGCAAGACTTCTTCAAATACTCCCAGATATAATTCATGGCGATCAGGTGGGCTTCACCAAAGGTAGGCAGACATCGGATGGAACAAGAAGGGTTGTCAACCTGCTGTCACGCATGGGGTCTAGTCGAGCACCTTCTCTACTCCTTGCCCTGGATGCAGAGAAGGCGTTCGACAGACTACATTGGGACTTTGCATTTGCGGTCCTGTAAAAGTTTGGCATCTGTAATTACTTACTTAAAGCAATTAAGGCACTTTACTCTTGCCCGTCGGCGAATGTCTTGATTGATGGAGCCCTATCTGTTCCCTTTCAAATCACCAACGGCTCTAGACAGGGCTGCCCCCTCTCCCCCCTGCTTTTTATAATGGTTTTGGAACCCTTGGCCGAACTGATTAGATGTTCCCCCCATATCATCGGCTACCCAATGAATGGTAGACAACACAAGATTGGACTCTATGCCGATGATGTCCTACTAACGTTATCAAACCCACTAACGTCGTTGAGGGCATTGCAGGACATTATCGGAGAATTCCGTAATGCATCTTACTACAAATTAAATATAAATAAGTCCCTAATCCTAGGCATAAACGTTCCTTCCTCCCTAAAGGAGGCCATTCAAACCGAGTTTAAATTTTCATGGAAAACAGCGATCCCATATTTGGGAATAAACCTATCTCTTCCATTGTGGGAAATGCTGGCGCTTAATCTAGACCCTCTTTTCACTTCAATTCAAGAGGAATTGATCTATCTGGGGAGACATGAACAATCCTGGATAGGTAGAATTATGTTGTACAAAATGTTAGTCCTACCTAAACTTTTGTACCTGTTTCGCACCATGGCTCTCCCAATCCCCTATAGCAAAATAGTAGCTTTTCAGAGACAACTATCGTCCTTCATCTGGAACAATAAAAGACCCAGAGTTGCATCCAAAATATTGTTTCTTAACCGTAGACAAGGAGGTTTGGGGGTTCTGGACTTGTGGGCATATTGCCAAGCTATCAATCTAAATTTGCCTGCCCCTTGGGTAGGTACAGACCAGCCCCCTCCATGGCAACATATAGAAAAACACTTCAACAAAAATAGAGAATTAGAGTCCCTACTCTTAGCTACGACAGTAGCCGGACCCCCTCTACACCCCACCTTAGATTTGGAGCTTCAAGGTTTCTCTCCGCCCATGTTAGCAACCTTACAAGCCTGGAATATATGCAAGCTCAAATTAAAAGGATATACAAATAAAAGAGAGATTAAACTCCCCCTAGAAATCCTCACTTATTTCATTCCGAACTTATCAATACTGAATTGGACCAAGGCAGGAATAACCCAAATAGCGGACCTTTTTCTGGAGGGAAGGATTGCTTCTTTTCAATCTTTAAAAATCAAACATGGAATCTCTGATAAAGAGTTCCACTCTTACTGCCAACTATGCTCCTTTCTATCAAAGACCCATTTGGAAAAGTACTATTTACCTAATAAATTACTCAGCTTCTTTTCCAAAGCAAATTCATCAAATACCTCCTTAACAAGAAAATTTTACAACATTCTTTCAGGAGATATGGGCACAAGGAAGAAAATTCATTTGCTAAATTGGGAAACGGATTTGGGGAGATCCTTCTCTGTAGATCAATGGCTATTAGCCTTTGAGTGGGCAAATAAATCTACCTTGTCGGCCAATCTCCTCCAGATACAATATAAAACCTTAACTAGATGGTACTACACTCCTGCTAAATTGGCTAGGAGAGGATGCGGTCAAGAAGGCTCGCTCATACACTTACTCTGGTCCTGTCCATCCATACAATCGTTTTGGAGAGAAATATTTCTTATTTCTCGAGAAATCTCTAACTGCTCTATTTCTAAGACACCAGAACTAGCCCTACTGCTGCTAAAATGCAACAACATCCCATTTCCAAGGCGAAAACTGATATGCCACTTAATGATGGTTGCCAAGTTAGTTGTTTTCAGGAAGTGGAGATCCACAGTCCTCCCAACACTATCCGAGGTCTCTGATGTTATGTCTGACTGTTGCTCCTACGAAAAATTTTTAGCATTATCAACTGACACCATGCCTAACTTCTCTCGCATGTGGAACCCCTGGCTAAATCATATCCTACGATAAGCCTGTTCGGACTCTTTAATATAGACGCGTCGTGCATAGTTCCTGAGATATAATCGCAGACCACACTGAAGTTTAGTTTGGTTATTGAAAAATATTTGTTTTCTTTATGTATACCAAATATATTTCTGTTCATCGCTTTTTATCAGCGACAATCAAAATCACCTTCAATGATTAATGACTGTTAAGTAAGCAGTAATCTTCTAATCCTGTTATTTGTGATATTCTTATATATCAGTCTATTTACTGTGATGATGTGAATGTAACATCCTATCATATGTAAACTCAATAAAAACAACTACTTGGATTAAAACTGGACACGTGGCACAAACTTACGCTGAACTCGGGGACCATGCACCCTCTATCACCCCCAAAAAGGGGGAAAGTAGCTTGGTCTATGCCTCTCTGATCTTCCTCCCCCCTCATCTTTCCTCACGCTGAACAGTCAAGTTTTCAGAGGGCCAAAAGGCTCTGTTAAAAGTAAATTTTTTGGAGGGCTGCATCCAGGCTCTGTTACAAATTAAGCAACTACGAGCTCTATCTTTAAAAAAAAAAAAAAAAAGTTTCTGGGTTTCACCCTCACTCTTGGTACACCAATTTTTCAGGGGTTCGCCTATACTTTTGGTAAATACATTGTTTTCAGGTGTTCGTCTGTACTCCAGGTACAGAAATGCTTCAGGGGTTTGTCTATACTCTTGGTACACAAAGGTTTCCCAGCGCGGTGTTCAGCTATCTGACACATACACAGAATGAATTGTCCTGCTTTGCCCATTAAAATTTCTTCATGTTTCATGTTGTCTTTGGAGCGATGAAAGGAACTGTAACTGATTTAATGAGACTTTTACAGAAGTACTAGCATCCGCGTTTGCTTTAAATACCCTGAGTGGTAAACAGCCGGTTTGGTGTGGGTCTGATAGACACCCGCGCATCCAATCTTTTGCCCACATATTCAACCTACACCTCAGACATATTGCCAAATGTTGTCTGTTCCTCACCACGGACATGCTAAAAACACTGGTGGTTGCATTCAACCACTCCTGACTCGACTGCTGCAACTTGCTTCTCATCAGCTTCCCCCACACCAGACTCGCTCCAATCCATACTAACCATGGCAGCTAGGCTCATTTTTTTTCTATCCCTCCATTATTCAGGCACCTCTGCACTATGCCAGTCGCTGCATTGGCTGCCCATCCGCTGCAGAATAAAATTTAAACTCCTCAACCGCACCCACAAAGCTGTGCATGGTGCCGCACCACCATGCATCACCTCCCTCCTTTCCGTACACCACACAGCCCTCTCACTCCCATCCATTAACACACTCAGACTAAACATCCCTATAATACGAACCTCACATGCTCGCTTTCAGGACTTCACCAGAGCAGCACCCATCCTCTGTGTTATCAGACCACACTGCTACCGATCTGATGACCTCGTTGCCAGGTCCCAAATTGGTAGATACGGAAGCCCGTGATGAGAAGACTGAAACCTATGCTTTGTAGTGCCGGAAACTAGGATTTTAAGATAAGTCAAAAGACAAATTAAATAAGGCTAAGCTATGTTAACAGAGAAGACACACAACTATTGCAGAAATGTTGTCTAATGTGTTAGCGCAAAATTCGCTATATCAGATATACTGTGTGTTTCAAATTAGATAATATGTGCAGGCCTGGAGAGCCTTTCAAAGACCACGAGTCTACATCATGTGTCCCCAAAAGAGTCTCTAGCTTTATTAAGCGCGGGTAAAACTTAAATAAGTTTCAACACAGGAAGTATACGGTTACATCATTTAGTGTGCTGATTGGTCGTTCATACAGGGAGGTATTTGTGAGGTAGCTTGTGATGTCATCCATCTGGGAGGAACTTCGGTGAACACGCTCAGTTCATTCTTGAATTTGGTCTCATGAGAAGAACATCCTGTTTCTCCTCTCTGCTTGACCAAGACAAAGACAAAGATATTCCTAGATAGGTTTCTGCCAGTTAGAACTGGTTTGACCAGTTCTTGGACACACAGCACTGCTTCTCCAATTCTTGTGGAGGGGGGGGGGGGGGGCGATGTTCCCTTCCCCCAAAGGATTAGACCATACACAAAATACTGTATATTCACAGTTGACAACAGAAAATACATACAAAATGGTGAACATATTGGATATCTCCCAAAATTGCAACAGCAATATCCTGACTTAAGTAATTTCTATGTCTGAGACGGGCCTTAAGAGCTTTGAGAATATTTGGTAGATGTCAATAAGTCTTAAGATCAATAAGTATTTTCACCTTTGTAACAGTAAGCTACGTAACACTAATCTTTGTACCAAGCAACATTTGGATACGCCCTCTTCTTCCTGTATAAGAGTTGGCAATAGAGATGAGCGAGCACCAAAATGCTTGGGTGCTCGTTACTCGAGTCGAACTTTCAGTGATGCTCGAGAGTTCGTTTCCAGTAACGAACACCACTGAAGTCAATGGGCGACTCGAGCATTTTTGTATATCGCCGATGCTCGCTAAGGTTTTCATTTGCGAAAACCTGGGGAATTCAAGAAAGTGATGGGAACGACACAGAAACGGATAGGGCAGGCAAG
The DNA here is from genome assembly GCF_035609145.1 of Eleutherodactylus coqui. Taxonomy (NCBI): domain Eukaryota; kingdom Metazoa; phylum Chordata; class Amphibia; order Anura; family Eleutherodactylidae; genus Eleutherodactylus; species Eleutherodactylus coqui. Next base: position 208,794,686 of record NC_089844.1, on the reverse strand, counting down.
GGGCTAACTGTTGGGCTGCATCTCAAGTTCCCAGGTCCCACTATTAAGCACAATAGTGGCAAGAGTGAGACACCCCCCCCCCCCCCCCCCCACTGTCAGTATAAAGATTGTTCTCCTCTGCCACAGCTGTAACAGCTGTGGCAGAGAAGAACGATGTTAGCCCATTGAATTCAATGGAACCGGCAATACAGCTGGCTCCATTGAAAGCAATGGGCTGCCGGCGATCGCAGGATGAATTGTCGGGAAGGGCTTAAATATATAAGCCCTTCCCTGCAATTCATCCAGAAATGTGTAAAAATAAAAAAAATATATATGTATACTCACCTTGTCCCGGCAGAACGATGTTAGCCCATTGAATTCAATGGAGACAGCAATACAGCCGGCTCCATTGAAAGCAATTGGCTGCCGGCGATCGCGGGATGAATTGTCGGGAAGGGGTTAAATATATAAGCCCTTCCCTGCAATTCATCCAGCAATGTATAAAAATATATATATATATATATATATATATATATATATATATATATATATATATATATATAATATATATATACACACATATATACTCACCTGGTCCCGGCAGACAGAGTTCAGCGCGGCCAGCGGCAGTCCTCCTGAACTGCTCTGAACAGCTGTGAGTAGTATTCAGCAGCTGAGGATTTAAAATCCCCGCCTGCTGAATGAGCTGCCTCTAATTGGTCACAGCCTGACCAATCAGAGGCAGATCTCACTGACACACCCATTTATGAATTTATGAATGGGTGAGTGACTGCTGCCTCTCATTGGCTCAGCGGGACCAATCAGATGAGAGGCAGCCGTCTCTCACCCATTCATGAATTTATTGCAGTGCCCTGGATAGCTGAGCTAACGTCAGATAAAATACAGGTGGGCTTCGGCCCACACTGCATGCCCGAGTCAGACTGTTTTTTTTTTTAATTAATAGTCACAGGCAGGTACAACTGCCCTATGGGAAGTCTGTGTGGAGTGGACCCACAGCATGAGTGGCTCCCTGGAACCCACCAATGATACATAAATAAATCCCATTGCAGTGCCCCGGATAGCTGAGCTAACGTCAGATAAAATACAGGTGGGCTTTGGCCCACACTGCATGCCCCAGTCAGACTGTTTTTTTTTTTGTTTTTTTTTAGAAAAATCACAGGCAGGTACAACTCCGCCATGGGAATTCTGTGTGCACCCACAGCACGGGTGGCTCCCTGGAAGCCAGCGGCGGTACACAAATAAATCCCATTGCAGTGCCTTGCACAGCTGAGCTAACGTCAGATAAAATACAGGTGGGCTTCAGCGCACACTGCATGCCCCAGTCAGACTGTTTTTTTTTTTTTTTTTTTTTTATAATAGACACAGGCAGGTACAGCTCCGCAATGGGAATTCTGTGTGCACCCGCAGCATGGGTGGTTCCCTGGAACCTACCGGCAGTACATAAATTAATCTCATTGCAGTGCCTCCCTTAAAGCTGAGGTAATGCAAGAAGAAATGCAGGTTGGCTTCGGTCCACACTGCATGCTCCAGTCAGTATGTGTAATTTACATTGTCACAGGTACGTAGAACTCCGCTATGGAAAGTCTGTGTGCACCCACAGTATGGATGGCTCCCTGGAACCCACCGACGGGGTGGGTTGAGTGAGTGACAGCATATTCGCCTGCCATGGACAGGTTTGTCCTCCACAGCATTGTCTTGTAGTGCTTATAGCGATTGCGCCTGTCCTACTGCGATTTTGCCGATGGCGATTGTGCCTGCCTTGTGACGATACTGCCTATGGCGACCGTGTCCGCTTGGAAGAGTAAGGGGTATTGGATTTTTGGCTTTTTCTGTGAATTATTCATAACATAGCAGTGCCCCGAATAGCTAAGGTAACGTGAGATAAAATGCAGGTAGGCTTCGGCCCACACTGCATGCCCTAGTCAGTCTGGATAATTTTTGGGGGGGCATGTACGTTGAACACCACAATGGGAACAGTTAGTGCACCGATAGTATGCACATACCCCTGTAATACTCCTGAAGCAAAGGTATAAGCTGACCCTACTAACAGTTATGTTGCAGAAGTCCAGGGAGACCCTATTAACCCTTTCCAATCCACTGTCTGACGTCTGAAGACATTCTGATTGAAGGCTGTACAGCTCTGATGTCGGAAGATGTCTGTCAGGGTATTCTTGCTGTATATTACTGGCCGCTCTGTTGTCGAGGGCCTCTCCAGCATGTCTTATAATGCAGTTCTGGCTCTAGCCAGCAGATGGCGCCATTGTGAAATGGAATAAAGAGAAAACCCCCTAGGAAAACCCTGAATACAAAATTGGATTGCAAAGGGTTAACGCTTCTGTAGTAACAGTATAAATGGACCCCAGTAACATTTCAGTAGCTGCAGTATAGGCAGAGCCCATTATCAGTTACATTTCAGTAGTAACAATAAAGTGTTAGCAAACATCAATCCAAGTTTCCGGCTACTACCACGCATCTTTCTTAGGAATTACCAAAAATGATCACAGGTAAAGGCCTCAACATCAGTCAGTCCAAAATCATTCAGGGAGTATGTGGTTCTCAGCTGGCCTGCTTCCACCAAGGATCGACGCCTGCTGCTACTCTGTCCCTTGCCCTGCAGGGATGCTGTGTTCTATAGTCACCTGTATTCCAACCTCAGCTGTATGCTTATCTTTGGACTTAGCAGTACCAAGAAGTTGGAAGCCACCATTGCTCTACGAGTCGGCTGAAAGCTCCAGCTAGGGATAACGGACAAGTACCGCGGTTTTATTTAGTTGGTTTTCGGAATGCCAGGATGAAGTTGCGGAGTGTGGACATAGTAGCACTGTTTTATTTAGTTGGTTTTCAGAATGTGGCCAGGATGAAGTGTGCCGGGGGGGGGCTTTTTTTATTCTGTCGTTTTAGGTGAAAGTCTTGGACCGCAGCCAGACGGACCACTGCAAAAGCATTTACCAAGAATGTTTTCATTGTTGAAGGAAGAGGAGGGGAATGTTTTTGAGGCAGTACGTGTCCAGTCCACGTGTCCATGGTTATATGCACCTTCCCAGTAACCGCATCGGTATAAAAAAATTGTTGCGACTTCGGACATAGTAGCGTGTCCTCGCCGCCATCACGTCTTAGGAAAGCCTCCGTTTCCACAAACCTGTAACATTGCAGTAGCAGCAGTATAGGCAGAGCCCAGAATTAGTAACATTTCAGTACTAACAGTATAGACAGACCCCAGTAACATTTCCGTAGCAGCAGTATAGGCAGAGCCCATAACATTTGAGTAGTAACAGCATAAGCAGACCCCAGTAACATTTTATTTGCAGCAGTATAGACAGACCCCAGAAACATTTCATTTGCAGCAGTTTAAACAGACCCGAGTAACATTTTATTTACAGCAGTATAGACAGACCCCAGTAACATTTCATTGGCAGCAGTATAGACAGACCCCAGTAACATTTCACTAGTAACAGTATAGACAGACCCTTGTAGCATTTTAGTAGCAGCAGCGTAGGCAGAGCCCAGTAACATTTCAGTAGTAACAGTATAGACAGAGCCCTGTAACATTTCATTTGCAGCCGTATACAGACCCCAGTAACATTTGAGTAGTATTAGTAAAAGTATTGACAGACGGCTGTAACATTTCCGTAGCAGCAGTATTGGCATAGCCCAGCATTAGTAACATTTCATTTGCAGCAGCATACACAGACCGCAGCAACATTTCAGTAGCAACAGTATAGACAGACCCCAGTAACATTTCATTTGCAGCAGTGTAGGCAGACCCCTGTAACATTTCAGGAACAGAAGTATAGGCAGACCGAAGTAACATTTATGTCACAGAAGTATAGGCAGACCCCATGTAGCATTACTGTGGCAGAAGTATAGGCAGGCAGACTCGGGTGACATTTCTGTAGCAAGAGTGTAGGCCAACCCCGGACACATTGGTGTACCATCAGTGTAGGCGAAGGCCAGAAAAATTACTTGGATTACAGTGTAGGCGAGGGCCCAAAAAATTGCTGTACCGACAGTACAAATGTACCCCAGAAAAATTGCTCAACCGAGAGGGCAGGTGAAACCCATTAATATTTTAGCTTACTGTGTCTGAAGGCAGCCCTGTTAAAAAAAATAAAAAATAAAAAAATGGTTCATGTTGAAGTTTCAATGCTGCAGTTAGAAAAGTCAAAATTATTGTTAGATAAAAGTTATATGAGCCCTTTGGGCCGCAGAAAAATGGGCAGTTCCGCGTGCTGAGAGGATGTTTCAGGAGGAGGAGTACTAATATTATAGACAGATTGACGAAGGTAAATGTCCCTTTTTTTACGGTGATAGAGAAGACTGCTTTTATCTGCAGTTGTAGCGAAAAGATTGTTTAGGTACTGCTGCTCTCCGCTGGTGGAGAAGATAAGTCTGGGTAAATCCAGGCTTTGTTCATCTTTATGAGTGTAAGCATGTCGGCACTGGCAGTTGACAGGCGGGTACGCTTGTCCGTTATGATCCCACCAGCTGCATTAAACACCCTCTCTGACAAGATGCTAGCGGCAGGGCAAGCCAGCACCTCCAGGGCGTACAGCGCACGTTCGTGCCACGTGTCCAGCTTTGACACCCAATAGTTGTATGGAGCAGAGGCATCACATAGAACGGTGGTATGATCGGCTACGTACTCCCTCGCAATCTTTTTACAGTGCTCTTTCCGACTCAGCCTTGGCTGGGGAGTGGTGACACAGTCTTGCTGGGGAGCCATAAAGCTGGCAAAGGCCTTGGAGAGTTTTCCCCTGCCTGCGCTAAACATGCTGCCTGATCTCTGCGCCTCCCCTGCTACTTGGCCCTCGGAACTGCGCCTTCTGCCGCAAGCGCTGTCAGATGGGAAGTTTACCATCAGTTTGTCCACCAGGGCCCTGTGGTATAGCATCTTTTTCGAACCCCTTTCCTATTCGGGAATGAGAGTGGAAAGGTTCCCCTTATATCGTGGGTCGAGAAGGATGTACACCCAGTAATCCGTAGTGGCCAGAATGCGTCTAACGCGAGGGTCACGAGAAAGGCAGCCTAACATGAAGTCATCCATGTGTGCCAGGGTGCCAGTACGCAAGACATGGCTGTCCTCGCTGGCAAGATGACTTTCAGGATCCTCCTCCTGCACAGCCCATGTATGCTGAGCAGATGAAAGGCAAGCTGCATGGGTACCCTCTGCAGTGTGCCCAGCTGTCTCTTCCCCCTCCTCCTCCTGCTCCTCCTCCTCCAAAAGGCGCCGAGAAATAGACATGAGGGTGCTGTGACTATCAAGCGACATACTCTCTTCCCTCGTCTCCTGTTCCGACCGCAAAACATCAGCCTTTGTGCTTTGCAGCGAACTTCTCAACAGGCATAGCAGAGGAATGGTGACGCTAATGATTGCAGCATCGCCGCTCACCATCTGGGTAGACTCCTCAAAGTTTCCGAGGACCTGGCAGATGTCTGCCATCCAGGCCCACTCCTCGGTAAAGAATTGGGGAGGCTGACTACCACTCCGCCGCCCATGTTGGAGTTGGTATTCCACTATTGCTCTACGCTGCTCATAGAGCCTGCCCAGCATGTGCAGCGTAGAGTTCCACCATGTGGGCACGTCGCACAGCAGTCAGTGCTCTGGCAGATTAAACCGATGTTGCAGGGTTGTCAGGGTGGCAGCGTCCATGGTGGACTTGCGGAAATGTGCGCAGACGCGGCACACCTTGCAGAGCAGGTCAGGCAAGTGAAGCTAGTTTTTAAGAAACCGCTGAACCACCAGATTGAAGACGTTGGCCAGGCATGGCACGTGTGTGAGGCTGTCGAGCTGCAGAGCCGCCACCAGGTTACGGCCGTTGTCATACACGACCATGCCCGGTTGGAGGCTCAGCGGCGAAAGCCAGAGGTTGGTCTTCTCTGTCAGACCCTGCAACAGTTCGGGGCCCGTGTGCCTCTTGTCACCTAGGCTGAGTAGATTCAGCACGGTCTGCTGACGCTTGCCCACCGCTGTGCTACCGCGCCACACCGACGGTTGCGTAAGGGGAGGGGGGTAGAGGAGGTGGCATAGACCGTCGCAGATACCAGCACCGAGGTAGGACCCGCTATTCTGGGTGTGGGTAGGACGTTAGCGGTCCCAGGCTGTGACTCGGTGCCAGCCTCCACCAAATTCACCCAATGTGCCGTCAGGGAGATATAGTGGCCCTGCCCGCCAGTACTTGTCCACATGTCCGTTGTTAAGTGGACCTTCGTTGGTGAGGACACGATTTATGTTGTGGGATACGTGCTGGTGTAGGACTTGGACGGCGCACCGGGAAAAATAGTGGCGACTGGGACCGAGTAGCGCGGGACCGCTGCCGCCATGATGTTTTTGACAGCTTCCGTTTCCACAAACCTGTATGGCAGCATCTCCAGGCTGACTAATTTTGCAATGTGCACGTTTACAGCTTGTGCGTGCGGGTGCGTGGTGGCGTATTTGCGCTTTTGCTCCAACGCTTGTGCTAGCGACAGCTGAATGCTGCGCTGAGAGACATTGCTGGATGGGGTGGAGGACAGTAAAGGTGAGGGTGTGATTGCAGGCCGGGAGGCGCACGTGCCTGTGTCCTGAGCGGGGGTTTGGATCTGAGTGGCAGGTTGGGGCACAGGGGGAGGCGGTGACCCGGAGGTGGTGAACGGCCTTCGCCCCACCTTGTGGGGTGCTTGGCCATCATATGCCTGCGCATGCTGGTGGTGGGGAGGCTGGTAGTGGTGGCTCCCCGGCTGATCTTGGCGCGACACAGGTTGCACACCACTGTTCGTCGGTCGTCTGCACTCTCACTGAAAAATATCCACACCTTTGAAGACCTAGGCCTCTGCAGGGTAGCTTGGCGCGCGCGCGCGGGGGGGGGGGGTGTGCTTTGGGAAACAGTTGGGGGCATCTTCACTCTAGCGCCTGCCTCTACCCCTGGCCACCCTACTGCCTCTTCCAACCTGTCCTGCTGCTGCACTTGCCTCCCCCTCTGAAGAACTCTCCTCAGTTGACCTAGCGAACCAGGTGGGGTCAGTCACCTCATCGTCCAGCGGTTCTTCCTCTGAATCCTCTGTGCTCTCCTCCCTCGGACTTACTGCCCTTACTACTACCTCACAGATAGACAACTGTGTCTCATCATCATCGACCTCCTCACCCACTGAAAGCTCTTGAGACAGTTGCCAGAAGTCCCCAGCCTCATCACCCGGGCCCCGGGAACTTTCCATCGGTCACAACAAACTCCTCAGGTGAGAGAGGAACCATTATTTCCCAATCAAGACAGGGGCCCCAGAACAGTTCCTGGGAGTCCGCCTGCTCATCAGAATGTGTCATGTTCATGGAGTTAGGAGGCTGGGAGGAAGAAGGAGCAGCAGCGAGAGGATTCAGAGTTGCAGCAGTGGACGGCGTAGAAGACTGGGTGGTCGATACATTGCTGGATGCATTTTCTACCATCGACGACAGGACCTGCTGACACTGCTCAGTTTGTAATAAATGTCTACTATGTAGACCCAAAAATTGTGATATGAACCTGGGGACCCCAGAAACTTTCCTCTCTCCTAATGCCGCAGCAGCCGGCTGCGATTCACCTGGACCAGGAACTCGGCCTGTGCCCACACCCTCACTTGGACCTCCGCACCCTCGACCCTTACCCCTACTCCTCATCATGGTGGATTAAGAATAGAGCAGGGCCCAAATAAATTACCCCACTGTACACCACTGACAACTGTGGCTTAATTCACTGTACACAGAGACTTGTAGATAGCGGAATCTCTATGCTGTGACTTGAAAAAAGTAACCCGCTGTCTTGCTCTGATACCTAGGGGTAATTTACCGCTCGCAGAGACTTGTAGATAATAGAGGCTGTGTGGAGTGGGAGAAGACTCTAAAGCCAGGGGAGAGTGCTGGTAACTGCAGCGATCTCAACCCCACCAAGGAAAGGGTATTGTGAGAGGCTCTGCACAGCGGCTGAGCTGAAATACCATGCAGTGGCCCCGGTAATATTACAGTACTGTTTACCGGTGAGACCTCTGTCTAATGCACTGCAGACACAGAACGGTATAACTGAAGTCGTTTGCTGTAGGCTAGGAAATATTTGAGTGCAGTTTCACGGTGAGAGCTGGTTGTACGGCACTGCAGGCTGAGAACGCTACTACTGACAGGCTGCGGACAGGCCTAGATGCGTAATACAAAAATGGAGGCACTACAACTCCCAGCAGGCCACAACTAATGCACAAGGTCAGGTGTGACCCTAAAAAGGACAGTTGGGGATCTTGAAGACAGGATCCTACGCTAACCCTATAGAAGCAGCAGCACTTTCCCTAACCCCTGCCAGCGTGTGTCTGAGGCGAGCCGCGGGTGGGGCCGCTTTAGGTACTCGGCGGTCCCCTGATCTCGCCATCCACTCACTGCTGGAGGGTGTGAGAGGGCTGGCACGTCACAGCAGGAAGTGGTAATGCCTTCCTTGCATGTCTCTTGGCTAGAAAATGGCGCTAAACATGCGAGGAAGGAAATGGAATTGACTCGAGTACCCCGTGGTGTTCGTCTCCAGTCCCCTAATGCTCGGACGAGTGTGCTCGCTCATCTCTAGTTATTACCTTAATTATATCAATGTGGATTCTATCATTTATATTGATTACATAGTATATCTAAAGATAGACAGACATACAAACACATTGCATGCTAATGAGCCCGTCTGTCTGGCAGTTGACTGTGCATTGTGATGTCATCAATCTGGTGTGACACGGGCAGTACAGAATGATGAATACTAGAGCTTGGTGGCCATCTGAAGTCAGTCTCCACTTCGGACGGGTTACAGATTAAACAGTATTGTATTGTCGTAAATGCGCCCGGTCTTATCTCCGCTTGCTGCATGCTGTGTGCTATATTGTTGCAGCGTGTGCATCTTCCATGCTGGCACTTATAGGATCCTGTCGGTTGGGTAGATAAATTGCCCCTATGTTTTTGATGTGTCCTTACAGAATACTATATTGGGCCTGGGGGTTATGGTATCTATTAGGAAAATATCACTTTTAAGTATCTCCCTGTGTTTAATGAAGAAAATTCTAAAGGCCCATTTAGACACAACGATTATCACCCAAAATCCACGCACACGGCAGTTCATGGGACAGTTTTGAGCGTCCGCTTTGCATAAGCGTGTAAATGAAGGCTCACGCTGTATGCAGAATACAAGCGGACCGCTATCTTCTCCATACAGCTGTTGTCTTCTCGGAGCGCTCAGCTGATATCCTGCTAAGCGCTCCTAGCGGGGTATGCAGAACACAGCTGGAGCGCTTGTCTTCTTCATATTCCGGCTGTGTTTCCCAAGCGGGATACCAGCTAAAAGAATAGTATCAGCGGTATCCCGCTGAGAATGCAGCATGCAGCATGGATAAGGCTCATCGGTGTCTTTCAGCTAGCTAAATGGGCCTTTATTGAAACATGTCTGCTTGTTGTAGCCAGTATAGCTACTAGGGAAGGACAATCATTTTAATAAGACCCTTTCTTATTGAGGGTAGGGGAGGGGAGGAGAGGGAGAATAGTGCCCGTGTAGTCATGCATGCCATGTATTTTATGTGAATGAGGGACTCCGGGTCTTGAGAATCTGCAGAGTGTTGCACAGCATGGTGGCCACAGCAGAGGAGGAGTAATCCTGGCGCTTCTTGGGGTGGCAGTAGAAGTGCCACTGTATGCCCTGTGCCGGGGACTGTCACAGGTTATGGGGCCTCCTTGTTATACACGGTGCCCTGATGTTCCTGCCGCCCACAGCTGTCTGTTGTGGCTCCTGAGTGTCTCTCTGCTCCGGCAGGGGAGCGCTGATGCAGCAGAGCTCTAGTACTCCCCTTCACCGAAGCCTCCCTGCGCGCTCTATCCTCGCCCCCACGTGTTTGTGGCAGCAGCTGCACTGCTCGCTTCACAGGAGGGATTCACGCTCCAGCGGCTCTCTGCTGCATGGCCCTTGTCTCCGTCACCCCTCCTCCGTCTTCTCTCCCACTGCTGCAGGAGCTGACAGGCCAATCGGCTGCACAAGATGGCAAGGGCTCTTGTATTCAGCCAATCAGCAGAGAGAGGGGGTGGGCCTTCACGCTAGACAACTAAAAGAAACGCCCCGCAATGACGGCCCTGATCAGTAGTTCCCTCTCTGGTCCGCTCACTGTCTATATAGAGTAGGGCTCTGCGCTGAGCAGCTATCGCTTTGTGCTTACAACGTGGAAGATGTCTGGTCGCGGTAAAGGAGGGAAAGGTCTTGGGAAGGGCGGCGCCAAGCGGCACAGGAAGGTGCTCCGTGATAACATCCAGGGCATCACCAAGCCTGCCATCCGCCGTCTAGCTCGCAGGGGAGGCGTCAAGCGTATTTCCGGCCTCATCTATGAAGAGACTCGCGGCGTCCTGAAAGTCTTCCTGGAGAATGTGATCCGCGACGCCGTCACCTACACCGAGCACGCTAAGAGGAAGACCGTCACCGCTATGGACGTGGTGTACGCGCTCAAGCGCCAGGGCCGCACTCTCTACGGCTTCGGAGGTTAATAATGCTGCTCTTTCTCCATAACACAAAGACTCTTCTCAGAGCCGCCCACCTCTTCCAAGGAAAGGCTGTAATCCAACTCCTTGTGGGGTCGTCAGCAGCGGTGATAATCTAGGCGCTCTGACATGATACAGCCGGGGTGTAGCAGCCTCCCCGTCAGGGTGCGCTTCAGGCTGCGGTCACTGCACGCTTTTAAACCCCTTAACCTATTTAGGGCAGGCAGGTTATGTTTATAATACGCGAGGAGCTGGGCCTGAATTAATGAGTGCGGTGAAGGGTTAACAGACCTGCCGTTGGAGGTCGGGTGGTTTTAGTGCCGCCTATGGGCGGGGCTATAGTCAGATTCTTCCCGCTCATTGGCAGATCACCGGAGAGTTTGAACTTCCCGCTCAGTTGATCGCGTCTCCCGATCAACCACGTTCATAACAGTCTGCCGGGGATTCAAATCTCTTTCTACTACATTTGAAAGATGAGAGAATGGCATTGAGGAACTGACTAGGTCACTGAAGGGGTTAACAGACCACCTCCTGCTGACGACAGAACATTATCGGGGAGAGGCGGCACCAGGGTACACGGCGGCGCACAGGCTGGCTGTGTACCCGAGTTGGGGAAATGACAGCGGAGGACAGGATGCAGCTCGTTTGAGGAGGATTTGGTGGCTCTGAAAAGAGCCTTTATGTTCCATGTGGTGCCCAGAGCAGATCTAAGCCCTCTCTCCGCGAATCCTGCGGGCCAGCTGGATGTCTTTGGGCATGATGGTGACCCGCTTGGCGTGGATGGCGCACAGATTGGTGTCCTCGAACAGTCCTACCAGGTAAGCCTCGCTGGCCTCCTGCAGGGCCATGACCGCTGAGCTCTGGAAGCGCAGGTCAGTCTTGAAGTCCTGGGCGATCTCTCTCACCAGGCGCTGAAAGGGAAGCTTACGAATCAGCAGCTCGGTGGACTTCTGGTAGCGACGGATTTCACGGAGAGCCACTGTACCTGGACGGTAGCGGTGAGGCTTCTTCACTCCGCCGGTGGCAGGAGCGCTCTTCCTGGCGGCCTTCGTAGCCAGCTGCTTGCGGGGAGCTTTCCCTCCGGTGGATTTACGAGCGGTCTGCTTGGTTCTGGCCATAGCTCTACTGTAGAGATGCACACAGATGTGATATGATGGGAGCCGTAGAAAGAGCAGAGCCTTTATACCCTACTTGCTCTTCCCTATTGGCTCTTAGAAACAACGCCCCCTACATCTCATTGGCTTTTTCAAACAAACCACTAGCCCGCCAAAACGCTTGATGCCCGCGACCAATCAGCGTTCAGCAGAGGCTGGCCCACCTCACCCTATCAGGCCATTGCATGATACGTACGGGTGTCTGTGAAATCATGTTCTCAGCTGCTTCCCTGCATTGATATGTCCGCAGAAACACGCACTCCACGCTGCACGGCAGTCTCCCCCATTAGAAGCTGCGCTGATTTTATGGGAAATGCATTAGGTCGGCGAGTCCCCTCCCTCTTCACACTCAGCCCGGCATCCATACACGCGTTGTATAGGTCACAGTGCCCAACAGTAACGGGGATGATGCGGCGACAATGTCTCGTATTACTTCCCCTCTACAGCCTCCCCCTCGCTCCCTAGACTCCCAACTGATATGAAGTCCCCTGTAGCCGCTATGGGGGCGCTGCTATCTAGAACAGAATTCGAGGCAGTGATAATACAGCTCTGCGGTGAGAAGGTGGCGGCTCTGAAAAGAGCCTTTGTGGGGTAAATGCATGGGCGGCTTCAGCTTATTTCTTAGCCGCACTCTTCTTGGCTTTAACAGCCTTCTTAGCCGGACTCTTGGCAGCTTTGGGTTTGGCCGCCTTCTTAGCCGGACTCTTCGTCACCTTCTTGGGCTTTGGGGCGGCCTTCGGCTTTGAGGCTTTCTTCGGGCTCTTGGCCACTTTCTTGGCGGCGGCCGCTGCAGGTTTCTTTGCTTTTTTCGGGCTTTTGGCCGGAGCCTTCTTGGGCTTCTTAGGAGATTTCGCCGCTTTCTTGGCTCCAGCGGGCTTCTTGGGCTTGGCCGCAGACGCTGGCTTCTTTTTGGCCGGCTTGTCCTTAGTCTCCTGCTTCTTGTTCAGCTTGAAGGAGCCGGAGGCGCCGCTGCCTTTCACCTGGAGCAGGCTGCCCTTGGTGACCAGAGACTTGACGGCCAGCTTCAGGCGGCTGTTATTCTTCTCTACATCGTACCCTCCGGCAGCCAGAGCCTTCTTCAGGGCGGCTAGAGACACCCCGCTGCGCTCTTTAGAGGCGGACACGGCTCTGACGATCAGCTCCGACACGCCGGGACCGGAGGACTTCTTGCTTTTCTTGGCGCCCCCTGCGGCGGATTTCTTCGGCTGCTTCTTGGATTTGGCAGCCGGCTCGGCGGCAGGAGGAGCGGCGGCTGGCGCGGTTTCTGCCATTGTGTGCTGCGGTAATCAAATAGTAAAACTCTCCTGGAAGAGAAACTCTGAGAGCGGCGCTGGTGGCTCCTCTTATATGTACAGCGGCCGCGCTCTGATTGGCTCGTGAGCAGACCCGTCCTGAGCTGCTATTGGCTGAATCTGAGCACAGCTAATGCCTTATCCCATCCAGGCCTCCTCTCCGCTCCGTTCTCCTCTTGTGCTTCCCTGCCCGGGATAAGAGTCCGTTACCGGTCAGAACCGGACAGGAGAGCTCGCTTTCAACGTGACTCCTCACTCTCTGACATCTCATGCAACCGTTTATAGCCGCCGCTGGCGGAGGTTCCGGGGAGGAGCGGAGAGGAGGCCACGAGATCTTCGCCATAGTCCTCCCGATCTGCACATCACCGCCTATCTGCGGAGATAAAACCGCTGCGTGAGCGCCTTCCCTCTATTCTCGGCCCTTGTCACCATCCCCGGGATCTACTCCACAATCTCCATCGTGCAGAAGCTGATTGCACAATGCGAGGACGACGTGGAGCTGCCGAGAGCCCAGAGGTGTAGCACAGGCTGCGCCTCCGCTCACTGCCAGCTCCCGGGTGCTGAATGTATACTGTATATACTGCAGACTTCTCTATACTGCGGCGCAATGTAAGATGAGGAAACCCAGTACCCCCCTGTACACTCAGACGATCGGGAATGCCACACGTTATCGTCCCTTTAATACCCCGGACATGATGGGTGTGGTTGTCCACAAGAAGAAGCGATTCTTCTTCTCTGCAGGTGCATCTCCTCCCGCGGGCTGCTGCCCGTTCTATATCATCCCAGGGATATCATGTGCTGGACGTGACGGTCATTGCATCGGCTCTGTAGTTCCCATCAATCGTTGACGGTGAAGATGGAACTTGGGATTCTGCTGAAGAGCGGTGGCATCTAACAACGCTCTAATCGGGATGTAGATCGCCAAGAAATGACGCCTGAACAAAGCCTTCTACCCGCGGGTCTCCTGCAGCCGGCGATGGCCTGTCAGTCACTGATGTCCGAGCGGAGCATTGATACAGCGGGACTCTCAGCGCCAGATCCAGTGCCACAGTCGGTGACATCGTACAGAACCCGCAGGGAGGGTTGCACTGCAGATCCCCGGGGGCAGCAGATGTTGTACAATGTCCGCTGGGATTCCTACGGGAGAGCGTGTTGGTCCAGAAAGCTGAAGGACCATCGGTACTGTGAGACCCCCGCTTCCCCCACAACCCCGTCCTCTATACCCTTCCAGATCGCTAATCAGCTCTTCTATTTAGCGCCCAAGGAGGCGACCCAGAAAGAGAGCAGTGCAGGGGCAGCTAGTGGAGCTCTTGTTGGCAAGCCGCTGCTCCGGCCGAACAGCAGCGCACAGTCATCGGCAGAGCTGGCCACCAGCGGCGCCATGGGCAGCGAGAGCGGGGTTCGCCGTGGCAGCGGCGCCAGTGCCATCGGTGTACGGGAGCGGAGGCCAGCGCGTAGGGTGACAGCGGCGACGGCTGCTGCGGCCGACGGGGACAGGAGCTGGGAGCAGACAAAGCTGTCCAGCGGGCGCCCGGGGGGGAGCGTAGATGTCAATCCGGCGGGGAGATGTGTGAGACAGGACCAGAGATGGGAATCCGCCTGGGAGATATGTGAGCTTGCCAGGGGAATGGGCGGTACATGTGGGGAGGTGTGTGTGTGCGGCAGCCGGTCCACCGTTGTGCCCCTCGCCTAGACGTACCATCTAACTCGGGGCTCCCAACCCATGTTTCCACCCTTACATCCGCTGGAGACATAATGCACCAGGGCCGCTCAGCTGTAAGTGAATAGGAGCACCGCAGATGGTACGGCATCAGTACAACTGTAGCTGAGCTCCGTCTCCCGGCCGGCCTCCAGCTTCCTTCTCAGTGCAGTAGGGTCACTCCGGCTTTGCTGCACCTCATGCCCTCCCATGAACCCTCCTCCGGGCAGGTGTGAGGGGAGGGGGCAGCGCTCTCTAGGACGGGCTCTCCTAGCTGCCTCGGACGCTGCTCTTGTTCTATGTCTATGTGATGCCTCCGTGGGGAGGAGGGGATAATAAATACCATCGGGTGCCATCAAGAAGCTTCACGGAAGACAGCTCCCTGTCCGGGCTGCCCCATGCGTGACTTCCCACGGGACACCGGCCTAGCTATGTACATTTAACCCTTAACCCACTAGTCTCCGGTCACTGTATCTACCTGCAGTCATACATGTAAAGGCAGTAGCCACAGTACACAGTGCGGCCGGCGGGTCAATAATCTGCTGACAATGACCAACATGGACATACAATGGAGAACAATACAATAAATGAGTTCTGAATGTAATGTTTATGTAAAGGTCGCCGTGTCCGTACAAAGGGTCTAGTGTTCTTGTGTCACATTGTGTGCAAGTAGTAGCGGTAAAGGGCAACCTTTAGGCTGATATCTTGTCACGGAGTGTTGTTCAATCTTTGGCAATCCAGTTTGATGCTCCAATAATAGCTGGCCCTGATATATGCACCTCGTCTACCCTGATACCCTGCCTCCATGACCTTCACCTTGCTCATGGCTGAGGGCGCCATGGTTTTCCGTGAAGTTACCACGATGGCTGAGCAGAAAATGCCCCTCCATGCTGATGTTGTAGCATTGTGTAGCTCCGGACAAACTCCGGACAAACCATCATTAGCAAGGCACACTTTAGATAAGCACCACACTACCTCCAACCAAGCACAAGCGCTGCCTGCGGGACACACCGCTGCCTCTTCTCCTGAGTTACAGTATAGTCAGGCCCCAGTAACATTTCAGTTTCAGCAGTATAGGCAGAGTCCAGTATTAGTAAAATTTCAGTAGCAGCAGTATAGGCAGACCCTAGTAACATTTTCGTAACGACAATATATGCAGAGCCCAGTGTTAGTAACATTTTAGTAAAAGAACATTTATATCTTAAAAGAACATTTATAAATCAGGGCTACCATCCCACCTCAATTGATGACCAAATCACCAGAGCCACCAGGATACCCAGAAGTCAACTACTCCAATACAAGGAGAAGGAAAGAAACAATCGTGTGCCTCTAGTAGTGACCTACAATCCGCAACTAGAGGTACTAAGGAAAACCGCAAGAAAACTCCACCATACCTTGCACAAGGATGACCATCTGAAAACCATATTCCCGGACCCTCCGCTTCTGTGTTACAGGCAACCTCCTAACTTGAGGAACTTCATAATCAGGAGTGCATTACCCTCTGACACACAAAAAGGAACTTATCCCTGTAATGTAAGGAGCTGTAAGACCTGCTCACATGTACTGACTGCGGACAGGATACGGATCCCCAACACACAGCAGGACTATAAGATCCCGGGGACATTCACATGTTCCTCGTCCAATGTTGTGTACCTGATCATGTGCAGTAAATGTCCTGTTGGGGGTCTTTATGTTGGAGAAACAGGACAGAAACTCAAAGCCAGGATGAGATCTCATCGCCACACGATTGAACACAGAAGAAGAGAATTACCTGTGGCCGAACACTTCTCTAACCATGGACATGACATAGGAGATATGAGAGTTTTGATATTGAAGGGTGGTTTCAAGTCACAAAACCACAGAAGAATTTGGGAGTATAAATTGATAACAACCTTTGACACGCTGAATACTGGGTTAAATTATTCCCCAGGATTTATGCGTGAATGGGAAGTGTGAGACATCTATTGCACAGATAAGACCCCCATCAACAGTAATTCAGGGACCATAAACTTTCACTCCCTTATCAGTATTTAGCTAAAAATGTTTGTGTATCTCTTGTAGCAATTCAAGCCTGCTGACCTCTCCCCCCCAACAGTAATTTAGGGACCATAAAACTTTCACTCCGCTATCAGTGCCTAGACAAAAAAAGTTTGTTTTCTGGTTTGCAGAATTCCTTTTAAGTGCGAACCAATCACATCCATATCTGTGCCTTGTCATAAGTATGTATGTTATAAGTGTGTATAAATATGCATGCCTCTTCAGATCCAATCCATTTAAGCCGGAAGAAGAACCCTGCGTTGGTACGAAAGCTCGCTATTATTACATCATGTATTTTTGTTAGCCATTAAAAGGTATCATATCTACAAGATTACGTCGTTTCTCTTGCTGAGAACAATCACATTTTTCTCTACTGGCTAACACGGTACCAGATCTTTGTTTCCATTATAACATTTTAGTAGTAACAGTATAGACAGACCCCACTAACATATTAGTTGCAGAAGTATACACAGACCCCAGAAACATTTATGTAGCAGCAGTATTGGCAGACCCCTGTAACATTTCTGCAGCTGAAGTATAGGCAGGCCCCTGTAACGTTAATGCAGTTATGCTCCTCTCCTTTGGCCCAAACAAGTTTCTCTGATAACTGTTGTAACACAGGAGAAAATACATGATGCCCAGTGCTGATCCCCTGACCCCAAGCAAGAGGAGGAGGTGGCATTACAAGGCCAAGACACCATGACCAGGACACGCTATAGTCTGTATGGGAAGCACTTTAGCGGGCCCAGGGTCAGGCTCGGTTCCAAGCCTCCACCATTGTGACCCAAGGTGCCCTGAGTTACATAGCAACAAGAAATCCATGTGTCGCAACATAGATAGCTCAACACTGGAAGGGGCAGTCTTTGAGTTCCTTGGCCTAGCCTATGCTGTAAGTGCACAAAGATGGTATTACACAGGAAGAAATCGGAGTGCCCAGCCATGGGAGAGTTTCGCCCCGCCAAGCAACTTGGCCTCGGCCAGCAATTCGGGCCTAGTCAGCCACTGTACTATTTGTGCCACATAGGTAAAACACCGCGATGGGAAGACTTAGTGCACCCATAGTATAGGCAGACCCCAGTAACATTTCTCTAGCAGCAGTATACGCAGACCCCTGTAACATTTATGTAGCAGAAGCTTATGCAGACCCCAGTACCATTTTTGTAGCATCAGTATAGGCTGTGAGGAAGGAGGAGCAGCAGCCAGAGGATTCAGAGTTTCAGCAGTGGACGGCGTAGAAGACTGGGTGGTTGATACATTGCTGGATGCATTTTCTGCCTTCCACGCAGGATCTGCTCACACTGCTCTGTTTGCAATAAAGGTCTACCACGTGGACCCACAAATTATGATATGTAGCTGGGGACCCCAGAAACTTGCCTCTCTCCTAATACCGCAGCAGCCGGCTGGGATACACCTGGACCAGGAACTTGGCCTGTGCCCACACCCTCACTTGGAACTCTGCATCCTCGCTCACGTCCACATCCTCTACCCCTACCCCTACCCCTCAGCATGGTGGATTACGAATAGAGCAGACACCGACCGCTGTAAATAATTATGGAATTATATGCGTACACTTTCACGCAGAGAGCGGAATCGTAACGCTAACTCCAGGCAGAAAAAAATGGAAGCAATGCAATAGTAATGCACCAGAACTCCCGCCAGGCACCCAGTAAAATGCAAACGCTCAGCGGTAACCCTAAGTAGGAGCTTTTTGTTTTCCTTGGGTCAAAGAATACAGGCTATATAGTGTGTATATCACGTTCCCTCTATCAGTCGTTGTGGCCGTACGCTGTGCGTCTCTAATTCACTGCAGACACAGGCCAGTGTAAGTAATCTTGGAATTATGTGTGTAGACTTTGTCGCTGAGAGCGGTATAGTAAGGCAAACTCCAGGCAGAAATCAATAGTCAGGAAGGCCGCAAACAGGCCTAAGTGCAATAGTGTGGGACTACAACTCCCATCAGACAACCTGTAAAATGCACACGGTCACAGGTAGCCGTAAGAAGGACCGTTGGGGTTTTGTACACAGGATGCTACACTACCACTCTCCCTATCTCAGCAACGCTGTCCCTATACTATGTAGTACAGACTGCAGCCTGAGAACGCTATAGCTGTAATGGGGCTAACGCCCCATATATATATATAAAAAAAAAAAATTGCAAAACTGCTACCAACAGCCACAACAGTAATGCAGACGGTCCTATGCGGCCCTAAGAAGGACCGTTGGGGTTCTTGTACACAGGTTCCTACACTAACACTTTCCCTACAGCAGCAGCAGCACTGCCCCTGATTAGAGATGAGCGAACGTACTCGTCCGAGCTTGATACTCGTTCGAGTATTAGCGTGTTTGAGATGCTCGTTACTCGTGACGAGTACCACGCGATGTTCGAGTTACTTTCACTTTCCTCTCTGAGACGTTCGCGCGCTTTTCTGGCCAATTGAAAGACAGGGAAGGCATTACAACTTCCCCCTGCGACGTTCAAGCCCTATACCACCCCCCTGCAGTGAGTGGCTGGGGAGATCAGATGTCACCCGAGTATATAAATCGGCCCCTCCCGCGGCTCGCCACAGATGCGTTCTGACATAAAGGAGGGAAAGTGCTATCTTGTTGGAGCTGCTATAGGGAGAGTGTTAGGAGTATTTTAGGCTTAAAGAACCCCAACGGTCCTTCTTAGGGCCACATCTAACCGTGTGCAGTACTGTGGAGGCTGCTTTTTGCAGTGTTGCACTTTTTTTTTTTTTTTTTGGTATATCGGCCGTGCAGAGCATTGCGCCCTGCAGTAATACTCCAGGGCCAGAAGCGCTTAGGCAGGGACAGAAGACATATTGATTGAATATAGGCAGTGGGCCTTTGCAAAAAAATTTGGGGAAAAAAATCTATCTGGGCTGCCTGTGACTGTCCTCAGTGTTCTGGGTCTGTGCTGGGTGTAGTAGTTCTCCAAATTCATACGCAGCCAGCTAAGTGTTACAGCAGGCGTGCGCAAAATTATTTCCTGGCGTTCCGTAAGCGAAGTCAGCCTCCAACCACAGGCCAATAAGCAGCACATTTAATTACAGCGTTCTGTTTCTGCACTACTGGTAATACAGCATGCTGAGGGGTATGGGTAGGCCTAGAGGACGTGGACGCGGGCGAGGACGCAGAGGCCCAAGTCAGGGTGTGGGCACAGGCCGAGCCAGTGCGGTGGCCAGGGGTAGAGGCAGGGCCAGACCGAATAATCCACCAACTGTTTCCCTAAGCGCCCGCTCGCGCCATGCCACCCTGCAGAGGTCAAGGTGCTCTATGGTGTGGCAGTTTTTCACAGAGACGCCTGACGACCGACGAACAGTGGTGTGCAACCTTTGTTGCGCCAAGATCAGCTGGGGAGGCACCACCACCAGCATGCGCAGGCATATGATGGCCAAGCACCCCACAAGGTGGGACGAAGGCCGTTCACCGCCTCCGGTTTGCACCACTGCCTCTCCCCCTGTGCCCCAACCTGCCACTGAGATCCAACCCCCCCTCTGAGGACACAGGCACTACCGTCTCCTGGCCTGCACCCACACCCTCACCTCCGCTGTCCTCGGCCCCATCCAGCAATGTCTCTCAGCGCAGCGTCCAGACGTCGCTAGCGCCACTGTTTGAGCGCGAGCGCAAGTACGCCGCCACGCACCCGCACGCTGAAGCGTTAAACGTTTACATTGCCAAATTGATCAGCCTGGAGATGCTGCCGTATAGGCTTGTGGAAACGGAGGCTTTCAAAAGTATGATGGCGGTGGCGGCCCCGCGCTACTCGGTTCCCAGTCGCCACTACTTTTCCCGATGTGCTGTCCCAGGCCTGCACGACCACGTCTCCTGCAACATTGTACGCGCCCTCACCAACGCGGTTACTGCCAAGGTCCACTTAACAACAGACACGTGGACAAGCACAGGCGGGCAGGGCCACTATATCTCCCTGACGGCACATTGGGTGAATTTAGTGCAGGCTGGGACAGAGTCAGTGCCTGGGACCGCTCACGTCCTACCCACCCCCCGAATTGCGTGCCACAGCTCGATGGTGGTATCTGCGGTGGTGTATGCTTCCTCCACTAAACCACCCTCCTCCTCCTACGCAACCTCTGTCTCGCAATCAAGATGTGTCAGCAGCAGCACGTCGCCAGCAGTCGGTGTCGCGCGGCGTGGCAGCACAGCGGTGGGCAAGCGTCAGCAGGTCGTGCTGAAACTACTCAGCTTAGGAGAGAAGAGGCACACGGCCCACAAACTGCTGCAGGGTCTGACAGAGCAGACCGACCGCTGGCTTGCGCCGCTGAGCCTCCATGTGTCACAACGGCCGTAACCTGGTGGCGGCTCTGCAGCTTGGCAGCCTCACGCACGTGCCATGCCTGGCCCATGTCTTTAATTTGGTGGTTCAGCGCTTTCTGAAAAGCTACCCACACTTGTCATACCTGCTCGGAAAGGTGCGCCAGCTCTGCGCACATTTCCGCAACTCCAAGACGGACGCTGCCACCCTGCGGACCCTGCAACATCGGTTTCATCTGCCAGTGCACCGATTGCTGTGCGACGTGCCCACACAGTGGAACTCTACGCTCCACATGTTGGCCAGGCTCTATGAGCAGCGTAGAGCTATTGTGGAATACCAACTCCAACATGGGTGGCGTAGTGCGAGTCAGCCTCCTCAATTATTTACAGAAGAGTGGGCCTGGTTGGTAGCCATCTGCCAGGTCCTTGGAAACTTTGAGGAGTCTACCCAGATGCGGAGCGGGGATGCTGCAATCATTAGCGTCACCATTCCTCTCCTATGCCTCTTGAGAAGTTCCCTGCAAAGCATAAAGGCAGACGCTTTGCAATCGGAAACGGAGGCAGGGGAAGACAGTATGTCGCTGGATAGACGGAGCACCCTCATGTCTATATCTCAGCGTGTTGAGGAGGAGGGGGAGGAGCATGAGGAGGAGGGGGAAGAGACAGCTTGGCCCACTGCTGAGGGTACAGATGCTGCTTGCCTGTCATCCTTTCAGCGTGTATGGCCAGAGGAGGAGGAGGAGGAGGATGATCCTGAAAGTGATCTTCCGAGTGAGGACAGCCATGTGTTGCATACAGGTACCCTGGCACACATGGCTGACTTCATGTTAGGATGCCTTTCTCGTGACCCTCGCGTTACACGCATTCTGGCCACTACGGATTACTGGGTGTACACACTGCTCGACCCACGGTATAAGGAGAGCCTTTCCACTCTCATTCCCGAAGAGGAAAGGGGTTCGAGAATGATGCTATACCACAGGGCGCTGGTGGACAAACTGATGGTAAACTTCCCATCTGACAGCGCTAGTGGCCGAAGGCGCATTTCCGCGGCCCAGGTAGCAGGGGAGGCGCAGAGATCAGGCAGCATGTACAGCGCAGGCAGGGGAACATTTTCCAAGGCCTTTGCCAGCTTTATGGCTCCCCAGCAAGACTGTGTCACCGGTCCCCAGTCAAGGCTGAGTTGGCGGGAGCACTGTAAAAGCATGGTGAGGGAGTACGTAGCCGATCGCACGAACGTCCTCGGTGACGCCTCTGCCCCCTACAACTACTGGGTGTTGAAGCTGGACACGTGGCCTGAACTCGCGCTGTATGCCCTGGAGGTGCTTGCTTGTCCTGCGGCTAGCGTCTTGTCAGAGACTGTGTTTAGTGTGGCTGGGGGAATCATCACGGATAAGCGTACCCACCTGTCAACCGACAGTGCCGACAGGCTTACACTCATCAAGATGAACAAAGCCTGGATTTCTCCAGACTTCTCTTCTCCACCAGCGGACAGCGGCAATACCTAAACAATACGTAGGCTGCACCCGCGGATGTAAGCATCGTTCTCTATCACCATCCAAAACGGGGACCTTTTTGCTTCATCAATCTGTGTATAATATTCCTCCTCCTCCTCCTGCTCGTCCTCCTGAAACCTCACATAATCACGCCGAACGGGCAATTTTTCTTAGGCCCACAAGGCTCATTCATATAATTTTTCTAAACAATTTTTATACGTTTCAATGCTCATTAAAGTGTTGAAACTTTCACCTCAACCAATTTTTATTTTTACTGGGCTGCCTCCAGGCCTAGTTACCAATTAAGCCACATTAACCAAAGCGATTAATGGGTTTAACCTGCCCTCTTGGTTGGGCATGGGCAATTTTTCTCAGGTACATTAGTACTGTTGGTACACCAATTTTTGGGGGCCCTCGCCTACAGTGTAATCCAATTAATTTTTTGCCCACCTGCATTACAGCTGACGTTACATCAGCTGTCCAGGGCACTGCAATGGGATACATTTATGTACAGCCGGTGGGTTCCAGGGAGCCACCCATGCTGTGGGTGCACACGGAATTCCCATTGCAGAGTTGTACCTGCCTGTGACTATTTATAAAAAAAACGCGGTCTGACTGGGGCATGCAGACACCTTGACAGAATGAATAGTGTGTGGCACATAGGTTCCCCATTGCTATGCCCACGTGTGCAGCTCCAGATGGAGGTGGCACAGGATTAAATTTCTCATTGCTTATGTACAGCATTGTCGACTATTGCACCACCCCTTTTAAAGAGGGTCGCTGCCTAGCCGTGCCAACCCTCTGCAGTGTGTGCCTGCAGTTCCTTTGGCAGACGCACTTATAAATAGACATGAGGGCGGCGTGGCATGAGGGCAGCTGAAGGCTGGGCAGGGACAGTTTGGTGTGCGCTGTGGACACTGCGTCGTGCAGGGGTGGGGGTGGGGGTGGGGGGGTTGGGCAGCATGTAACCCAGGAGAAGTGGCAGCGGAGTGTCATGCAGGCTGTGATTGTGCTTTGTTGGAGGTAGTGTGGTGCTTAGCTAAGGTATGCATTGCTAATGAGGGCTTTTCAGAAGTAAAAGTTGTTAAGAGGGGGGGGCACTCTTGCCGCTATTGTGGCTTAATAGTGGGACCTGGGAACTTGAGATGCAGCCCAACATGTAGCCCCTCGCCTGCCCTATCCGTTGCTGTGTCGTTCCCATCACTTTCTTTTTTTTTTTTTTTTCTCATTAAATTTTTTATTGAATTTCACAATCAGATATACAAGTATTCATTATTAATAAAACAGTTTTTTCCTAGGAAAGTTACAACAGAAAATCAGAGGCATTTAAATTTTTCAGTGTGAAATCATGTTTTGTCATTTAAGAAACATATTGTAGAGTTTGTTAGGTAAGTCCGGAGATGGGGGGGGGGGGGGGGAGTTGGTAGGTAAGGGGGGGGGGAACAAAGGGATTATGGGAAAGCGGGGGTAGGAAAAACAAAGAAAATAACAGTTTTAGACATCCAGCTGAAATTTGTCAAACCATTGTTTCCATACTGCCGCGTATTTTAGGTATGAGTTATTTCTAAGCGCAAGAGCTTTTTTCAAACGTTCCATGTTCAGTTATAAGTTGGATTAACTCGTCTATATGCGGGATTTCCGTGGTTCGCCATTTCCTAGTAATTAAGATTTTTGCTCCCATGAGTAAGTGGCTTATTAACTGTCTTTTTTCAGGTTTGACTTCTCCAAGGTCGAGAAACAGAAGTGCTGTAGCAGGGAGTTTTGGGACGTTAGTATTGGAAATTTTGTTAATTAGTGAATATACGTTAGACCAGAATACGGTGACCAGGGGGCATGCCCAGAGGATGCAGACTAGGGATCCCTCCTGACCGCAGCCCCTCCAACATTCCGCCCTGGCGACCAACCGCCTTTTCTTTAATTGGTCCGGGGTGAGGTACCACCTTGTGAGAGTTTTTAGATGGGTCTCCATTAAAGTGGCACTTTTTGTTGCTTGTCTGGTTCTTTTAAAAGACTCTAACAAGCTCTCAATGGAGACCTTTGTTTTTAGGTCTTTTTCCCAATTTAAAAGGTGGCACCTCTTACCCGATCTTAGATTGCCAGTCATCTGGTCGTAGAGGAGTCTGGTTGAACTTGTGTTTCTCTTTTGTAGGTTTGTTATGTTTGAGATCATTATGTGTGAGATCACAGTACTTTGAGGGTGGATGGATTTCAGTAATGATCTTAATTGGAAATATCTATATATTTCTGTTGTTGGTAAGTTGAATTGATGGACCAATACTGAAAAGGGTTTCAGTGAGTTTTGCTCATAGAGGTCAGCTATTTGTTTTATCCCCATCTCTACCCATTTGCTTAGTCTCATTCCCGGAATGAAGTGTTCTAAGGTGTCTAATGGTATTGAGTTTTGGTTGTGGGTTTTTGTATGTTCTATGCTTTGAGTAAGTTTAATCCACGCTTCCGCTGTTGCTGTGATTGTTGGTGAGGTGTTTGGGATCACAATTTTTGACCTCAGTTGTGGATGTTGAGTTGCCATAATATTTGCATAAATTAACGACTTTAGGGTTTTAGAGTTAATAATTTCTCGTTCTAGGTTTACCCATCCTGTCTTTGTCGAGTGGGTTAGCCAGTCTCTTGACTGATTAACTAGAGTCGCTGTAAAATAAGTCTCTAAGTTGGGAAGATCCACTCCTCCTTGGGTTTTGTGTAGAGACAAGATAGAGCGTGCCACTCTTGGTGGTTTACCATTCCACACATAATTTGACATCTGACTCTGGAATTTTTGTAGTATTTTGGGGGGGGGATCGGAATAGGCAGTGTTCTGAAATAATAGAGGATTTTTGGAAGAATTATCATTTTATACAGTGTAATTTTTCCCAACCATGTAGAATTATGTTTTTTAAAGTCGTTTAAATCTTCCTGTATAGCTTTAAGCAGAGGGAAATAGTTAGTTGAAGTGGTGGCGGACAGGGGAAAGCATATTTGGATTCCAAGATAGGGAATGTTTTGCGACTGCCACTGGAATGGGAATTCCGATTTTATATCTCTTTTTAAATCATTTGGAATGAGGACTCCCAATATTTGTGACTTGGACACATTTAATTTATAGTATGAAATTTTTGAGAATAAGGATAAACTAGAGTATACATGTCTAAGGGAGGATATAGGGTTAGTTATCATAATTAACGTATCATCTGCAAATAAGCTTATTTTGTGTTGTCTAGTTTTTGTAGGTATTCCCTGTATCATTCTTATGAATTCAGCTAAGGGTTCCATGGCTAAAATAAATATTAAAGGGGAAAGTGGGCATCCCTGACGGGTCCCATTAGTGATAGAAAAAGTGTCAGACAGTGTGCCATCTACCAAGATTTTAGCTGAGGGGCTGGAGTAAAGTGCTTTTATTGCGTTAATGATATTTCCAGTGAGTCCAATTTTTTCTAGAACAGCAAAAGTGTATTCCCAATGTAGGCGATCAAAAGCCTTTTCTGCATCTAAGGCAAGGAGTATGGCCGGGGTGTGGGATGCTTCTAGTATAGAGAGTAGATCAATGACTCTTCTTGTGGCGCCGGACGCTTGTCGTCCCTTGATAAAGCCCACTTGATCCGAATGCACTATGGAGAGTAGGACTGTCTGTAATCTCTGGGCAATGATTTTTGAGTATAGTTTAGTGTCGCAATTGAGCAACGATATAGGGTGAAAATTAGTTATGGATGTGATATTTTTAGCTTCTTGTTTTCTGGGTCCGATATGTACGGGATTTTTGTTTTTGTTCTAGTTTTTTTGACTAAGTTTGCCATTAGTTTGGAAGGTTTATTCATTGAGGAGTAGTAGGCTATTTTTGAATTTTTGATAGATTTGTCAAAATCATCTATAAGAAGGGAGCGTAGCTTGTGTCTTAGTTCAAATAGTTTTTTGTGTAGTTCTTCTGATTGAACCGTTTGCAGGTGAGTTTCGGTAGTTGTTATTTGGGTTAGAATGTCATTGAGTTGTTTTTCTTTGTCTCTTTTGTGTTTTGCGCTGATTTTAATGAGGATTCCCCTAATGAACGCTTTGTGGGCGTTCCAGATTGTTGTTGGGGAAACCTCCGGAGTGACATTGAGTTGGAAATATTCAGTGAGGGCGTCTTTTATTGTTTTTGTATGTTTAGGGATCCCCATTAGGAAGGTGTTATATTTCCATGTGCGTATCGCATTTCCTCCCTCTCCCCATGTGAAAGTGGCTGAGATAGGCGCATGATCTGACCACGTGGCCTTTTCAATCGAGGCGCTTGAGATTAAAGGTAGGGACCATCTATCCACCAATATCAGGTCTATTCTCAAAAATGTTCTATGCGGTGGGGAGTAAAAGGTATACTCTCTTGCTGCCGTGTTTAGGCAGCGGAAGCTGTCATAGAGAGCTTCCTTTTGGATCCATGGGTTTAAGTTTGGGCTGATTCTGCGGGTTTGAGAAGTTGTGTCTATGGAATCATCTGGGACGAGATTAAAGTCCCCACAAATCATCAGCTTTCCATTTCCATGCCTCCGCAATTTCTTGATGGTTTTATTCAAAAAACTTATCTGGGCTTTATTTGGTGCATAGATGTTCAGTAAGGAGAAGGGGAGAGAGTTTAAAGTTCCTGTTACCAAGAGGAATCTCCCCCTAGGGTCTTGTATAATTGAGTTGGTTTGTACGTTAATCGTATCTCTAAAAGCAATCAATACTCCTGCCTTTTTGTTTGGGGCGCAGGCCAGGAGGATCTTAGGAAATTTAGTATGGTGAATTTTTGGACATGCGGAAGCATCGAAATGTGTCTCCTGCACACAAAGAATGTCAGATTTTTGGGTCAACGCTTCTCTCCATAGTGATTAGCGTTTAAATGGTGAGTTTAACCCCTTTGCGTTTATGGAGAGAAGTTTAACCGACATTTTTAGAAGTAGAGTAGGACATAAAGCAGCATGGACAGTAGTGATGTCTAAACATAACAAGGGGTAACATTGCAGCGAATAGTGACAAAAGGTGTATCATCAAAACAGTTGACGAAATGGGTGGAACTTCAAGTCCAGTTAAATTGTGGACTTGTAAATTGGGGGGTAAAGTTCACCTGAGTAAGCAGGAGCCAGAGGCAGGCTGTGATGAGAGGGTTCTCGAAAGTCGAGATGTATGTGGATTTTCAACGGCCGTGTTCGGAGGTCATGAAGGTTTTTTCTGGTCTTGGTCTTCTTGTTGGACCCCTGGGGTTTTCCTCCGGAGGTAGGATGGGAACGCCCCAGGATTTAATTTTTTCTGTGGCTTCTTCTGGGTTTGAGAGGAGGTGAGTGGTCCCGTCTTTGTGGATTAGGAGTTTCGGAGGGAAACCCCATTTATAAGGAATTTTAGCTTGGCGAAGGGCGTTGGTAACTACTGAAAATTTTCTTCTTGTTTGTAAGGTCGTCTGTGAGAGATCCGTGTAGAGGCGGATAGCATTATATGGGGCCGGAAGCTGATTTAATTTACGCGTAGCTTGCATCATGGCCTCTTTAATATGAAAGAAGTGAAATCTAGCGATAATATCTCTAGGCATAGAGTCGGGAACAAATTTTGGTTTTGGCAATCTGTGCGCCCTGTCTATGGTTAAATCCATGGCTGTAACATCTGGGAGGATTGTTTTAATCATTTGCTGGATATAGTTGGTGATTTCAGCTGTCTGGATCGCCTCTGGGATACCTCTGAACTTGACGTTATTACGTTGGTTTCTATCTTCTATATCTGCAAGCTTTATTTTGAGAGCGTCAACCTCTTCTGACAGTGAGTAGTGTTCATCAATTAGATTATTGAGAGATTGAGTAATTTCGCTCATTTTGTTTTCAGTATGGGCTACTCTTTCTTCCATTTCCTCCATAGAGGATTTTAGAGTAGAGCTTAATGAGTCAAAATTCACTTGTAAGGAATCTTTTAGGGCCAGTAACATTTCTTTCATAAATGCCTCTGTGGCTGGTTTATCTGAAGAGGGCATAGAAGTGATAGGATCTTCCATCTGAGGGCTTTGTGGGTCTTCTATCTGCTCTTCCGCTATTTTAGCTCGCTGTTTTAATGGGCTAGCGGTCGGGGATGCGTGTGTTTTCTTGTTTTGAGCTGTGTTAGCAGCCATTTTGTTGGGATGTGACTTGCTTTTTTGGGTAGCTTTCCCCTTAATGGCCGACATGGAGTTAGTGGCGTGGGGCAGGGGGTTGTTAAGTGGGGCTGAGGTGTCACTCACCACTATGTCTCCCCTTCGTTCTGCTGTGGTCCTTGGCTGGAGGCTCTCGTCGGCTCTAGGAGGCTGCAGGCTGGAATCCTCTGTCTGAATTGCAGGCTGTGTCCCAGGATCAGGATCCGCTGTGTATGGGCTGCCACGCAGGGTGAAGAAGTCTTCTAGCCGTCTATGCAGGGGCTAAGAGGACTTACGGCGGCTCATCTGTTCTCTCTCTTCTATGAATGAAAACAGTGGGGGACCACTAGTTTCAAAGGGAACGATCCACCGGCTGTCTCTCAGCGCCAGGGAGATTGCATGCAATGGGGAGGCTGCCATGTGCAGACAAAAAAAACCGAGCTCTCCGGGTGTCTGTGCAGGGGGTATTGCTGCCGATAGCGGCTCCTCCGCTCACTGTTAATGCCAGCGGTGCAGGGTTTCTCTCCGCCGGGAGGGAACCACCTCCTCTCTCTCCGCAGTCAGCAGCAGCCGATGCAGACCGCCGGCTCCTTAACGAAACCGCCGGCTGTCCCTCTCTAGCAGGGAGATTACTTGTTGTGCAAGGCGCAGGAGCCTTTACGGGGAAGCCGCCACGTGTAGAGAGCGGGCTCTCCGGGTGTCTGTGCAGGGGGGGTGTTGCTGCCGATAGCGGCTCCTCCGCTCACCGTCAATGCCAGCGGTGCAGGGTCTCTCTCCGCCGGGAGGGAATCACCCTCTCTCTCTTCGTGGTCAGCAGCAGCTGATGCAGACCGCCGGCGCCTTGACACCCTGTCGGCTGTCCCTCTTCACCAGGGAGATTTCGTGCTGTGGAAGGATGCAGGAGCCGTTACTGGGAAGCCGCCACGTGGAGAGAGCTGGCTCTCTGGGTGTCTGTGCCGTAGCTGGAAGTGCCGACAGCTGCTCCTCCGCTCACCGCTACCGCTGGGAATGTAAGGGTGGCTTGCTGCCGGGTGAGAAATGACCTTTTCTTGCTTTGAAGTAGCTTTTAGAAGCCTCTGCGCTCGGAGCACCTTAGTTATGCGGCCATCTTAGTGCTCGGTCAGGCCACGCCCCCCTCCCATCACTTTCTTGAATTGCCCAGATTTTCACAAACGAAAACCTTAGCGAGCATCGGCGATATACAAAAATGCTCGGGTCGCCCATTGACTTCAATGGGGTTCGTTATTCGAAACGAACCCTCGAGCATCACAAAAAGTTTGTCTCGAGTAACGAGCACCCGAGCATTTTGGTACTCGCTCATCTCTACCCCTGATCTCTCCCAGTGTGTGTCTGTGGCGAGCCGCGAGCGGCCCCACTTTAAATACTCGGGGGTCACTTGATCTTGCCCGCCACTCACTGCAGGGGGGTGGGGTAGGGCTGGAACGTCACAGGAGGAAGTGGTAATGCCTTCCCTGCGTGTCTATTGGCCAGAAAATGGCGCTAAAAATGCAGGGAAGGAAATGGAATTGACTGGAGTAACGTGCGGTGCTCGTCTCGAGTAATGAGCATCTCAAACACCCTAATACTCGAACGAGTATCAAGCTTGGACGAGTACGCTCGCTCATCTCTAAAGTTAACCCCTCAGTGGCCACCCGTTTTTGTTTTATTTTTTCCCATTTCCGTTTTTCCTCCTCCCTTAAAAAAAAATATAAATTAATTTAAAAAACAGAACTAACTAATAGAGATGAGCGAGCACACTAGTCCGAGCTTGATGCTCGTTCGAGCATTAGGGTACTCGAGATGCTCGTTACTCGAGACGAGCACCATGCGGTACTCAAGTCAATTCCATTTTCTTCCCTACATGTTTATCGCCATTTTCTAGCCAATAGACATGCAGGGAAGGCATTACCACTTCCTCCTGTGACGTGCCAGCCCTACCCCACCCCCTGCAGTGAGTGGCTGGCGAGATCAAGTGACTGATGAATATTTAAAGCGGCCCCGCCCGCGGCTCGCCTCAGGCACACCCTGGGAGTGTATAGGGAAAGTGCTGATGCTACTATAGGGAGAGTGTTGGATCCTGTCTTCAAGAACCCAACAGTCCTTCTTAGGGCCACATCTGACCGTGTGCATTACTGTTGTGGCTGCTGGGAGCAGTTTTGCACTTTTGTCCCCCTTTTTTTTAAATCTCGGGCTGCAGTCGATTATGCAGAGTATAGTTAAAGTGCAGCTGAGATAGGGACAGTGGTAGTGTAGGATCCTGTCTTCAAGAACCCCAACGGTCCTTCTTAGGGTTACATCTGACCGTGTGGATTTTACTGGGTGGCTACTGGGAGTTGCAGTGATTCCGTTTTAGTATTATGCAGCTTGGTGGGGTTGAGATCGCCACAGTTACCAGCACTCTCCACTGGCTTTACAGTGTTCTCCCACTTCACACAGCCTCTATTATCTACAATTCTCTGCGAGCAGTAAATTACCCCTAGGTACCAGCGCAAGACAGCGGGTTACTTTTTTCAAGCCACAGCATAGAGCCTCCGCTATCTACAAGTCTCTGTGTGCGGTGAATTAAGGCCAGGTTGGTCAGTGGTGTACAGTGGGGTACTTTATTTAGCCCCTGCTCTATTCTTAATCCGCCATGATGAGGAGTAGGTGTAAGGGTCGAGGACGTGAACGTGGACGTGCAAGTGAGGGTGTGGGCACAGGCCGAGTTCCTGGTCCAGGTGAATCACAGCCGGCTGCTGCGGGATTAGGAGAGAGGCAAGTTTCTGGGGTCCCCAGCTTCATATCCCAATTCATGGGTCTGCGTGGTAGATCTTTATTACAAACAGAGCAGTGTGAGCAGGTCCTGTCGTGGATGGCAGAAAATGCATCCAGCAATGTTTCGACCACACAGTCTTCTACACAGTCCACTACTCCCAGATAGGGACTGCAACTCTGATTCATCTGGCTGCAACTCCTCCTTCCTCCCAGGCTCCTCACTCCATGAAAATTACATATACTGAGCAAGAAGACTCCCAGGCACTGTTCTCGGGCCCCTGCCATGAGTGGGAAAAAATGGTTCCTCTCTCACCTGAGGAGTTTCTCCTGACCGATGCCCAACCTTTGGAAAGTCCCTAGGGGCCTGGGTGATGAGGCTGGGGACTTCCGACAACTGCCTCAAGAGCTTTCAGTGGGTGAGGAGGACGATGACGATGAGACACAGTTGTCTATCAGTGAGGTAGTAGTAAGGGCAGTAAGTACGAGGGAGGAGCGCACAGAGGATTCGGAGGAAGAGCAGCTGGACGATGAGGTGACTGACACTACCTGGTTTGCTAAGCCTACTGAGGACAGGGCTTCAGAGGGGGAGGCAAGTGCAGCAGCAGGACAGCTTGGAAGAGGCAGTGGAGTGGCCAGGGGTAGAGGCAGGGCCAGAGCCAAGAATCCCCCAACCGTTTACCAAAGCACCCCTCGTGCCAAGCCTCTGTGCAGAGGGCTAGGTGTTCAAAGGTGTGGATGTTTTTCAGTGAGAACGTGGACGACCGCTGAACAGTGGTGTGCAACCTGTGTCGCACCAAGATCAGCCGGGGACCCACCACTACCAGCCTCACCACCACTAGCATACACAGGCATATAATGGCCAAGCACCCCACAAGGTGGGATGAAGGCCGTTCACCGCCTCCGGGTCACACCACTGCCTCGTCCCCTGTGCCCCAACCTGCCACTCAGATCCAACCCCCCGCTCAGGACAAAGGCACTACCGTCTCCTGGCCTGCACCCACACCCTCCCCACCGCTGTCCTTGGCCCCATCCAGCAATGTCTCTCAGCGCAGCGTTCAGCTGTCGCTAGCACAAGCGTTGGAGAAAAAGTGCAAAAACGCCACCACGCACCCGCACGCACAAGCTGTAAACGTGCACATTTCAAAATTAATCAGCCTAGAGATGCTGCCGTACAGGCTTGTGGAAACGGAGATTTTCAAAAACATGATGGTGGCGGCGGTCCCGCGCTTCTCGCCCCCCAGTCGCCACTATTTTTCCTGGTGTGCCGTCCCAACCCTACACCAGCACGTCTCCCGCAACATAAATCGTGTCCCCACCATCACAGTTACTGGGAAGGTCCACTTAACCACGGACACGTGGACAAGTACTGGGGGGCAGGACCACTATATCTCACTGACGGCACATTGGGTGAATTTGGTGGAGGCTGGGACCGAGTCACGTCCTACCCACACCCAGAATAGCGGATCCTACCTCAGTGCTGGTATCTGTGGCGGTCTATGCCACCTCCTCTAAGCCCCCACCCCCTCCTTCTTCGCAACATCTACCTCTCAATTAAGAAGTGTGAGCAGCACGTTGCCAGCAGTCGGTGTGCGCGGCGGGGCAGCACAGCGGTGGGCAAGCGTCAGCATGCTGTACTGAAACTACTCTGCCTAGGTGACAAGAGGCACACGGCCCCCAAACTGTTGCAGGGTCTGACAGAGCAGACCGACCTCTGGCTTTCGCCACTGAGCCTCCAACCGGGCATGGTCGTGTATGACAATGGCCATAACCTGGTGGCGGCTCTGCAGCTCGGTTGCCTCACGCACGTGCCATGCCTGGCCAACATCTTCAATCTGGTGATTCAGCGGTTTCTTAAAAACTAGCCTCACTTGCCTGACCTGTTCGGCAAGGTGTGCCGCATATGCGCACCTTTTCGCAAGTCCACCACGGACGCTGCCACCCAGAGGACCCTGCAACACGATTTAATCTGCCACAGCACTGACTGCTGTGCGACGTGCCCACACGTTGTTGCACATGTTGGCCAGGCTCTATGAGCAGTGTAGAGCAATAGTGGAATACCAACTCCAACATGGGCGGCTGAATGGTAGTCAGCCTCCCAAATTATTTACCGAGGAGTGGGCCTGGATGGCAGATATCTGCCGGGTCCTTGGAAACTTTGAGGAGTCTACCCAGATGGTGAGCGGCGATGCTGCAATCATTAGTGTCACCATTCCTCTGCTATGCCTGTTGAGAAGTGCCCTGCAAAACATAAAGGCTGACGCTTTGTGGTCGGAACAGGAAACAGGGGGAAACAGTATGCCGCTGGATGACTATGAGAGCACCCTCATGTCTATATCTCAGTGCGTTTTGGAGGCGGAGGAGGGGGGGAGGGGGAGGAGCCTCAGGAGGAGGAGGGGGAAGAGACAGCTGGGCACACTGCAGAGGGTACCCATCCTGCTTGCCTCTCATCTGTTCAGCGTGTATGGCCTGTGGACGAGGAGGAGAAGGATGATCCAGAAAGTGATCTTCCTAGTGAGGACAGCGATGTGTTACATACAGGTACCCTGGCACACATGGCTGACTTCATGTTAGGATGCCTTTCTCGTGACCCTCGTGTTAGACGCATTCTGGCCACTACGGATTACTGGGTGTACACACTGCTCGACCCAAGGTATAAGGAGAACCTTTCCACTCTCATTCCCGAAGAGGAAAGGGGTTCAAGAGTGATGCTATACCACAGGGCCCTGGTGGACAAACTGATGGTAAACTTCCCATCTCAGACCGCTAGCGGCAGAAGGCGCAGTTCCGAGGGCCAAGTAGCAGGGGAGGCGCAGAGATCAGGCAGCATGTACAGCACCGGCAGGAGAACACTCTCCAAGGCCTTTTCCAGCTTTATGGCTCCCCTGCAAGACTGTGTCACCACTCCCCAGCCAAGGCTAAGTCGGAGGGAGCACTGTAAAAAGATGGTGAGGGAGTACGTAGCCGATCGTACCACCGCTCTATGTGATGCATTTGCTTCATGCAACTATTAGGTGGCAACGCTGAACACGTGGCACGAACTTGCGCTGTCCGCCCTGGAGGTGCTGGCTTGCCCTGCCGCTAGCATCTTGTCAGAGAGGGTGTTTCGTGCAGCTAGGGGAATCATCACGGACAAGCGTACCCGCCTGTCAACTGCCAGTGCCAACATGCTTACACTCATAAAGATGAACAAAGCCTTGATTCCCCCAGACTTCTCTTCTCCACCGGCGGAAAGCAGCAGTACCTAAAGATTTTTTTCGCTGCAGCCGGATAAATAAGCATTCATTATCACCAGAAAAAAAAAGGGGGGGGATTAGCTTTGTCAATCACTCTTGGATATTAGTCCTGCTCCTCCTACCCCACCCCCTGAAACAACATGCCATCATGCTGAACTGCCAATTTTTCTGTGGCCCAAAAGGCTCTGCTTACTTTTTTTTTTTTTTTTACAATTGTTCAAAGTTTCAAAAGTATTGATACTTTACCAGAAACCATGTTTTTCCCCACTGGGCTGCCTCCAGGCTATGTTGAAAATTAAGCAATAGCGAGCTGTATCTTTAAAAAAAAAATATTTGGGGGGCGTGGCCTGACTGTGGACAAAGACGGACGCCATCCTTTGAGCACCACTCTGATATAAACCTCCACAGCAATTAGAAAAGCACCAGCGGGACTTCCCTCCGCCACAAAGACGTACCTGAACCTCCTGTCGTCCCGATATGACCCGGCGCAAGCCTTCAAAGGCGCCCCCGCAGCCTCTTCCCGACTTCTTCTCTGCCCGCAGAGGCAGAAGAGCTCCGGCGACAGCGCCCCCCCCCCCCCCCCCCCCCTCCTCGGACAAACCTAGCAATGCTGCTATCAGCTCTCCCCAGAGGCAAGCTTCATCAGCAGAGAGTCCCAACACCGACCGGAGGGATGCATGCCGACTTCTAATCCTGGGAGAGGTAAGTGAGACATCGGCAGCCATCACACGCAGCCCCACTCTCCCAGCCAAGATGGCGCCCAGCCACATGTCACACACAGAGGACAGTCTTTCACCCTCAGCTAGCCCTGAAAAGGGGAGACAGAGGCTAGCGGAGGCAATAAACATATCTTTGCCCCCATCCAATACCGCAGAATTTTTAGAAATGGTCCCAACATCAGACCAACCTGCGTCGGAGGCCTTTATAAAGGAGATGATGCTCGCTCTAAGGAGCACTATAAGAGAAGATCTCCACACATTCTCGTCATCATTCAGCTCCACCATAAATTAGATTGAGGAAAGAACCTCCCATATAGAAAATTAAATGGAGGAATTAACTAAATCTCACAACTCCCTGATTGATGCACACTACTCTCTGGAGGAGGAGGTAGACCAAATTATAGTTAAGATGGCGGATCTGGAAGATCGCAACAGACGCAATAATGTAAAATTTAGGGGCATCCCAGAAAAAGTCAGCCCAGCAGATTTGAAGGACTTTCTGGCGCAATTAATGAAAAAACTCCTGCCTTCTACTCCAGATCAGGAACTCATAATTGATAGGGCACACCGTCTGCAGAAACCGAAATTCCTTCACGACAATGTCCCACGTGATGTCATAGCGCAGATCCATTTCTATCACATCAAAGAGGCACTCATGTTTGCCTCCCGCAAAATGACTGATCTACCTCCACAGTTCTCAAATATTAAATTATTTGTGGACCTATCCGCCGCTACCATACAAGCTAGGAAATCCTTCTTCCGTATAACCTCATCCCTCAGGAAAGAAAAAATTCCTTACAAATGGGGCCACCCCACCAAACTTATACTCCACAAAGAAGGCACTACATATGTATTTAACAAGCCAGAAGAAGGCGAAAAAACCCTCATCTCGTGGGGCTTTCAGCTCACCGAAGAACCCCAAAATAAATCTGCCGCTCATCGTCCCCTAGAGCGTTCAGGAGAGAATACGCAACCTCGCTCACCCCGCTGATTTATAACCACGCAGGATCACAAACCTGCGAGAACAGCTCAATATGGGCAGCTGTTCCCAACAATTTTCTGGCTATTAAACACCGCATCCAGAAACAGTTGTATATCTGGCCATACTAGTTGGCGTTTGTGACCAGCTATCTCTGTTATGATTGTTCATGTTGTCTTTCCCTTCCCCAATCCAACAACAGTCAGCAAAAATCCAAGGTTCCATAAGTACAACACTCAGCAGCTTCCTAAAAAATGGTGTTAAAAATATCTTCACTCAATGCAAAAGGGCTTAACTCTCCCTATAAGAGGTCAGCAGTCTGGAGAGATGCGATGCATGAAAAGGTCGACATCATATGTCTCCAGGAATCACATTTCGTCGCGGCAGCACATCCTCCCTTTCTCCACAAGACATGTCCCAATATCTTTTTATCCTGCGCTGAGAAGAAGAGAGCGGGGGTTATAATTGCAATTAAAGAAACCATAGATATAGATCTCACCGAAAAGATCATAGACCCCCAGGGTAGATATGTTATCTTAGTAGGTCTATTTAACGAGGTACAAATGACTCTAGTAAACATATATGCCACTAATTCCTCGCAGATCTCGTTTTTAAGCAAGATCCTTAAAAAAAGTACGTAAAGTCCAAAAAGGCAAACTTATCATATGCGGCGACTTCAATATCATCCCTGACAAACAACTTGACTCAACCAGCACCGCCAATAGACTATCACCCACCCTCGCCCCATGGCTTCACAAACGAGCACTGTTCGACTCTTATAGATGTCTCAACTCCACATCTAGGGAGTATACCTTTTACTCCCCTCGCCATAGATCCTTCTCAAGGATCGACCTATGCTTGGTGGACAAATGGACATTAGCGGGAGTTAGAAGTGCAGACATTGGTAAGACTACATGGTCAGACCACTCCCCTATATATCTTACGTTTGAGACATCCAATCCTCTCCGCCCACCTGGGAACTGGAGAAACAATATCTCCCCCATGAGGATCCCTGAATTTAATAAGCTGATCAAAGAATCCCTGACAGAATACTTCTTGTTTAACAGGAACCCAGACACAGATGTCCTCTCCACATGGTGTGCCCACAAGGCATACATGAGGGGCATAATGATTAAGATTAGCTCTCAATATAAAAAAAAAGAAACAACTCCAAATAAACAATATCCTAGCACAAATTGCTAATACTGAGCAAAAAATTCAAATATCCCCCTCAATTGGGCTCCACAGGGAACTAATGTATCTACGCCATAAACTTCGCCAAGAATTAATAGAAGACTACGTCAAAACTCTAAATTTCTCAAAAATGAATTATTACACAGCGTATAATAAGCCTTCTAGATTAATGGCTAGGATAATAAAACAACGCCAGTCACCATCCAAAATTCCTTATCTGGTAAGGCAGGATGGATCGGGAACGGAAATAATACATCCACAAAAAATAGCGGATGAATTCAGTCTGTTCTATTCCAATCTGTACAATTTGAATAAAGATGGCTCCACCCCTCAACCAGATATCCAGCAAATCAATAATTTCCTGGGGAAAATAACTCTCCCTACTGTCGCGGAGGACCAACTAAAGTCATTAAACACCCCTATCTCTGCTGCGGAGATCTTGGAAACAATTAAGACACTAAAAGCACACAAGGCTCCAGGCCCGGACGGTTTTTCAAATGAATATTATAGAGACTTCGCTCCGGACCTGGCCCCTTGTCTAGCCGAAACATTCAACAAAGCAATGCTCAGTGGTAGCCTACCGGAGGAAATGTTGAGAGCCACTTTGGTCACAATTCCTAAACAGGGAAAAACCCTGAATTCTCCAGCAAACTTTAGGCCAATTTCATTGTTAAATTGCGATACAAAAATATATTCAAAAGTATTAGCCCAACGCCTACTAAAAATCCTTCCACAGATTATTCATAGCGACCAGGTCGGGTTTACGAGAGGTAGGCAGGCGTCGGACGGCACCAGAAGAGTACTGAATCTTATGGCAATGGCAAAGGCGAATCATACCCCAACAATACTTTTGGCTTTAGACGCCGAAAAAGCCTTTGATAGGCTACATTGAGGGTTCGCCTTCGCCACCTTGGAGAAATTTGGTTTCCAGGGAAATATTCTCAGGGCCATTTGAGCTCTCTATGGCTCCCCCTCCGCCAGGGTTCTAGTGGATGGGGTCCTCTCAAAACCCTTCCAAATCACTAACGGCACCCGACAAGGGTGCCCGCTATCTCCATTGCTATTCACGCTAGTTATGGAACCTCTGGCGGAGAATATTAGGCTCAATACAAACATCAGGGGGAGACAACGGACCAGCGGAGGAGCCGATACCGGCGCCCGAAGGTGAGAGGAGCCGGCAGGAGGAGTGAAGAAGCGGAGCGGGTCTCGGAGCAGCAGCAGGAGGGCAGAGTGACAGGTGGAGTGAGCGGCCGCCGGAGCAGAAGCAGGTGCAGGTGCGGGGGCAGCAATCAGAGACCGGCAGTAGCGGAGGGGACCAGAACGAAGCAGCTGAGACAGGAGGGCAGAGTGTGCTGATAAGTATCTACCTCTACCTCTGTGTGTGTTTGTGAGCTGTGTGTCTTCTGTGTATCTGGTTAGTTGTGTCTTGTGTGTGTGTGTGTGTGTGTCTGGGGGTCTAAGTGTTTGTGAGGGGGGGGGAAATAAAAAAAATAAAAATAAAAATTTTGTGAGCGCGTGTCAGCGGGTAAGCGTTTGCGCGAGAGCGGCAGCGAGTGAGCGGTCGCAGCAGCGGGTGAGCGGTCGCAGCAGCGGGTGAGGGGTCGCAGCAGTGGGTGAGGGGTCGCAGCAGCGGGCGAGGGGTCGCAGCAGCGGGTCAGCGGTTGCAGCAGCGGGCCAGCGGTTGCGGCAGCGGGTCAGCGGTTGCGGCAGCGGTTGAAGCAGCGGGTCAGCGGTTGCGGCAGCGGGTCAGCGGTTGCGGCAGCGGGTCAGCGGTTGCGGCAGCGGGTCAGCGGTTGCAGCAGCGGTTGAAGCAGCGGGCGAGCGGTTATAGCAGGGTGTGAGCGGTTGCAGCATCGGGTCAGCAGTTGCAGCAGCGGTTGCAGCAGCGGTTGCAGCAGCGGGTCAGCGGTTGCAGCAGGGTGTGAGAGGTTGCAGCAGCGGGTCAGCGGTTGAGCGGTTGCGGCAGCGTGTGAGCGGAGTGTGAACAAGTCTATCTTCACTACTTCCACAAGTAAATTGTAGATCCCCATTAGGATGAGCTCCATGCCTGGCAATGTCATCCAGTGTGCTACTTGTGCAATGTATGCGGTCCTTGATCAGCCGATCGAGGGTGCATACTGTTGCGCAAGATGCGTGCACGTCGAACATTTAGAAGCCCAAATTCTGGATCTAAATGGGCAACTGGCAACACTGAGAGCCATTGACATCATGGAAAGGAGTTTGGTGCTCACTGAGCAGGCACTCGCTGGGGTAGAGGCGGGGGCGGATGGTAGTACGGAAGTGCAGGGGGAGCAGGCAGTCAGCTGGGTGACAGAAAGAAGGAGGGATAGAGGGAAGAGAACCAGGGAGGCTAGTCCTGAACTGGCACAACCCAACAAGTTTGCACGATTGGCAGATGAGGGGGATGCCATTACAGAGCCAGCACCGCTGCAGCACGACACGCCCTCTGAACGCCAGGGGGATGACTGCTCCAGTGAGACGGGGACGGGGAGCGCAGGGCAGGCTAGACAGGTTCTAGTGGTGGGGGACTCAATTATTAGGGGGACAGAGAGGGCAATCTGCCATAAAGACCGGGATCGTCGAACAGTGTGTTGTCTTCTGGCGCTCGAGTTCGACACATCGCGGATCGGATTGACAGATTACTGGGAGGGGCTGGTGAGGATCCAGCAGTCATGGTGCACGTAGGCACCAATGAACAAGTTAGAGGTCAATGGAGGGCCCTCAAAAATGATTTCAGGGACTTAGGGTCCAAGCTCAGGGCGAGGACCTCCAGGGTAGTTTTCTCGGAAATACTACCTGTACCCAAAGCCACACTAGAAAGGCAGCAGGACCTTAGGGAGGTAAACAAGTGGCTCCGGAGTTGGTGTAAGAAGGAGGGATTTGGGTTCCTGGAGAACTGGGCTGACTTTGCGGTCGGCTACAGGCTCTACCGTAGGGACGGGCTGCATCTAAATGGGGAGGGTGCAGCTGTGCTGGGGGAAAAGATGGCTAGAAGGCTGGAGGAGTGTTTAAACTAGGGACTGGGGGGGAGGGCAAAATGAGAAATAGTGGGGTAGCCAGTGTAATTAGCGATCTGAGTCCAAGCAAAGGGAATGGGGGACGAGCAGGGGGTGGGGTTAGTACAGTTAGAACTGATAGATCAGCCATAAGTACGAATAGCAACAAAACAAATTTAAAAAACAAAAAAAATGATATAAATTGTATGATCACGAATGCACGAAGTCTGATCGGTAAAGTGGGCGAGCTTGAAGCAAGAATGACTGATGAAAGTTATGACATAGTCGGAATTACTGAAACATGGCTTGATGATAAGAGCGATTGGGCGGTGAATTTGCAGGGGTACAATCTCTTCAGAAGAGACCGAAGGAACCAGAAAGGGGGAGGGGTATGTCTGTACGTCAAATCGAACTTGAAGCCGAGGCTACGGGAGGATATAGGGGTAGGAGACGAACAGGTGGAATCTCTGTGGGTAGAAATACAGGGAGGAAAAAATAAAAAAATCCTGATAGGGGTCTTCTATAGACCACCAAAAACAACAGAAGAAACTGAAGACTTACTACTAAGGCAGATAGAAGAGGTGTCAAAACGAAACAAAGTAATTATCATGGGGGACTTTAATTACCCAGATATAACATGGGAGAACGAAACCTGCAAATCTCACAGGGGTGATAAGTTCTTGAGAGTAATTAAAGACAATTACCTGAACCAACTTGTGCAGGAACCAACAAGAGGGAGGGCCATTCTGGACCTAGTACTAACTAACAAACCGGAACGTATAAGGGGGGTGCAGGTTGAGGGGCACTTGGGGATCAGCGACCACAATATAATCAACTTCCAGCTGTCAATCAATAGGAAGCCTTATCAGGGAGTGGCAAAGAAACTAAACTTTAGTAAAGCAAAATTAGATGAGCTTAGAACTACTATCGGTAACATTAATTGGGACAACATCCTCAAAAATATCAGTACGGAGGAAAAATGGGAAAAGTTCAAAAGGATCCTAATCACCTCATGTGAGCAGTTCATTCCCTTTAAAAATAAAAGAAACTCAGCTAAAAGGAAACCAATGTGGCTCGACAAGACGATACGAGGGGCAATAAATGAAAAGAAGAAAGCGTTCAAACTACTAAAGCAACAAGGCAGCGAAGAAGCGCTAAAATCATACAGGGAAAAAAAAACAAAATATGCAAAGATACGATCAAAACTGCCAAGGAGGAAGCAGAAAGACGGATCGCAAAAGAGAGCAGAAACAACCCGAAGCTATTTTTCAACTACATAAACAGCAAAAGGATTTGCAGGGAGAGCGCTGGCCCTTTAAAAAACAATGCAGGAGAAATCATTGATGATGACGAAGGGAAAGCAAATCTACTAAACAGCTTCTTCTCAAGTGTGTTCACCAAAGAAAAGGAAATGCCACACGAGATGCAGGGGAATAAAACGAACCCCTCACAAAATATCTCATACCTAACGCAGGAGGAGGTGTGGAAGCGTCTAAAGAAAACTAAAATTGATAAATCACCGGGCCCAGATGGATTACACCCAAGGATACTAATGGAACTAAGTGACGAGATAGCTAGGCCGCTATACCTAATATTTCTAGACACTATCAAGACCGGAGTAGTACCATTGGACTGGCGCATTGCCAACGTGGTTCCAATTTACAAAAAAGGGAGCAAAAGTGAGCCTGGTAACTACAGGCCAGTAAGTCTCACTTCAGTAACGGGAAAAATTTTCGAGGGGATTCTGAGAGACGCCATCGATGAGTACCTCAAGGAGATTAAGGGAATAACTCCTCACCAGCATGGATTCATGAAGGGTCGCTCATGTCAGACAAATCTGATCAGTTTCTACGATGAAGTAAGCTCTAAGCTGGACCAGGGAGAATCTATTGATCTTGTATATCTGGACTTCTCTAAAGCCTTTGACACCGTGCCACATAATAGGCTAATATACAAAATGAGGCAGCTCGGACTGGGCGAAAACGTGTGTAAGTGGGTAAAAAATTGGCTCAACGATAGAAAGCAGAGGGTGGTAATAAATGGTGCGTACTCTGATTGGACCACAGTCGCTAGCGGGGTGCCACAGGGTTCAGTATTAGGCCCCACTCTGTTCAACATATTTATTAATGACCTGATAGAGGGGCTGCACAGCAAAATATCAATATTTGCAGATGACACAAAATTATACAATATAATTAATGCAACGGAGGACAATGTGCGGCTACAAACGGACCTGGATAAGCTGGGGGCTTGGGCAGGAAAATGGCAAATGAAGTTCAATGTTGAAAAATGTAAGGTTATGCACATGGGCAGGAGGAACGGATGTCACAAATATTCACTTAATGGGGTACCGCTGGGGAAAAGTGATATGGAAAAGGATCTAGGGGTATTAGTGGATAATAGACTAAACTGGAGTAACCAATGCCAGTCAGCTGCTGCAAAGGCAAATAAAGTCTTGGGGTGCATTAAAAGAGGTATAGGGGCGAAGGACGAGAACATCATCCTTCCATTATATAAGGCACTTGTCAGGCCTCACATGGAATACTGCGTACAATTCTGGACACCGGTGCTCAGGAAAGATGTCACAGTGCTTGAAGGGGTTCAAAGAAGGGCAACTAAACTAATACATGGAATGACGGGACTGGAATACCCAGAGAGGCTATCCAAATTGGGATTATTTACTCTAGAAAAAAGAAGGTTAAGAGGCGACCAAATAACCATGTATAAGTACATGAGGGGACAACACATGGATCTCTCCCGTGATCTGTTTACACCCAGGACCACAAAGGTAACAAGAGGACATCCGCTACGATTAGAGGAAAGTAGGTTTCATCACCAACATAGAAAGGGGTTCTTTACTGTAAGAGCAGTTAGACTGTGGAACTCTTTACCGGAGGAAGTGGTGATGGCAAAATCCATAGAGGAGTTTAAAAGGGGACTTGATGTCTTTCTGGAGAAGAAGTATATTACAGGATATAAATATTAGGTTAAGGGTCAATCCTGGTATATAGGCAGGTAGGAACTATTAGGGGTTGATCCAGGGAACAGTCTGATTGCCATTAGGGAGTCGGGAAGGAATTTTTCCCCCAAAAGGGCTAATTGGCTTCTGGCCTTGGGGTTTTTTGCCTTCCTCTGGATCAACACAG
Organism: Eleutherodactylus coqui; assembly: GCF_035609145.1. NCBI lineage: Eukaryota > Metazoa > Chordata > Amphibia > Anura > Eleutherodactylidae > Eleutherodactylus > Eleutherodactylus coqui. The sequence continues at coordinate 208,751,135 of NC_089844.1, read as the reverse complement.
TAGGATAGACAGGCAGGATTAGATGGACAATGTCTTCATTCGGCCTTACATACTATGTTACTATGTTATGTTATAATAAAACAACGCCAGTCACCATCCAAAATTCCCTATCTGGTAAGGCAGGATGAATCGGGAACGAAAATAATACATCCACAAAAAATAGCGGATGAATTCAGTCTGTTCTATTCCAATCTGTACAATTTGAATAAAGATGGCTCCACCCCTCAACCAGATATCCAGCAAATCAATAATTTCCTGGGGAAAATAACTCTCCCTACTGTCGCGGAGGACCAACTAAAGTCATTAAACACCCCTATCTCTGCTGCGGAGATCTTGGAAACAATTAAGACACTGAAAGCACACAAGGCTCCAGGCCCGGACGGTTTTTCAAATGAATATTATAGAGACTTCGCTCCGGACCTGGCCCCTTGTCTAGCCGAAACATTCAACAAAGCAATGCTCAGTGGTAGCCTACCGGAGGAAATGTTGAGAGCCACTTTGGTCACAATTCCTAAACAGGGAAAAACCCTGAATTCTCCAGCAAACTTTAGGCCAATTTCATTGTTAAATTGCGATACAAAAATATATTCAAAAGTATTAGCCCAACACCTACTAAAAATCCTTCCACAGATTATTCATAGCGAACAGGTCGGGTTTACGAGAGGTAGGCAGGCGTCGGACGGCACCAGAAGAGTACTGAATCTTATGGCAATGGCAAAGGCGAATCATACCCCAACAATCCTTTTGGCTTTAGACGCCGAAAAAGCCTTTGATAGGCTACCTTGGAGAAATTTGGTTTCCAGGGAAATATTCTCAGGGCCATTTGAGCTCTCTATGGCTCCCCCTCCTCCAGGGTTCTAGTGGATGGGGTCCTCTCAAAACCCTTCCAAATCACTAACGGCACCCGACAAGGGTGCCCGCTATCTCCATTGCTATTCACGCTAGTTATGGAACCTCTGGCGGAGAATATTAGGCTCAATACAAACATCAGGGGGATCCCTGCTGGCGCTAGACAGCACAAAATAAGTCTGTTTGCGGATGATGTCCTGCTCCTCCTTACAGATCCCATAACATCTCTAAGAGAAGTAAGCAATACAATCCAAGAATTTAGCAAAAATTCATACTACAAATTAAACATAGACAAAACCCAGATACTCCCCATTAACATAGACAACCCCCTAAAAATCACTATCCAAAAGGAGTTCCCTTTCCAATGGGGAAAAAATACCATCCCATACCTGGGAATAAAATTATGCACCCCGCTGGCTAATAGTATCCCAGCGAACTTGATACCCTTGTTAGTTAACCTTCAAACGGAGCTAGAGTCCCTGGCGACCAAAGAGCCGTCGTGGATGGGCAGAGTTACGCTCTACAAGATGCTGATTCTCCCTAAAATCCTATATCTTTTTCAAACAATTACCCTTCCGATCCCTAGATCTGAAATCTCAAAATTTCAAAAACAATTATCTAACTTCATATGGAAGGGGAAAAGACCAAGAGTCGCCGCTCCTATACTCTACCTTAACAGGAAGCAGGGAGGCCTGGGAGTGCCGAATTTATGGTCTTACCTCCACGCGACTAATGTTAATCAAACCAGACATTGGCTGAAACCAAGGCCGGGTCCAAGCTGGCTTCAAGTTGAGACCCAATTAATCAATGACAGGCCCATCCGCTCTCTTCTCTTGGCCTCCCTCTTATCCTCTCTCTCCTCATCTGTGCCGCCGATCCATAATCTACAGTCTATTTCCCCACCTATACAAGCTTCATTAGAATCCTGGAATTGGCTGGCTTGGAACACCAGCCCTCACACGGTGAAAACTATGGAATGTATCCCAATTTCTACTCTCGAGTTTCTTATCCCCAACCTACACTTGGGGTCGCGGATGGAGAGGGGAATACTAAATCTGGGGGATGTGCTGCTAGATGATGACATACTGCCTTTCCAAATCCTGATAGAAAATTCAATCTCTCTTCAAGAGATGCATTTAAATACCTTGAAGTGCGGTCCTTATTACAGTCCGCCCAACTCTGGAAAGTGAAGTTCACAGACGACATGCTGAGAGTCTTTAACAATCCTTCTCCGACCTCCCGCTCCCTGGTGAGAGTCTGCTACGACATGCTCTCTGGAGACATGAGAAACATAAAACGTGCTCACATTCTCAACTGGGAGAGGGACATAGGAAAGAGATTCACACCAGACAGGTGGCTCTCGGCCTTCACATGGGCCAATAAAGCAACTATCAACTCCAATACGATTGAGGTGCATATCAAGGTCTTAACTAGATGGTACTTCACTCCAGTGGCGATGGCTAGGGCCTTTACAGACTCAGACAATCATTGTTGGAGACATTGTGGCCACATAGGCAACCTATGTCACATATTTTGGAGTTGCCCAAAACTCATAGGCTTTTGGGACGAAGTTTTTTCCATACTGAGAAAGATCACAAAAATATATATTCCCAAATCTCCTGAGTTAGCCATCCTTTTGCTAGACAATAAACATATCCCCAATTCAATGAAAAGTCTGACAGGCCACATACTCCTAACCGCCAAATTATTGGTGTCAAGGAAGTAGAAATCCGCCAAAGCTCCGAACATTTTGGAACTAAAACAGACAATCGCGGACCATATTACATATGAAAAATGATATGCCCTAAAAAACGGAAGCTATGCTAAATACCGAAATAAATGGAACCCATGGTTACAAAACCACCCTACTTAATGACTAAAAGCTGACACCATATTCCCTTTTACCCGCACCCTACTGTACCCCTAACGCTTTTTTTTTCTCTCCTGTTATAAGTTAGGAACAAAGGAAAAAATAAAAATGTGTGTATATATGTATGTATGTATGTGTATATGTGTGTATATATGTATGTATGTGCATATGTGTGTATATATGTATGTATGTGTGTGTGTGTATGTATATATATATATATATATATATGTGCATATGTGTGTATATATGTATGTATGTGTATATGTGTGTATATGTATGTATGTGCATATGTGTGTATATATGTATGTGCATATGTGTGTATATATGTATGCATGTGTATATGTGTATATATGTATGTATGTATGTATGTATGTGTATATGTGTCTATGCATGTATGTGTATATGTGTGTGTATATGTATGTATGTGTATATATAAGCATCTAATACTAAGTAAAAATACACATGATCAGTTTTGTTCGTGGTTTTATGTCTAAAATTCGCTTTTTTTTACACAGGATATAGACATGGACTCTACAAGGCTATTACAAAAGTGAAGCTATTAAACAACAATTTGCTCCATTGTAATCAAGTATGACCTACTAAATTCATGTGCACTCACACGTATATTTAATGTATGTCCTGTAAGTGTTTTTTCAAAAATGCAATAAAGAACAAATGGAAAAAAATATATATATTTCTGGGTTTCACCTGCCCTCTTGGTTGATACATTTTCAGTGCTTCACTTGTACTCGTGTTACACTAATTTTTCTAGCCTTCGCCTATACTGTTATCTAACTTTTTTTTTCCCGGACTTCGCCTACACTAATGGTACACCAATGTTTCAGGGGTCCGCCTATATATCTGCTACAGAAATGTTACTGAGGTCTGCCTATACTATTACTACAGAAATGGTACTGTGGTCTGCCTATACTATTACTACAGAAATGGTACTGTGGGTCTGCCTATACTGTTACTACAGAAATGTTTCAGGGGTCCGCCTATACTTCTGCTACAGAAATGTTACTGAGGTCTGCCTATACTTCTGCTACAGAAATGGTACTGTGGTCTGCCTATACTGCTGCTACAGAAATGTTTCAGGGGTCCGCCTATACTTCTGCTACAGAAATGTTACAGGGGTCTGCCTATACTGCTGCTACAGAAATGTTACAGGGGTCTGCCTATACCTTTGCTACTGGAATGTTACAGGGGTCTGCCTATAACTTTGCTACTGGAATGTTACAGGGATCTGTCTATACTATTGGTGCACAAAGTCTTCCCATCACAGTGTTTTACCTATCTGGCCCCAAAACACTGACTGACTAGGGCATGAATTGTGGGCTGAGGCCAACATGTATTTTCTCTTGCGTTACCACAGTTATCCGCGGCACTGGTTTGGGCCAAACAAGAGGAGCGATACTGCACAAATAAGACGTTCACAGCTGCACTAGCATTGAAGTCCGCTCTATGCCCGCCATTGCTGAGGGTTTGTGCAGAGGCCTATGTCATGATGGAAATGCAACTGCGCCAGGTTGGGCCCGTGGAACTTGGCCCTGGTTAATCCAGTCTTTGGAACGGTGAAAGCAACCGCAACAAATTAAATGAGACGTTCACTGCTGTACTAGCATCGGAGTCCGCTCTATGCCTGCGATTGATGAGGGTTTGTGCAGAGGCCTATGTCCTCGGTGCAGTGAAAGTCTGCCATGTTTGGGCACTCTGATTTCTTCATGGTTCATGTCTTGGGATTCTTTGGACTCACCTATGCTTTGGGTGCACACAGACTTCCCATAGCGGTGATTTACCTGTCTGGCACAAAGACACTGACTGACTTGGGTAGGGTGCAGAGTGCAGATGGCTTTCCCCTTGCGTTGTCGATGAGGTACCCAACACCCAAACACAATGAGTAGTGTGTGGACACATGGAGTCCCCACTGCTATGTCATTGGCGGTACCTTGGGTCACACAAAATGCAGGCTGGGACCAAGCCTGACCCAGGGCCTGCTCACATACTTCCCACACAGGGTATTGCTGCATTGTGGAAATGTGTAGAAGTGCTGGGCTGGCACCTGAGTCCCCTTTATGCCCACGTTTGCAGCTCTTGACAATTTTGCGATAGAGGTGGCACGAAATTGGAATGATGATCGTACGTCAATTTATCATCAATTCTCAACAATGCACCACCCCCTCCCTTCAAAAAGGGTTGCTGCCTGGGGGCGTGGCCTGGAGCAGCCGATGGAGGACGTGTGTTGAGCGGCTCTCCCAGCACTGACAGCCTTACAGCTACCCACAGCAAGCGAGGATCGCGGAAATAGCATCTAAAAGACGGGAGACACCTTCCTCCACCCGATGTCGACCCGCAGAAAGACAGGGAAAGCCTCTCCGAGGAGGCTCACAGAGTTTTATGCAGCGCGCGGCCGGGAGGAGAGTAACAAGATGGCGCTGACCACGCTCAGCACGGGAAGAAAAGGAGAAGCAGCGGCTGCAGCTACGGGGACCGCAGAGAAAAAGAGAAGCGGTAAGCAAACAGAACCCCACACTCTGCAACCCACACTAGGACAAATGCATACCCAACCTCCCTCACGGTCCCAAACTCCCACAAGAGAGCAAGGAAGGGAGAACTCACCCATAGGAAGCCAGCAAGCGGCAGGGGGGGGGGGGGGGGAGGGGGACGCTGGAGGAGATCTGACAGTCTCTCCCCACAAGCATACTATAGTGGGAGCAGAAAAAAGAAACATAACCTCCCCTAGAGAAAGCCCTGAAAAGAGGCGCCCAAGAAGAGACACACACTCACAATCCCTTGACACAGCTTTGAATTCAGGCTCAGAGGAGGAAGAATCAGATGACCCAATACTTAGCATAGCATGCTCTAATCAAGCAGCATCAGAATGCTTCATCCGCGACATGGTGCTTGCGTTAAAGGGATCCATCAAAAAAGACCTGTCTAAGCTTAATACCAAGCTCAACACTAACATAGAAGAGCTGGGAGACAGGGTGAACCATCTCGAAAATAAAACGGGCGAAATAACTAATTCACACAACGATTTGATTGACACCCATTATAAACTAGAAGAAGAGGTCCAATTTCTAAAAAACAAAATGGCGGACATAGAAGACCGCAACCGCCGTAATAATATTAAACTTAGAGGCATTGCAGAATCTGTCAAACCAGAAGACCTAAACACGTACATTCAGGACATGATTAAAATTCTCCTACCAGACTCTAAAAAAGAAGAAAGGCTTTTAGACAGAACACACAGGCTCCCAAAGCCTAAAGGAGTCCCAGACAATGCACCTCGAGACGTTATTACCAGAGTGCATTTCTTTCACATAAAAGAAAAAATAATGCATGCCGCTAGAAATATCAGAGACCTCCCTCCCCCCTACGGGAACATAAAATTATTTGCCGACTTTTCTCAAGCCACTATGTCCGCAAGGAAAAAATTTGCACAAATAACGTCGGCACTGAGAAGCAACAACATTGCTTACAGATGGGGATTCCCGACTAAATTATACGTAAACAAAGATGGCGCTACAACCACCATTCTTAATCAGGAAGAAGGCTTAAACCTCCTAAAAAAATGGAACATCCCCGTCCCCAGCATACAAGGACCAAACCCGATCCGTAATGAATGGACCCACAAACAATCCAGCAAACATAGCAGTAGTTATCACGCTATACAGTGGGTTATTTTTTTCTGGCCCAGCTCAAGGCCTCTCAAATTTACAAGTCTCTGTGGGTGGTGGATTAGGAATAGATTTCAGTGCTTTACACTGCTTTAATTTTTTTCTAGCACTGCATTGAGCCTCTCATATCTACCAGTCTCTGTGGGCGGTGAATTAGGCCTAGATGTCAGCACTTTACACTGGTTCAATAGACACGTGGCACAAACTGGCGCTGTATGCCTTGGAGGTGCTGGCCTGCCCTGCCGCTAGCATATTATCAGAGAGCGTGTTTAGTGCTGTTGGAGGGATAATCACGGAGAAGCGTACCCACCTGTCGACTGAGAGCGCCAACAGGCTTACACTCATTAAGATGAACAAAAAGGCTGGATTTCCCCTGACTTCTCTTCTCCACCAATGGAGAGCAGCGGAGCATAAAGATTATTTAAGCTGGAACTAAAGACCCATGCATCCTATATCACCCCAAAAAATAGAGGGAAGCAGCTTGGTTTTTGCTTCTCTGATCTTCCTCCTCTTCCACCTTCTCCTAAACCAGCATGACATCACGCTGAGCAGCCAATTCTTCTGCAGGCCAAAAGGCTTCGTAAAAACTATCTTTTTTTTTTTGGAGGGCTGCCTCCAGGCTCTGTTAGCAAATTACGCAACAACAAGCTCTATCTTAAAAAAAAAATGTTCCTGGATTTCACTTGCACTCTGGGTAAACACATTTTTCAGGGGTACACCTGTACTCTTGGTACACTATTTTTTCAGGCCTTCGCTTTTACTCTTAGCAAACTATTTTACTTTTTTGGGCGTCGCCTATACTCTTGCTAAACAAATGTTTCCAGGTGTTCACCTGCACTCTTGGTCCACCAATTTTCCAGTGGTTCGTCTAAACTCTTGTTACACAACATTTTCCCAGCGTGGTGTTCAGCTATCTGACACATACACAGATTGAATTGTCCTGCTTTGCTCATTAAAATTTCTTCATGTTTCATGTTGTCTTTGGAGCGATGAAAGGAACCGTAACTGATTTATTGAGACTTTCACAGAAGTACTAGCATTCAAGTCCACTTTATGCCCACGTTTGTTGAGGGTGGGTGGAGAGGCTAAGGTCCTGGGTGATGGCAACTGTGCCAAGTTTGGCCTGTGGAATTTATTTGTGGTTCATCCAGTCTTTGGTGTGATGCAATGAACCGTAACTGATTTTCTGGCCCTGAACAGAGTCTCTCAAATCTTCAAGTCTCTGTGTACGGTAAATTACTACTAGGTATCAGCACTTTACACTGGTTCAATTTTTTTTGGCCTTGCTCAAAGCCTCTCAAGTCTACAAGTCTCTGTGGACGGTGAATTAGCCCTGCTTCTCAGCGCTATGCAGTATTTTTTTTTTTTCTGGCCCAGCTCAAAGCCTCTTAAATCTACAAGTCTCTGTGTGTGGTGTATTAGGGATAGTTTTCAGTGCTTTACACTTCTTAATTTTTTTCTAGCACTGCATTGAGCCTCTCATATTTGCCAGTCTCTGTGGGCGGTGAATTAGGCCTAGATGTCAGCACTTTACACAGGTTCTATTTTTTTCTGCACTGCACAAAGCCTCTGATATACATCAGTCTCTGTGTGCCGTTAATGAGGGCTAGGTCTCAGCACTTTACACTGGTTAAATTTTTTTCTGGCCTTGCTCAGAGTCTCTTAAATCTACCAGTCTCTGTGGGTGGTGAATTAGCCCTAGGTATCAGAGGTATAGATTGATTATTTTTTTTTTCTGGCCCTGCTCTGTCATTTACCCTACACGACGAGGACTAGGGGTAAGGGTCGAGGACGAGGTCGTGGACGCGGGCATTAGAATGAGGGTGTGGGCACAGGCCGAGGTCCTGGGCAGGGTGAAACAGTGCCTGCTGCTGAGGGATTGGTAGAGCGCCGCTTATCTCCACTCCCCAGCTTCATGTCATATTTTGCAGATCCGCATGGTAGACCATTATTAAAAGCACAGCAGTGCGATCAGGTGCTGACGTGGATAGCGGATAACACCTCCAGTACTTTATCCAGTACCCAGTCTTCCACACAGCCCACTCACGCCACCCAAGGGACTGCACCTCTGTATCCTCAGGCTGCTCTTCCTTCCTCCCAGCCTGGTCACTCCAGGAAAAGGGGAATTTGCGTTGAACAGGCATACACCCAAGAACTTTTCCTGCGTCCCTGCCCTGAGTCTAAAAAAAATTGGTTCCACAGCAACGTGAGGAGTTTGTCGTGACCGATGCCGAAAATGGGGAACTTTCACAGACTCAGGGTGACGAGGGTGGGGACTTTAAATAACTGTCTCAAGAGCTATTTGTGGATGATGAGGATGAGACAGTTGTCTGTCAGCGAGGTGGTTGTTAGGGCAATTAGTCGGAGGGAGGAGCTGACTGAGGAGTAAGAGGAAGAGCTGGTGGACGATGAGGTGACTGACCCCACCTGGCTTGCAAACCCTACTGAAGACAGGGCTTCGGGGGGGGGGGGAGAGGAAGCAGCAGAGCAGGTTGGAAGAGGTAGTGTGGTGGCCAGGGGGAGAACCAGGGCCATAGCAAATAATCCACCAACTGTCCCCCACAGCACCCCCTCACGGCAAGCCTCCATGCAGAGGTAAAGGTGTTCGAAGGTCTGGAGGTTTTTTATTGAGAGCACAGACAACCAACAGACAGTGGTGCAAACCTGTGTCGCACCAAGATCAGCCGGGGAGCCACCGCTACCATACTGACCACCACCAGCATGCACAGGCATATGATGGCTAAGCACCCCCACAAGGTGGAACATAAGCCATTCACCGCCTGCGGGTCACACCACTGCCTCTTCCCCAGTGTCACATCCTGGCACTGAGATGCAACCCCCCTCCCAGGACGCAGACACAAGCTTTTCCCGGCCTGCACCCACACCCTCACCTTCACGGTCCTCCACCAATGTGTCCCAGCGCACCAGTGTAGCGTTAGCTGTCGCTAACCCAATCGTTGGAATGAAAGCAGAAATACGTTGCCACTAGAGATGAGCGAGCACCAAAATGCTCAGGTGCTCGTTACTCGAGACAAATTTTTTGCAATGCTCGAGGGTTCGTCTCGAGTAACGAACCCCATTGACGTCAATGGGCGACCCGAGCATTTTTGTATATCGCTGATGCTCGCTAAGGTTTTCATTTGTGAAAATCTGGGCAATTCAAGAAAGTGATGGGAACGCCACAGCAACGGATAGGGCAGGCGAGGGGCTACATGTTGGGCTGCATGTCAAGTTCCCAGGTCCCACTATTAAGCCACAATAGCACCCCCCCCCCCCTTCCCAACAATTTTTACTTCTGGCAAACCCTCATTAGCAAGGCACACCTTAGCTAAGCACCACATGACCTCCAACAAAGTACAATTACTGCCTGCATGACACTCCGCTGCCACTTCTCCTGGGTAACATGCTGCTCAACCCCCCCCCCCACGACCCAGTGTCCACAGCGCACACCAACGTGTCCCTGTGCAGACTTCAGCTGCCCTCATGCCACACGCTGGCCTCATAGCCACACCACCCTCATGTCTATTTATAAGTGTGTCTGCCACGAGGAGGAACCGCAGGCACACACTGCAGAGGGTTGGCACGCCCAGGCAGCGACCCTCTTTAAAAGGGACGGAGCGATAGCCCATAATGCTGTACAGAAGCAATGAGAAATCCAATCCTGTGCCACCTCCATCAGGAGCTGGAGAACCCATGTGCCACACACTATTCATTCTGTCAAGGTGTCTGCATGCCCCAGTCAGACCGGGGTTTTTTATAAATAATCACAGGCAGGTACAACTCCGCAATGGGAATTCCGTGTGCACCCACAACATGGGTGGCTCCCTGGAACCCACCGGCTGTATATAAATAAATCCCATTGCATTGCCCATCACAGCTGAGGTAACGTCAGGTTTAATGCAGGTGGGCTTCGGTCCACACTGCATGCCCCAGTCAGACTGGGGTTCTTTAAAAGTGGACACATGCAGTTACAACTCTGTGTGGACTGACAGCATGGGTGGCTCCCAGGAAGCCACCGGCGGTACATAAATATATCCCATTGCAGTGCCCAGCACAGCTGAGGTAACGTCAGCTTTAATGCAGGTGGGCTAAAAATTACTAGGATTACAATGTGGGCGAGGGCCCCAAAAAATTGGTCTACCAACAGTACAAATGTACTTCAGAAAAATTGCCCATGCCCAACCAAGAGGACAGGTGAAACCCATTAATCGCTTTGGTTAATGTGGCTTAATTTGTAACTAGGCCTGTAGGCGGCCCAGTTAAAATAAAAATTGGTGCAGGTGCAAGTTTCAATGCTTTATTGAATTGAGAATTGAAACGTATAAACATGGTTTACAAAAGTTATATGACTGAGCCTTGTGGGCCTAAGAAAAATTGCCCGTTCGGCGTGATTACGTGAGGTTTCAGGAGGAGGAGCAGGAGGAGGAGGATGAATATAATACACAGATTGATGAAGCTAAAAGGTCCCCATTCTTTATGGTTATAGAGAACGATGCTTTCATCCGCGGGTGCAGCCTACGTATTGTTTAGGTATCGCTGCTGTCCGCTGGTGGAGAAGAGAAGTCTGGGGAAATCCAGGCTTTGTTCATCTTTATGATTGTAAGCCTGTCGGCACTGTCGGTTGACAGGCGGGTATGCTTATCCGTGATGATTCCCCCAGCCGCACTAAACACCCTCTCTGACAAGACGCTAGCCGCAGGACAAGCAAGCACCTCCAGGGCATACAGCGCGAGTTCAGGCGACGTGTCCAGCTTCGACACCCAGTAGTTGTAGGGGGCAGAGGCGTCACAGAGGACGGTCGTGCGATCGGCTATGTACTCCCTCACCATCCTTTTACAGTGCTCCCGCCGACTAAGCCTTGCTGGGGAGCCATAAAGCTGTCAAAGGCCTTGGAGAGTGTTCCCCTGCCTGTGCTGTACATGCTGCCTGATCTCCGCGCCTCCCCTGCTACCTGGCCCTCGGAACTGCGCCTTCTGCCACTAGCGCTGTTGGATGGGAATTTTACCATCAGTTTGTCTGCCAGGGTCCTGTGGTATAGCATCACTCTCGAACCCCTTTCCCCTTCGGGTATGAGAGTGGAAATGTTCTCCTTATACCGTGGGTCGAGCAGTGTGTACACCCAGTTATCCGTAGTGGCCAGAATGCGTGTAACGCGAGGGTCACGAGAAAGGCATCCTAACATGAAGTCAGCCATGTGTGCCAGGGTACCTGTACGCAACACATCGCTGTCCTCACTAGGAAGATCACTTTCAGGATCCTCCTCCTCCGCCTGCTCCTCCTCAGGCCACACACGCTGAAAGGATGACAGACAAGCAGCATGGGTACCCTCAGCAGTGGGCCAAGCTGTCTCTTCCCCCTCCTCTTCATGCTTCTCCCCCTCCTCCTCCTCCTCAACGCGCTGAGATATAGACAGGGTGCTCTGACTATCCAGTGACATACTGTCTTCCCTCGTCTCCGTTTCCGAGCACAAAGCATCTGCCTTTATGCTTTGCAGGGAACTTCTCAAGAGGCATAGGAGAGGAATGGTGACGCTAATGATTGCAGCATCCCCGCTCACCATCTGGGTAGACTCCTCAAAGTTTCCAAGGACCTGGCAGATGTCTGCCAACCAGGCCCACTCTTCTGTAAAGAATTGAGTAGGCTGACTCCCACTACGCCGCCCATGTTGGAGTTGGTATTCCACTATAGTTCTACGCTGCTCATAGAGCCTGGCCAACATGTGGAGCGTAGAGTTCCACCGTGTGGGCACGTCGCACAGCAGTCGGTGCACTGGCAGATTAAACCAATGTTGCAGGGTGCCAGCGTCCGTCTTGGACTTGCGGAAATGTGCATTGAGCCGGCGCACCTTTCCGAGCAGGTCTGACAAGCGTAGGTAGCTTTTCAGAAAGCGCTGAACCACCAAATTAAAGACGTGGGCCAGGCATGGCACGTGCGTGGGGCTGCCGAGCTGCCGAGCCGCCACCAGGTTACGGCCGTTGTCACACACGACCATGCCCGGTTGGAGGCTCAGCGGCGCAAGCCATCGGTCGGTCTGCTCTGTCAGACCCTGCAGCAGTTCGTGGGCCGTGTGCCTCTTCTCTCCTAAGCTGAGTAGTTTCAGCACGGCCTGCTGACGCTTGCCCACCGCTGTGCTGCCACGCCGCGCGACACCGACTGCTGGCGACGTGCTGCTGCTGACACATCTTGATTGCGAGACAGAGGTTGCGTAGGAGGAGGAGGTTGGTTTAGTGGAGGAAGCATACACCGCCGCAGATACCAGCACCGAGCTTGGGCCCGCAATTCTGTGGGTGGGTAGGACGTGAGTGGTCCCAGGCTCTGACTCGGTCCCAGCCTCCACTAAATTCACCCAATGTGCCGTCAGGGAGATATAGTGGCCCTGCCCGCCTGTGCTTGTCCACATGTCCGTTTTTAAGTGAACCTTGGCAGTAACCGCGTTGGTGAGGGTGCGTACAATGTTGCGGGAGACGTGGTCGTGCAGGGCTGGGACAGCACATCGGGAAAAGTCGTGGCGACTGGGAGCCGAATAGCACGGGGCCGCCGCCACCATCATGTTTTTTAAAGCCTCCGTTTCCACTAGCCTATATGGCAGCATCTCCAGGCTGATCAATTTGGCTATGTGCACGTTTAACGCTTGAGCATGCGGGTGCGTGGCAGCGTACTTGCGCTTGCGCTCAAACACTTGCGCTAGCGACGGCTGGACGGTGCGCTGAGAGACATTGGTGGATGGGGCCGAGGGCAGCGGAGGTGAGGGTGTGGGTGCAGGCCGGGAGACGGTCGTGCCTGTGTCCTGAGAGGGGGGGTTGGATCTCAGTGGCAGGTTGGGGCACAGGGGGAGAGGCAGTGGTGCAAACCGGAGGCGGTGAACGGCCTTCGTCCCACCTTGTGGGGTGCTTGGCCATCATATGCCTGCGCATGCTGGTGGTGTGAGGCTGGTGGTGGTGGCTCCCCGGCTAATCTTGGCACGACAAAGGTTGCACACCACTGTTTGTCGGTCGTCTGCACTCTCAGTGAAAAACTGCCAGACCTTTGAGCACCTCGGCCTCTGCAGGGTGGCATGGCGCGAGGGGGCGCTTTGTGAAACAGTTGGTGGATTATTCGGTCTGGCCCTGCCTCTACCCCTGGCCACCGCACTGCCTCTTCCAACCTGCCCTGCTGCTGCACTTGCCTCCCCTTCTGAAGACCTGTCCTCAGTAGGCTTAGCAAACCAGGTGGGGTCAGTCACCTCATCGCCCTGCTGCTCTTCCTCCGAATCCTCTATACGCTCCTCCCTCGGACTTACTGCAATTACTACTACCTGAGTGATAGACAACTGTGTCTCATCGTCGTCGTCCTCCTCACCCACTGAAAGCTCTTGAGACAGTTGCCGGAAGTCCCCAGCCTCATCCCCCGGACCCCGGGAACTTTCCAAAGGTTGGGCATCGGTCACGACAAACTCCTCCGGTGGGATAAGAACCATTGCTGCCCATTCTGAGCAAGGGCCCGTGAACAGTCCCTGGGAGTCTGCCTGCTCCTCAGAATGTGTCATTGTAATGGAGTGAGGAGGCTGGGAGGAAGGATGAGCAGCAGTCAGAGGATTCAGAGTTGCAGCAGTGGACGGCGTAGAACTCTGGGTGGTCGATAGATTGCTGGATGCACTTTCTGCCATCCACGACAGGACCTGCTCACACTGCTCATTTTCTAATAAAGGTCTACGGCGTGGACCCATTAATTGTGAGATGAATCTGGGGACGCCAGAAATGTGCCTCTCTCCTAAACCCGCAGCAGTCGGCTGCGATACACCTGGATCAGGAGCTCGGCCTGTGCCCACACCCTGACTTGGGCCTCTGCGTCCTCGCCCGCGTCCACGTCCTCTAGGCCTACCCCCACCCCTCAGCATGGTGTATTACCAGTAGTGCAGAAACAGACCGCTGTAATTAAATGTGCCGCTTATTGGCCTGTGGTTAGAGGCTGACTTCGCTTACGGAACGCACAGCAGAGCCAGGAACGGATTTTGCGCAAGCCTGTAGTGAGACATAGGTGCGCATGACTGAGCTATTGGAATTCACAGCGCAGAAGCAGTCAAGTGTCCAAAGGCCACTAGTAGGCCTTAAGTATTTTGCTTCTATTTTTTGAAAGGCTGAGCTGAGACAGCAGACAGATACTGTAGGCAGTGTATATATGTATACTGTTTCCCTCTGGACGGGATGACGGCGGTGATGTAACGGGCAACGCAGAGCCAGGAAACACTTTAGCGCACGCCTGTAGTGAGACATAGGTGCGTATGACTCAGCTAGTGAAATTCACAGCGCTGAAGCAGTCAAGTGGCCAAACGCCACTAGTGGGCCTTATGTATTTTGCTTCTATTTTTTGAAAGGCTGAGCTGAGACAGCAGACAGATACTGTAGGCAGCGTTTATATGTATACTGTTTCCCTCTGGACGGGATGACGGCAGTGATGTAATGGGCAACGCAGAGCCAGGAAACACTTTTGCGCAAGCCTGCTGTAACACTTAGCTGCGTATTAATTAGGACTACTACCCCCAGCAGACACTCAGTACACTGAAGACGGTCACAGGCAGCCCAAATATAGTATTTTTCGCAAATTTGTTTGAAAAAGCCCACTGCCTATATAGACAGTATATCTCTTTCACCTTTCCCACTGTCCCTGCCTCACCAGTACTGGCCCTATACTATGTAAAATTACTGCAGACTGTTTCCCTCTGGACGGGATGACGGTGGTGATGTAATGGGCAACGCAGAGCCAGGAAACAATTTTGTGCAAGCCTGCTGTAACACTTAGCTGCGTATTAATTAGGACTACTACCCCCAGCAGACACGCAGTACACTGAAAACGGTCACAGGCAGCCCAAATATAGTATTTTTCCCAAATTTGTTTGAAAAAGCCCACTGCCTATATAGACAGTATATCTCTTTCACCTTTCCCACTGTCCCTGCCTCACCAGTACTGGCCCTATACTATGTACAATGACTGCAGACTGAGGGCGCAATGCTCTGCATGCCCGATATACAAAAAAAAAAAAAAAAAAGTGCAACACTGCTAAAAGCAGCCTCAACAGTACTGCACACGGTCAGATGTGGCCCTAAGAAGGACCGTTGGGATTCTTCAAGCCTAAAATAACTCCTAATGCTCTCCCTATAGAAGCAGCAGCATCAGCAGCACTTTCCCTGATCTCTGTCAGAATGCATCTGTGGCGAGCCGCGGGCGGGGCAGATTTAAATACTCGGGTGACACCTGATCTCCCCAGCCACTCACTGCAGGGGGGGGGGGGTGGTATAGGGCTGGAACATCACAGGAGGAAGTTGCAATGCCTTCCCTGTCTTTCTATTGGCCAGAAAAGCGCGCTAATGTCTCAGAGATGAAAGTGAAAGTAACTCGAACATCGCGTGGTGCTCGTCTCTAGTAACGAGCATCTCGAACACCCTAATACTCGAACGAGCATCAAGCTCGGACGAGTACGCTCGCTCATCTCTAGTTGCCACACACCCACATGCACAATCTTTAAACGTGCATACCGCACAGCTACTTAGCCTGGAGATGCTGCCATGCAGGCTAGTAAAAACTGAGGCTTTCTGCAACATGATGGCGGCGGCGTTACCTCAGTACTCGGTCCCCAGTGGCCACTATTTTTCCCGGTGTGCGTGCCCGCCCTACACCAGCACGTCTCACTCAACATAAACCGTGCCCTCACAAACGTGGTAACTGAAAAGGTCAACTTAACCACGTACACTTGGACAAGTGCTGTAGGGCAGGGACACTACATCCCCCTGACTGCACATTGGGTGAACTTCGTGGAGGCAGAGACCGAGTCTGACCTTGGGTCTGCTCACGTGCTACCCACACCGAGGATTCCGGGTCCTACGTCTGTGAAGGTTTCTCTGGCTTGGAATACAAGAGGCACACCACCCAAGAGCTGTTGCAGGGTTTGACAGAGCAGACAGATCTGTGGCTTTAGCTCGGAACCTCCAACCAGGCATGGTCGTGTGTGATAATGGGCGTAACCTGGTGGCGGCTCTGTAGCTTGGCAGCCATGCCAATGCCATGTCTGGCCCACATGCTTAATCTGGTGGTTCAGCGCTTTCTGAAAAACTACCCCCATTTGTCTGACCTGTTCAGCAAGGTGTGTCGCATGTGCTCCCATTTAAGGAAGTCCACCACAGATGCTGCCACCGTCAAGACACTGCAGCATCAGTTCCAGCTGCCAGAGCACCGACTGCTGTGCGACATGCCCATATGCTGCAACTCTATGTTGCACACGTTGGCCAGGCTGTACGAGTAGCATAGAACCATTGTAGAATATCAGCTGCAACATGGCCGGCGCAGTGGTAGTCAGCCTCCGCAGTTCTTCGCAGAGGAATGGGCATGGATGGCAGACATCTGTCAGGTCCTAGAAAACTTTGAGGAGTCTACACAAATGGTGCGCGGTGGTGCGGCCATTATCAGTGTAACCATCCCGCTATTTTGCCTGCTGAGAAGTTTGCTGCTAAGCATAAAGGCCGATGCTTTGCGGTTATGACAGGAGATGGGGGATGGCAGTATGTCGCTTGATAGCCAGACCACCCTCATGCCTGTTTCTCAATGCGTATTGGAGGAGGAGGGGGTGGAGGAGGAGGAGAAGGAGGGGGAAGAGACTGCCGTCCACACTGCATAGGGTACCCATGCTACTTCCCTCACATCTGCTCAGCGGGTATGGGCTGAATCGAAGGAGGAGGATCATGAAAGTCATACTCCTAGTGAAGACAGTGATGTGTTGCGTACTGGGACTCTGGCATACATGGCTGACTTCATGTTAAGCTGCCTTTCCCGTGACCCTCACGTTAGATGTATTATGGCCAACCAGGATCACTGGCCGTTCACCCTTCTCAACCCACGGTATAATGAGAAGCTTTCCACTCTCATTCCCGAAGAGGGAAGGAGTACGAGAGTGATGCAATACCACAAGGACCTGGTGGAAAAGCTGATGCTAAATTTCCCATCTGACAATGCTAGTGGTAGAGGACGTGCTTCAGTGGGCCAAGTAGCAACTCTACACAACTATTTGGTGTCAAAACTGGACACGTGTGTGTGTGTGTGTGTGTGGGGGGGGGGGGGGGGGGCTGACTGCCGACCGAGCTGGGCGCTTTTTGCTAGGCTCCGCTGGCTGGTTCCCTTCCGAGCGACTATTAAGCTGCTAAAAGAGCTTTCTTCACCCTAAAGACGAGCTACCTACCGGAGAGAACACAGCGATGTCAAAGCGCAGGATTTCCAAGCCGCCCCCGCAGAAAGTCTCCGACTTCTTCTCTGCCCGGGGTGCCGGCCGGGGAGAGTCTGCAGCTGCGGACGGCCCGCCCGCGCTCCCCGAACGTTCCATAGACGGAGAAGCGCTGCAATCCTCTGCTGAGTCAGAGGGAGCTTGTGCACCGATTCTAGGTGCAGGGGAGAAGAGCAGTGATTCCTCCCCATCCAGGCAACAACAAGAGCCGCTGTCACAACGCCAGAGGAGGGTGAGTGAAAAATCTATCACACACAATCTCACCAGAGACATAGATAAGATGGCGCCTGCAACAGTAAATCAGCGGGGAAGTGCTTTTTCCCCCACCTCTAGCCCTGAAAAGCAATGGCCAAGAGTAGACTCCCCCTCCCTTTCTGATACCAGCTCACTTGCGGCAGAAGATCCGTTTATAAACCTACCCTCCACAGACCAACCGGCCTCTGAATCGTTTATAAAAAACATAGTGATGGCCTTGAGAAAGTCTATGCAGAAGGACTTTAAGATACTTTCTACTTCCGTTAATTCATCCATACAAGAACAAGGTGACCGCACAGACCATGTGGAGCACAAGATGGAGGAGCTGACCTCCTCACATAACAATCTAATTGACTCACACTATTCACTAGAGGAGGAGGTTTCGGCTATTAAAAATAAACTTGCGGACCTAGAAGATAGGAGTAGGCGAAACAACTTAAAACTCAGAGGAATACCAGAAAACGTAAATCAATCAAACTTAAAAACCTTCCTTGCAAAACTTATCACCGCCATTCTGCCAGGGACTCCAGAGTCTGAACGAATTATACATAGAGCTCACAGACTCCCCAAACCAAGTTTCCTCCCACCAGACACTCCAAGGGATGTGATTGTGAGAATCCATTTTTTCCATGTAAAAGACGCCATGATGCAGGCAGCACAACAAATGGACTCTTTGCCTGATCCTTTCTCTAAAATTCAAATATTCTCTGACCTCTCCCAAGCAACCATCCAAGCAAGAAAAGCCTTTGCTCCTGTGACGGCGGCACTACGCGCAAACAAAATCCTATACAAATGGGGTTTCCCAACGAAACTGCTGATCAACAAAGACGGCACCCTCCATATTATCGCAATTCCCCAAGAGGGAAGTAAGACTCTCGCGACGTGGAATATTTATCTCCCGGAGTTTAGCCGGGACACCTCTACAACAAGACCCAACAAATTATCCAACTCGTGGTCCCGTACGACCCATACTTGAATCTACATTCAGAGACTCCCAAACCCAGAATGGGACTCTCCAAATTTAAGCTTTTTTGCTTCTTGTTTCCTGGGTGAGATTGCTCATGCCAACCTTGAGGGAAGGTTGACCAACCTCAGGCGAACTTTTGCTCTCCCCCACCAGTATGCAGGCAACAAACCCTGCCTTTCTTGATGTTTGTTACACTTGTTTTGTTCTCTCCAGTTTTCTTCTTAGGCATCAAGAAATCTGCATGACATCCCCTACAAAAGTCGAACCTGATGCACTCTCATTCGTATGTACCTATAATTGTTTATCTGTTGTTTGTGTGGTCTTGTCTCACTCTCGGAACTTTAATATCCACATGATTGAAAACCATGTCACTTAGGCTTACATCTCAAAACGCGAGAGGTCTAAATTCACCCTTTAAGAGAGCCATGGTGTGGAAGGATGCCAGGCAAACGGGGGCTGATGTGATTTTTCTACAGGAAACACATTTTTCCTCTTTAGCATGCCCAAAATTTTCCAAAAAAAATTTCCCCCAAATTTATATGGCCTGCGCCCCTAAAAAGAAAGCAGGCGTATTAATTGCTTTTAAAGCCCAAGTCAACTTTACACTTAAAGGCAGCCTAATAGACCCTAAGGGAAGGTACCTTATTCTATCCGGCACTATTGATCAAACTCCTATAACGTTTGCTAACATTTATGCTCCAAATACATCTCAAATTTCCTTTCTAAATAAAAACATAAAAAAAGTTAAAAAACTACAGATAGGTAAATTAATAATAGGTGGAGACTTTAACATTACGCCAGATAGAAATCTTGACTCAACAAATATCCATAGATCCTCGCCTACACTCTCCCCTTGGCTTCATAAAGAAGCTTTATACGACCTATTTAGATGTTTGAATTCCTCTTCTAAAGAATTCACGTATTTCTCCCCACGCCACAAAACTTTTTCACGCATAGACCTGTTCATAACAGATAGATGGACACTACCACTAGTCAAGACATCTGAAGTTGGTATAGCAACTTGGTCTGACCATTCCCCAATATTCCTTAAATTAGACCTTGGACCCGCTAGAACAAACACCAAGATTTGGCGCTACAATGTTCCGTTAATGAACATCCCCAAAAATAAAATTTTAATCGCTGAAGCCTTGAAGGAATATTTTGAGATAAATGCAGACCCGGAAATCAGTCCTTTCACTCTATGGAACGCCCACAAAGCGGTCATTAGAGGGGTACTGATCAAAATAAGCGCCCAACATAAAATAAATAAGAAAAAACTGATGGACGAATTGTTAAGCCAAATCGAAACCATAGAAACCAAAATCCAAAAAACCTCCCAGACGTCTGATCATATCGAATTAGCAACTCTTAGGAGAAAATTGAGATCACTACTTATAGAAGAACATAATAAAAACACCAATTACATGACAGCTAATTATTATTCTTCATATAATAAGCCCTCCAAACTTATGTCAAACAAAGTCAAACCAAAACCTATAAAGGCAAGGGTTCCATTTTTACTCAAACCTAGCAACCCAAATGTAAGGCTCACCCATCCCCAAGATATTGCTAACGAATTCAGCTCGTTTTACGCCAATCTATACAATTTAAAAAATGACCCCGCCACTCCCCAACCGACCTTAGAATTAATCAACCACTTCCTACAAAAAGTGACCCTTCCCAAAATAGACCCATCTAAATACGATCTGGACGCCCCTATCACTAAAACAGAAGTTTTATCAACTATCAAACTATTAAAAAACTTTAAATCACCAGGCCCAGGCGGTTTCACAAACGAATATTATAAGATCCATTCGCAGACCCTCTCCCCCTACTTAGTTGATATCTTTAATGAAGCCATTACAAAGAGCACCATGCCAACAGAGATGCTCCGGGCCACTATTGTTGCAATCCCCAAACCAGGAAAAACACCAGATAACCCAGCAAATTTTAGGCCTATTTCCTTACTTAGTTCGGATGCAGAACTTTTTTCCAAAATTTTAGCGGCAAGACTTCTTCAAATACTCCCAGATATAATTCATGGCGATCAGGTGGGCTTCACCAAAGGTAGGCAGACATCGGATGGAACAAGAAGGGTTGTCAACCTGTTGTCACGCATGGGGTCTAGTCGAGCACCTTCTCTACTCCTTGCCCTGGATGCAGAGAAGGCGTTCGACAGACTACATTGGGACTTTGCATTTGCGGTCCTGTAAAAGTTTGGCATCTGTAATAACTTACTTAAAGCAATTAAGGCACTTTACTCTTGCACGTCGGCAAATGTCTTGATTGATGGAGCCCTATATGTTCCCTTTCAAATCACCAACGGCTCTAGACAGGGCTGCCCCCTCTCCCCCCTGCTTTTTATAATGGTTATGGAACCCTTGGCCGAACTGATTAGATGTTCCCCCCATATCATCGGCTACCCAATGAATGGTAGACAACACAAGATTGAACTCTATGCCGATGATGTCCTACTAACGTTATCAAACCCACTAACGTCGTTGAGGGCATTGCAGGACATTATCGGAGAATTCAGTAATGCATCTTACTACAAATTAAATATAAATAAGTCCCTAATCCTAGGCATAAACGTTCCTTCCTCCCTAAAGGAGGCCATTCAAACCGAGTTTAAATTTTCATGGAAAACAGCGATCCCATATTTGGGAATAAACCTATCTCTTCCATTGTGGGAAATGCTGGCGCTTAATCTAGACCCTCTTTTCACTTCAATTCAAGAGGAATTGATCTATCTGGGGAGACATGAACAATCCTGGATAGGTAGAATTATGTTGTACAAAATGTTAGTCCTACCTAAACTTTTATACCTGTTTCGCACCATGGCTCTCCCAATCCCCTATAGCAAAATAGTAGCTTTTCAGAGACAACTATCGTCCTTCATCTGGAACAATAAAAGACCCAGAGTTGCATCCAAAATATTATTTCTTAACCGTAGACAAGGAGGTTTGGGGGTTCCGGACTTGTGGGCATATTGCCAAGCTATCAATCTAAATTTGCCTGCCCCTTGGGTAGGTACAGACCAGCCCCCTCCATGGCAACATATAGAAAAACACTTCAACAAAAATAGAGAATTAGAGTCCCTACTCTTAGCTACGACAGTAGCCGGACCCCCTCTACACCCCACCTTAGATTTGGAGCTTCAAGGTTTATCTCCGCCCATGTTAGCAACCTTACAAGCCTGGAATATATGCAAGCTCAAATTAAAAGGAGATACAAATAAAAGAGAGATTAAACTCCCCCCTAGAAATCCTCACTTATTTCATTCCGAACTTATCAATACTGAATTGGACCAAGGCAGGAATAACCGAAATAGCGGACCTTTTTCTGGAGGGAAGGATTGCTTCTTTTCAATCCTTAAAAATCAAACATGGAATCTCTGATAAAGAGTTCCACTCTTACTGCCAACTATGCTCCTTTCTATCAAAGACCCATTTGGAAAAGTACTATTTACCTAATAAATTACTCAGCTTCTTTTCCAAAGCAAATTCATCAAATACCTCCTTAACAAGAAAATTTTACAACATTCTTTCAGGAGATATGGGCACAAGGAAGAAAATTCATTTGCTAAATTGGGAAACGGATTTGGGGATATCCTTCTCTGTAGATCAATGGCTATTAGCCTTTGAGTGGGCAAATAAATCTACCTTGTCGGACAATCTCCTCCAGATACAATATAAAACCTTAACTAGATGGTACTACACTCCTGCTAAATTGGCTAGATGTTTTCCCGGTACGGACCCACATTGCTGGAGAGGCTGTGGTCAAGAAGGCTCGCTCATACACTTACTCTGGTCCTGTCCATCCATACAATCGTTTTGGAGAGAAATATTTCTTATTTCTCGAGAAATCTCTAACTGCTCTATTTCTAAGACACCAGAACTAGCCCTACTGCTGCTTAAATGCAACAACATCCCATTTCCAAGGCGAAAACTGATATGCCACTTAATGATGGTTGCCAAGTTAGTTGTTTTCAGGAAGTGGAGATCCGCAGTCCTCCCAACACTATCCGAGGTCTCTGATGTTATGTCTGACTGTTGCTCCTACGAAATTTTTTTAGCATTATCAACTGACACCATGCCTAACTTCTCTCGCATGTGGAACCCCTGGCTAAATCATATCCTACGATAAGCCTGTTCGGACTCTTTAATATAGACGCGTCGTGCATAGTTCCTGAGATATAATCGCAGACCACACTGAAGTTTAGTTTGGTTATTGAAAAATATTTGTTTTCTTTATGTATACCAAATATATTTCTGTTCATCGCTTTTTATCAGCGACAATCAAAATCACCTTCAATGATTAACGACTGTTAAGTAAGCAGTAATCTTCTAATCCTGTTATTTGTGATATTCTTATATATCAGTCTATTTACTGTGATGATGTGAATGTAACATCCTATCATATGTAAACTCAATAAAAAAAACTACTTGGATTAAAACTGGACACGTGGCACAAACTTACGCTGAACTCGGGGACCATGCACCCTCTATCATCCCCAAAAAGGGGGAAAGTAGCTTGGTCTATGCCTCTCTGATCTTCCTCCCCCCTCATCTTTCCTCACGCTGAACAGTCAAGTTTTCAGAGGGCCAAAAGGCTCTGTTAAAAGTAAATTTTTTGGAGGGTTGCATCCAGGCTCTGTTACAAATTAAGCAACTACGAGCTCTATCTTTAAAAAAAAAGTTTCTGGGTTTCACCCTCACTCTTGGTACACCAATTTTTCAGGGGTTCGCCTATACTTTTGGTAAAGACATTTTTTTCAGGTGTTCGCCTGTACTCCAGGTACAGAAATGCTTCTGGGGATTTTCTATACTCTTGGTACACAAAGGTTTCCCAGCGCGGTGTTCAGCTATCTGACACATACACAGAATGAATTGTCCTGCTTTGCCCATTAAAATTTCTTCATGTTTCATGCTGTCTTTGGAGCGATGAAAGGAACTGTAACTGATTTAATGAGACTTTTACAGAAGTACTAGCATCCGCTTTTGCTTTAAATACCCTGAGTGGTAAACAGCCGGTTTGGTTTGGGTCTGATAGACACCCGCGCATCCAATCTTTTGCCCACATATTCAACCTACACCTCAGACATATTGCCAAATTTTGTCTGTTCCTCACCACGGACATGCTAAAAACACTGGTGGTTGCATTCAACCACTCCTGACTCGACTGCTGCAACTTGCTTCTCATCAGCTTCCCCCACACCAGACTCGCTCCAATCCATACTAACCATGGCAGCTAGGCTCATTTTTTTTCTATCCCGCCATTATTCAGGCACCTCTGCACTATGCCAGTCGCTGCATTGGCTGCCCATCCGCTGCATAACTAAATTTAAACTCCTCAACCGCACCCACAAAGCTGTGTATGGTGCCGCACCACCATGCATCACCTCCCTCCTTTCCGTACACCACACAGCCCTCTCACTCCCATCCGTTAACACACTCAGACTAAACATCCCTCTAATACGAACCTCACATGCTCGCCTTCAGGACTTCACCAGAGCAGCACCCATCCTCTGTGTTATCAGACCACACCGCTACCGATCTGATGACCTCGTTGCCAGGTCCCAAATTGGTAGATACGGAAGCCCGTGATGAGAAGACTGAAACCTATGCTTTGTAGTGCAGGGAACTAGGATTTTAAGATAAGTCAAAAGACAAATTAAATAAGGCTAAGCTATGTTAACAGAGAAGACACACAACTATTGCAGAAATGTTGTCTAATGTGTTAGCGCAAAATTCGCTATATCAGATATACTGTGTGTTTCAAATTAGATAATATGTGCAGGCCTGGAGAGCCTTTCAAAGACCACGAGTCTACATCATGTGTCCCCAAAAGAGTCTCTAGCTTTATTAAGTGCGGGTAAAACTTAAATAAGTTTCAACACAGGAAGTATACGGTTACATAATTTAGTGTGCTGATTGGTCATTCATACAGGGAGGTATTTGTGAGGTAGCTTGTGATGTCATCCATCTGGGAGGAACTTCGGTGAGCACGCTCAGTTCATTCTTGAATTTGGTCTCATGAGAAGAACATCCTGTTTCTCCTCTCTGCTTGACCAAGACAAAGACAAAGATATTCCTAGATAGGTTTCTGCCAGATAGAACTGGTTTGACCAGTTCTTGGACACACAGCACTGCTTCTCCAATTCTTGTGGAGGGGGGGGGGGGGGCGATGTTCCCTTCCCCCAAAGGATTAGACCATACACAAAATACTGTATATTCACAGTTGACAACAGAAAATACATACAAAATGGTGAACATATTGGATATCTCCCAAAATTGCAACAACAATATCCTGACTTAAGTAATTTCTATGTCTGAGACGGGCCTTAAGAGCTTTGAGAATATTTGGTAGATGTCAATAAGTCTTAAGATCAATAAGTATTTTCACCTTTGTAACAGTAAGCTACGTAACACTAATCTTTGTACCAAGCAACATTTGGATACGCCCTCTTCTTCCTGTATAAGAGTTGGCAATAGAGAGGAGCGAGCACCAAAATGCTTGGGTGCTCGTTACTCGAGTCGAACTTTCAGTGATGCTCGAGAGTTCGTTTCGAGTAACGAACCCCATTGAAGTCAATGGGCGACTCGAGCATTTTTGTATATCGCCGATGCTCGCTAAGGTTTTCATTTGCGAAAACCTGGGAAATTCAAGAAAGTGATGGGAACGACACAGAAACGGATAGGGCAGGCAAGGGGCTAACTGTTGGGCTGCATCTCAAGTTCCCAGGTCCCACTATTAAGCACAATAGTGGCAAGAGTGAGACACCCCCCCCCCCCACTGTCAGTATAAAGATTGTTCTCCTCTGCCACAGCTGTAACAGCTGTGGCAGAGAAGAACGATGTTAGCCCATTGAATTCAATGGAACCGGCAATACAGCTGGCTCCATTGAAAGCAATGGGCTGCCGGCGATCGCAGGATGAATTGTCGGGAAGGGGTTAAATATATAAGCCCTTCCCTGCAATTCATCCAGAAATGTATATATATATATATATATATATATATATATATATATATATATATATATATATATACATACATATATACTCACCTGGTCCCGGCAGACAGAGTTCAGCGCGGCCAGCGGCAGTCCTCCTGAACTGCTCTGAACAGCTGTGAGTAGTATTCAGCAGCTGGGGATTTAAAATCCCCGCCTGCTGAATGAGCTGCCTCTAATTGGTCACAGCCTGACCAATCAGAGGCAGATCTCACTGACACACCCATTAATGAATTTAGGTACGTAGAACTCCGCTATGGAAAGTCTGTGTGCACCCACAGTATGGGTGGCTCCCTGGAACCCACCAACGGGGTGGGTTGAGTGAGTGACAGCATATTCGCCTGCCATGGACAGGTTTGTCCTCCACAGCATTGTCTTGTAGTGCTTATAGCGATTGCGCCTGTCCTACTGTGATTTTGCCGATGGCGATTGTGCCTGCCTTGTGACGATACTGCCTATGGCGACCGTGTCCGCTTGGAAGAGTAAGGGGTATTGGATTTTTGGCTTTTTCTGTGAATTATTCATAACATAGCAGTGCCCCGAATAGCTAAGGTAACGTGAGATAAAATGCAGGTAGGCTTCGGCCCATACTGCATGCCCTAGTCAGTCTGGATAATTTGGGGGGGGGGGGGGCATGTACGTTGAACACCACAATGGGAACACTTAGTGCACCGATAGTATGCACAGACCCCTGTAATACTCCTGAAGCAAAGGTATAAGCTGACCCCACTAACAGTTATGTTGCAGAAGTCCAGGGAGACCCTATTAACCCTTTCCAATCCACTGTCTGACGTCTGAAGACATTCTGATTGAAGGCTGTACAGCTCTGATGTCGGAAGATGTCTGTCAGGGTATTCTTGCTGTATATTACTGGCCGCTCTGTTGTCGAGGGCCTCTCCAGCATGTCCTATACTGCAGTACTGGCTCTAGCCAGCAGATGGCGCCATTGTGAAATGGAATAAAGAGAAAACCCCCTAGGACACCCTGAATACAAAATTGGATTGCAAAGGGTTAACACTTCTGTAGTAACAGTATAAATGGGCCCCAGTAACATTTCAGTAGCTGCAGTATAGGCAGAGCCCAGTATCAGTTACATTTCAGTAGTAACAATAAAGTGTTAGCAAACATCAATCCAAGTTTCCGGCTACTACCACGCATCTTTCTTAGGAATTACCAAAAATGATCACAGGTAAAGGCCTTAACATCAGTCAGTCCAAAATCATTCAGGGAGTATGTGGTTCTCAGCTGGCCTGCTTCCACCAAGAATCGGCGCCTGCTGCTACTCTGTCCCTTGCCCTGCAGGGATGCTGTGTTCTATAGTCACCTGTATTCCAACCTCAGCTGTATGCTTATCTTTGGACTTAGCAGTACCAAGAAGTTGGAAGCCACCATTGCTCTACGAGTCGGCTGAAAGCTTCAGCTAGGGATAACGGACTAGTACCGCAGTTTTATTTAGTTGGTTTTCGGAATGTGGCCAGGATGAAGTTGCGGAGTGTGGACATAGTAGCACTGTTTTATTTAGTTGGTTTTCAGAATGTGGCCAGGATGAAGTGTGCCGGGGGGGGGGGGCTTTTTTTATTCTGTCGTTTTAGGTGAAATTCTTGGACCGCAGCCAGAAGGACCACTGCGAAAGCATTTACCAAGAATGTTTTCATTGTTGACGGAAGAGGAGGGGAATGTTTTTGAGGCAGTACGTGTCCAGTCCACGTGTCCGTGGTTATATGCACCTTCCCAGTAACCGCATCGGTATAAAAAAATTGTTGCGACTTTGGACATAGTAGCGTGTCCTCGCCGCCATCACGTCTTAGGAAAGCCTCCGTTTCCACAAACCTGTAACATTGCAGTAGCAGCAGTATAGGCAGAGCCCAGAATTAGTAACATTTGAGTACTAACAGTATAGACAGACCCCAGTAACATTTCCGTAGCAGCAGTATAGGCAGAGCCCATAACATTTGAGTAGGAACAGCATAAGCAGACCCCAGTAACATTTTATTTGCAGCAGTATAGACAGACCCCAGAAACATTTCATTTGCAGCAGTTTAAACAGACCCGAGTAACATTTTATTTACAGCAGTATAGACGGACCCCAGTAACATTTCATTGGCAGCAGTATAGACAGACCCCAGTAACATTTCACTAGTAACAATATAGACAGACCCTTGTAGCATTTTAGTAGCAGCAGCGTAGGCAGAGCCCAGTAACATTTCAGTAGTAACAGTATAGACAGAGCCCTGTAACATTTGAGTAGTAACAGCATAGACAGACCCCAGTAACATTTCATTTGCAGCCGTATACAGACCCCAGTAACATTTGAGTAGTATTAGTAACAGTATTGACAGACGGCTGTAACATTTCCGTAGCAGCAGTATTGGCATAGCCCAGCATTAGTAACATTTCATTTGCAGCAACATACACAGACCGCAGTAACATTTCAGTAGCAACAGTATAGACAGACCCCAGTAACATTTCATTTGCAGCAGTGTAGGCAGACCCCTGTAAGATTTCAGGAACAGAAGTATAGGCAGACCGAAGTAACATTTATGTCGCAGAAGTATAGGCAGACCCCATGTAGCATTACTGTGGCAGAAGTATAGGCAGGCAGACTCGGGTGACATTTCTGTAGCAAGAGTGTAGGCCAACCCCGGACACATTGGTGTACCATCAGTGTAGGCGAAGGCCAGAAAAATTACTTGGATTACAGTGTAGGCGAGGGCCCAAAAAATTGCTGTACCGACAGTACAAATGTACCCCAGAAAAATTGCTCAACCGAGAGGGCAGGTGAAACCCATTAATATTTTAGCTTACTGTGTCTGGAGGCAGCCCTGTTAAAAAAAAAATAAAAAATGGTTCATGTTGAAGTTTCAATGCTGCAGTTAGAAAAGTCAAAATATTGTTAGATAAAAGTTATATGAGCCCTTTGGGCCGCAGAAAAATGGGCAGTTCCGCGTGCTGAGAGGATGTTTCAGGAGGAGGAGTACTAATATTATAGACAGATTGACAAAGGTAAATGTCCCTTTTTTTTACGGTGATAGAGAAGAGTGCTTTTATCTGCAGTTGCAGCGAAAAGATTGTTTAGGTACTGCTGCTCTCCGCTGGTGGAGAAGAGAAGTCTGGGTAAATCCAGGCTTTGTTCATCTTTATGAGTGTAAGCATGTCGGCACTGGCAGTTGACAGGCGGGTACACTTGTCCGTTATGATCCCACCAGCTGCATTAAACACCCTCTCTGACAAGATGCTAGCGGCAGGGCAAGCCAGCACCTCCAGGGCGTACAGCGCACGTTCGTGCCATGTGTCCAGCTTTGACACCCAATAGTTGTATGGAGCAGGGGCATCACATAGAACGGTGGTATGATCGGCTACGTACTCCCTCGCAATCTTTTTACAGTGCTCTTTCCGACTCAGCCTTGGCTGGGGAGTCGTGACACAGTCTTGCTGGGGAGCCATAAAGCTGGCAAAGGCCTTGGAGAGTTTTCCCCTGCCTGTGCTAAACATGCTGCCTGATCTCTGCGCCTCCCCTGCTACTTGGCCCTCGGAACTGCGCCTTCTGCCGCAAGCGCTGTCAGATGGGAAGTTTACCATCAGTTTGTCCACCAGGGCCCTGTGGTATAGCATCTTTCTCGAACCCCTTTCCTATTCGGGAATGAGAGTGGAAAGGTTCCCCTTATACCGTGGGTCGAGAAGGATGTACACCCAGTAATCCATAGTGGCCAGAATGCATCTAACGCGAGGGTCACGAGAAAGGCAGCCTAACATGAAGTCATCCATGTGTGCCAGGGTGCCAGTACGCAAGACATGGCTGTCCTCGCTGGCAAGATGACTTTCAGGATCCTCCTCCTGCACAGCCCATGCAT
The DNA here is from genome assembly GCF_035609145.1 of Eleutherodactylus coqui. Taxonomy (NCBI): domain Eukaryota; kingdom Metazoa; phylum Chordata; class Amphibia; order Anura; family Eleutherodactylidae; genus Eleutherodactylus; species Eleutherodactylus coqui. The sequence continues at coordinate 208,721,403 of NC_089844.1, read as the reverse complement.
GCTGAGCAGATGAGAGGCAAGCTGCATGGGTACCCTCTGCAGTGTGCCCAGCTGTCTCTTCCCCCTCCTCCTCCTGCTCCTCCTCCTCCAAAAGGCGCCGAGAAATAGACATGAGGGTGCTGTGACTATCAAGCGACATACTCTCTTCCCTCGTCTCCTGTTCCGACCGCAAAACATCAGCCTTTGTGCTTTGCAGCAAACTTCTCAACAGGCATAGCAGAGGAATGGTGACGCTAATGATTGCAGCATCGCCGCTCACCATCTGGGTAGACTCCTCAAAGTTTCCGAGGACCTGGCAGATGTCTGCCATCCAGGCCCACTCCTCGGTAAAGAATTGGGGAGGCTGACTACCACTCCGCCGCCCATGTTGGAGTTGGTATTCCACTATTGCTCTACGCTGCTCATAGAGCCTGCCCAGCATGTGCAGCGTAGAGTTCCACCGTGTGGGCACGTCGCACAGCAGTCGGTGCTCTGGCAGATTAAACCGATGTTGCAGGGTCGTCAGGGTGGCAGCGTCCATGGTGGACTTGCGGAAATGTGCGCATACGCGGCACACCTTGCCGAGCAGGTCAGGCAAGTGAGGGTAGTTTTTAAGAAACCGCTGAACCACCAGATTGAAGACGTTGGCCAGGCATGGCACGTGTGTGAGGCTGCCGAGCTGCAGAGCCGCCACCAGGTTACGGCCGTTGTCATACACGACCATGCCCGGTTGGAGGCTCAGCGGCGAAAGCCAGAGGTCGGTCTTCTCTGTCAGACCCTACAACAGTTCGGGGCCCGTGTGCCTCTTGTCACCTAGGCTGAGTAGTTTCAGCACGGTCTGCTGACGCTTGCCCACCGCTGTGCTACCGCGCCACACCGACGGTTGCGTAAGGGGAGGGGGGTAGAGGAGGTGGCATAGACCGCCGCAGATACCAGCACCGAGGTAGGACCCGCTATTCTGGGTGTGGGTAGGACGTTAGCGGTCCCAGGCTGTGACTCGGTGCCAGCCTCCACCAAATTCACCCAATGTGCCGTCAGGGAGATATGGTGGCCCTGCCCGCCAGTACTTGTCCACATGTCCGTTGTTAAGTGGACCTTCGTTGGTGAGGACACGATTTATGTTGTGGGAGACGTGCTGGTGTAGGACTTGGACGGCACACCGGGAAAAATAGTGGCGACTGGGACCGAGTAGCGCGGGACCGCTGCCGCCATGATGTTTTTGACAGCTTCCGTTTCCACAAACCTGTATGGCAGCATCTCCAGGCTGATTAATTTTGCAATGTGCACGTTTACAGCTTGTGCGTGCGGGTGCGTGGTGGCGTATTTGCGCTTTTGCTCCAACGCTTGTGCTAGCGACAGCTGAATGCTGCGCTGAGAGACATTGCTGGATGGGGTGGAGGACAGTGAAGGTGAGGGTGTGATTGCAGGCCGGGAGGCGCACGTGCCTGGGTCCTGAGCGGAGGCTCTATGCTGCGACTTGAAAAAAAGTAACCTGCTGTCTTGCTCTGATACCTAGGGGTAATTTACTGCTCACAGAGACTTGTAGATAGCGGAGGCTCTATGCTGTGACTTGTGTCTTGTGCTGAAACCTAGGGGTAATTTACTGCTCGCAGAGACTTGTAGATAATATAGGCTATGTGGAGTGGGATAAGACTCTAAAGCCAGGGGAGAGTGCTGTTAACTGCAGCGATCTCAACCCCACCAAGGAAAGGGTATTGTGAGAGGCTCTGCACAGCGGCTGAGCTGAAATACCATGCAGTGGCCCCGGTAATATTACAGTACTGTTTAGCGGTGAGACCTCTGTCTAATGCACTGCAGACACAGAACGGTATAAATGAAGTCGTTTGCTGTAGGCTAGGAAATATTTGAGTGCAGTTTCACGGTGAGAGCTGGTTGTACGGCACTGCAGGCTGAGAACGCTACTACTGACAGGCTGCGAGCAGGCCTAGATGCGTAATACAAAAATGGATGCACTACAACTCCCAGCAGGCCACAACTAATGCACAAGGTCAGGTGTGACCCTAAGAAGGACAGTTGGGGATCTTGAAGACAGGATCCTACGCTAACCCTATAGAAGCAGCAGCACTTTCCCTAACCCCTGCCAGTGTGTGTCTGAGGCGAGCCGCGGGCGGGGCCGCTTTAGGTACTCGGCGGTCCCCTGATCTCGCCATCCACTCACTGCTGGGGGGTGTGATAGGGCTGGCACGTCACAGCAGGAAGTGGTAATGCCTTTCTTGCATGTCTCTTGGCTAGAAAATGGCGCTAAACATGCGAGGAAGGAAATGGAATTGACTCGAGTACCCCGTGGTGTTCGTCTCCAGTACCCTAATGCTCGGACGAGTGTGCTCGCTCATCTCTAGTTATTACCTTAATTATATCAATGTGGATTCTATCACTTATATTGATTACATAGTATATCTATAGACAGACAGACATACAAACACATTGCATGCTAATGAGCCCGCCTGTCTGGCAGTTGACTGTGCATTGTGATGTCATCAATCTGGTGTGACACGGGCAGTATAGAATGATGAATACTGGAGCTTGGTGGCCATCTGAAGTCAGTCTCCACTTCGGACGGGTTACAGATTAAACAGTATTGTATTGTCGTAAATGTGCCCGGTCATATCTCCGCTTGCTGCATGTGGTGTGCTATATTGTTGCAGCGTGTGCATCTTCCATGCTGGCACTTATAGGATCCTGCCGGTTGGGTAGATAAATTGCCCCTATTTTTTTGATGTGTCCCTACAGAATACTATATTGGGCCTGGGGGTTATGGTATCTATTAGGCAAATATCACTTTTAAGTATCTCCCAGTGTTTAATGAAGAAAATTCTAAAGGCCCATTTAGACACAACGATTATCACTCAAAATCCACGCACACGGCAGTTCATGGGACAGTTTTGAGCGTTCGCTTTGCATAAGCGTGTAAATGAAGGCTCACGCTGTATGCAGAATACAAGCGGGACCGCTATCTTCTCCATAGAGCTGCTGTCTTCTCGGAGCGCTCAGCTGATATCCTGCTAAGCGCTCCTAGCGGGGTATGCAGAACACAGCTGGAGCGCTTGTCTTCTTCATATTCCGGCTGTGTTTCCCAAGCGGGATACCAGCTAAAAGAATAGTATCAGCGGTATCCCGCTAAGAATGCAGCATGCATCATGGATAAGGCTCATCATTGTCTTTCAGCGAGCTAAATGGGCCTTTATTGAAACATGTCTGCTTGTTGTAGCCAGTATAGCTGCTGGGGAAGGACAATCATTTTAATAAGACACTTTCTTATTGAGGGTAGGGGAGGCGAGGAGAGGGAGACTAGTGCCCGTGTAGTCATGCATGCCATGTATTTTATGTGAATGAGGGACTCCGGGTCTTGAGAATCTGCAGAGTGTTGCACAGCCTGGTGGCCACAGCAGAGGAGGAGTAATCCTGGCGCTTCTTGGGGTAGCAGTAGAAGTGCCACTGTATGCCCTGTGCCGGGGACTGTCACAGGTTATGGGGCCTCCTTGTTATACACGGTGCCCTGATGTTCCTGCCGCCCACAGCTGTCTCTTGTGGCTTCTGAGTGGCTCTCTGCTCCGGCAGGGGAGCGCTGATGCAGCAGAGCTCTAGTACTCCCCTTCACCGAAGCCTCCCTGCGCGCTCTCTCCTCGCCCCCACGTGTTTGTGGCAGCAGCTGCACTGCTCGCTTTACAGGAGGGAATCACGCTCCAGCGGCTCTCTGCTGCATGGCCCTTGTCTCCTTCACCCCTCCTCCGTCTTCTCTCCCACTGCTTCAGGAGCTGACAGGCCAATCGGCTGCACAAGATGGCAAGGGCTCTTGTATTCAGCCAATCAGCAGGGAGAGGGGATGGGCCTTTACGCTAGACAACTAAAAGAAACGCCCCGCAATGACGGCCCTGATCAGTAGTTCCCTCTCTGGTCCGCTCCCTGTCTATATAGAGTAGGGCTCTGCGCTGAGCAGCTATCGCTTTCTGCTTACAACGTAGAAGATGTCTGGTCGCGGTAAAGGAGGGAAAGGTCTTGGGAAGGGCGGCGCCAAGCGGCACAGGAAGGTGCTCCGTGATAACATCCAGGGCATCACCAAGCCTGCCATCCGCCGTCTAGCTCGCAGGGGAGGCGTCAAGCGTATCTCCGGCCTCATCTATGAAGAGACTCGCGGCGTCCTGAAAGTCTTCCTGGAGAACGTGATCCGCGACGCCGTCACCTACACCGAGCACGCCAAGAGGAAGACCGTCACCGCTATGGACGTGGTGTACGCGCTCAAGCGCCAGGGCCGCACTCTCTACGGCTTCGGAGGTTAATAATTCTGCTCTTTCACCATAACACAAAGGCTCTTCTCAGAGCCGCCCACCTCTTCCAAGGAAAGGCTGTAATCCAACTTCTTGTGGGGTCGTCAGCAGCGGTGATAGTCTATGCGCTCTGACATGATACAGCGGGGGTGTAGCAGCCTCCCCGTCAGGGTGCGCTTCAGGCTGCGGTCACGGCACGCTTTTAAACCCCTTAACCTATTTAGGGCAGGCAGGTTATGTTTATAATACGCGAGGAGCTGGGCCTGAATTAATGAGTGCGGTGAAGGGTTAACAGACCTGCCGTTGGAGGTCGGGTGGTTTTAGTGCCGCCTATGGGCGGGGCTATAGTCAGATTCTTCCCGCTCATTGGCAGATCACCGGAGATTTTGAACTTCCCGCTCAGTTGATCGCGTCTCCCGCTCTTCCTGTCCTCCATCCATGTAACACGTGTAATCAGTGACCAGGCCGTCTGATATAGAGGCGCTCGGGGCTGGAGGTAAAGAACCCTCAGATACACCCCCTAATCCCAGCCCTACGACGGGCGGTGGAATCCTCTACCTGCTCCACCCGTAACGCAAGAGGACGTCTAATCCCTGTAGGTTTACTATAATCCAAAACCAGCCGGTGCCGTGCAGGGCTCTGGGAAATCTGGGTGATATAGCTCCACCTCCATAAAAAAGGGCATGGCTGTGGAGTGACATGATGAGCGCACTTCTAAGGGGCGAAGGTGTAGAGCTCCGAGAGGGCTGGATGATGCGGCTGTAACGCTTTGTAAGCATACGGCCCACGCAGGACCCTGAGAAAGCTGGGTGTTCTCTCCGAAACACAACTGAAGCGTTCCGATTCTTGTATATACGTGAGCAAACAGAGGACTCTGTTAACCCGTTATCGCACGGACTGGTGAGCGAGTCCTACAGCCGCCCGTCCTCTGGACATGAGGTCACCTAGAGCAGGACGATTGTGCGCTTCTGCCGGTGACAGGGATGGCCAAATTGGCATCTGCCCCAATCTCCGCCTCCTTGTGGAAAGTCCTATACATTTATACAGTTTCCCGGTGCAGCCGGCGTATCGGCCACCGAGTATCACAGCATAGAAGCGGCGCAGCTCTGTTGTAAGGAGCATGTGGGTGGCTCTTAGAAGAGCCTTTGGTTCTATGGAGGATCAGCGCGATCACTTGCTCTTGCTCGTCTTGCTGCTCTCGGTCTTCTTGGGCAGCAGCACGGCCTGGATGTTGGGCAGGACGCCTCCCTGGGCGATGGTCACCCCACCGAGCAGCTTGTTCAGCTCCTCGTCGTTGCGCACAGCCAGCTGGAGGTGACGGGGGATGATGCGGGTCTTCTTGTTGTCCCGGGCGGCATTGCCAGCCAATTCCAGGATCTCAGCGGTCAGATACTCTAGCACTGCTGCCAGATAGACCGGAGCGCCGGCGCCCACCCTCTCAGCGTAGTTGCCCTTGCGGAGAAGCCTGTGTACACGGCCGACAGGGAACTGCAGTCCTGCCCGGGATGAGCGAGTCTTGGCCTTAGCACGGACTTTGCCTCCTTGTTTGCCGCGTCCAGACATCTTCTAGCACAGGAAAGCAGAATTAGGATAAAACACTTTGAAAGTTGTGATAACGAGAAAGCGCAGTTCTGTTGATTTTTATAACCTGCTGCTCCGCCCTCCTCTCCTCCAATTGGGTAGATTTCAATCCCCCCAATAGAGGCCAGACTTGAGGAAGAACCAATGAGCGGCACTGGGCGTGGCTAAGACGCTCACAGGGGTCACATGTTTTGCTGCTCCACTAGAACAGCAAGCAGACGGCGGTACTCATTTGCATGGCCCCGCTATAAATACCGCAGCGCTGGGAGGTGCAGGAACACTGTTCTCACCAGTTGGGAAAGTATCTCTACGTTATCATGCCTGATCCCGCCAAGTCTGCTCCAGCGCCCAAGAAGGGCTCCAAGAAAGCCGTGACCAAGACTCAGAAGAAGGACGGCAAGAAGCGTAAGAAGACCAGGAAGGAGAGCTATGCCATCTACGTGTACAAGGTGCTGAAGCAGGTCCACCCCGACACCGGCATCTCCTCCAAGGCCATGGGCATCATGAACTCCTTCGTCAACGACATCTTCGAGCGCATCGCAGGGGAAGCCTCCCGCCTGGCTCACTACAACAAGCGCTCCACCATCACCTCCCGGGAGATTCAGACCGCCGTTCGCCTGCTTCTGCCTGGAGAGCTGGCCAAGCACGCCGTGTCCGAGGGCACCAAGGCCGTCACCAAGTACACCAGCGCCAAGTAATCTGTTCTGTGGCCCGCCGTGCACGATCACCCCAAAGGCTCTTCTAAGAGCCCCCCACCCCGTCTACAGCAGAGCTGTCACCTCCCGGTTGTGTAGGGAGCATCATCGTTTGCTCCTCTGTAACAAAGGTTGTGTATACATCGGCTCGGTTACTTAGTTCCCTGCGTTGCCCAACTCGTCTTTGTCTCTGTGTACCGGAGTTCTCTGTCTCTGTACTGGATTTGAGGAGATCTTCCCTGCAGCGCTACACAACTGTATCTCTGTCGGGGGTCGCGATGCTGATTGCGCTGCAGATTAGGGATACGTGCGGTGACCGAAGCCGCGCTATGCGGACGCCTCCATAGAGGTGGGCGCTACGTGGATTCGGTGATGCAGCTGCGGACAATAAGCCATTAGAGAAGCGGCAGCGTTTTTGCCACCGAGGTACCCGGAGCACAGTGCGGCCATGACTGGATTATGCTGTGGGGTGAGGTCGGCGTGGTGGCTACACGAGGCGGTCGACGTCGGAGGGGGATGCCGACAGCAAGTAGCAGCTGTACTGGAGTGCTCGGAAGGCAGAAGACTACAGGGGATATGCGGGTCTGCGCCCTAAAGCAGTGGGGTGCACAAAGGGAAAGGGGTAGTAGGCAGACGACATGCTGGGGGCTGTAGTACATTGTAGTGGGTAGCGGAGGCAATCGGGGATGCCTGAAAATAAGAGGCTTGAAGCACTGGGGGTGCTAGGAAAGGGGAGGGGGGCCAAGAGGAGAATAGCCTCACCTTCTCCAGCTGCTTATGTAGAGACGCCCATGCCCCTTTTGAACCCTTTTATCGAAGTTGCCATCAGCCACGTCCTCGGGCTGACAGTTCCACACTCTCACTGCTCTTACAATGAAGAACCCCCTTCTATGTCGGTGTAGAAACCTGAGGGGACCACAGTGACAGCGGAACCGGAGAGGAGATGGCAGTCACCAAAGTGGCAGCCTTCCCGGGTGCAGGGACCGGAGGGGAGCGAGAACCAGAGTGGCAGTGCCCCGCAGGGGGACTGTGAGCATTGACCAGAGCGGCAGAGGCCGCATGTGGAACAGAAGAGTACCGGGAACCAGAGGGGCAGTGCACCGGCTACAGCAGCCGCATGGGGAACGGGGGCGGGGACCATAATGGAGCAAGGACCAGAGTAGCCGCGGCAGCAGGGTGAACGGAAGCAGAGACCATCGTGGCAGCGGCCGCAGGTGAACGGGAGCGGAGATGGCAGTCTGGCATGGAGAACAGCGGGCATCCCTTCACAAAGAGGCGCAGGCTGGATTTCTCAGAGACCAACCTCTTCCCTAGATTAATTGAGTGCTCCGGCTATATCACCCAGGTCTCCCAGAGTCCCGCAATGGGAAATCAGTGCAGCACTCTGGGAGAGCTGGCTGCTATGACGGCAATTCTATGTAAAATGATGGCTGTGCGGGTCCCTAGGAGAGCTTGGTGCAATTTGCAGCACTTCTACATGAGAGTACGCCTCCAATATGGTAGCACTACACGGATTAAAGGGCAGGCCGTATGCTTTAGTACAAGGAGGACATACACTCAGTGCGCCGCAGCCTGCTTCCTGGTAGAAGAGAAGATTCCCTGGCATTAGGGGTCATCATGGTGGGGGGTATTTTTAATAGAACGCTTAAATCTCTTATTTGCAATAACTGAAGTATGTATGTGCGCATCTAGGCATTTATTTACTTTGTCCCCGCCCCCCTCTCTCGAGTATTAGTAAAGACAACTCATTTTAATGATACAAAGACCTTGCGGGAAGGCGTCATGAGGGGAACACGGCTGACTATAGCATACGCAAAGAACAACAATGGGCATAAAGTGTGATTCAAAGGGTTAAATGAGTTTGGCCACTAACAATGCCAACGCATAAGGGGTGATGGCAGGCATCCGATATAGGGCGGATTACACGTATCAGAACAGATGGGCAATCAGGCAGCAGCGACACCACAAGGAGTTGTATTACAGCCTTTCCTTGGAAGAGGTGGGCGGCTCTGAGAAGAGCCTTTGTGTTATGGAGAAAGAGCAGAATTATTAACCTCCGAAGCCGTAGAGAGTGCGGCCCTGGCGCTTGAGCGCGTACACCACGTCCATAGCGGTGACGGTCTTCCTCTTGGCGTGCTCGGTGTAGGTGACGGCGTCGCGGATCACATTCTCCAGGAAGACTTTCAGGACGCCGCGAGTCTCTTCATAGATGAGACCGGAGATACGCTTGACGCCTCCCCTGCGAGCTAGACGGCGGATGGCAGGCTTGGTGATGCCCTGGATGTTATCACGGAGCACCTTCCTGTGCCGCTTGGCACCGCCCTTCCCAAGACCTTTCCCTCCCTTGCCGCGACCAGACATCTTCCACGATGTAAGCAGAAAGCAATTGCCAACTAGTTCAAGCGTCCTCCCTTATCTACGCGACGAGCGGACCAGATTGAAATCAGTAACAAATGACACAAGTTTAGGCGTTCCTATTGGGGCAATTACATGTTGGCCACTCCCCTCTCCTTGCTGATTGGTTTAACACAGAACCGTTTGGAATTTTGAATTGACCGCGTATTCTTACAATTCTCAACAGTTTCCCGGCCGGTTCCCAATCCCATTATGCGGTATTAATTAGTGTAGTTTTGTGTATTGCTGTCTTTCTTCTTCGTACAATGAGATAATATCCACATAAATACACCCTCAACACTAATCCCTCCCCGGCCCACAGGCACAGATAGATGCCTCATACGGACACGTTTGATCAACCACGTTCATAACAGTCTGCCGGGGAGTCAAATCTCTTTCTACTACATTTGAAAGATGAGAATGGCATGAATTAATTGAGGAACTGACTAGGTCACTGAAGGGGTTAACAGACCACCTCCTGCTGACGACAGAACATTATTGGGGAGAGGCGGCACCAGGGTACACGGCGGCGCACAGGCTGGCTGTGTACCCGAGGCAGAATCGGAAGAATGACAGCGGAGGACAGGATGCAGCTCGTTTGAGGAGGATTTGGTGGCTCTGAAAAGAGCCTTTGTGTTCCATGCGGTGCCCAGAGCAGATATAAGCCCTCTCTCCTCGAATCCTGCGGGCCAGCTGGATGTCTTTGGGCATGATGGTGACCCGCTTGGCGTGGATGGCGCACAGATTGGTGTCCTCGAACAGTCCTACCAGGTAAGCCTCGCTGGCCTCCTGCAGGGCCATGACCGCTGAGCTCTGGAAGCGCAGGTCAGTCTTGAAGTCCTGGGCGATCTCTCTCACCAGGCGCTGAAAAGGAAGCTTACGGATCAGCAGCTCGGTGGACTTCTGGTAGCGACGGATTTCACGGAGAGCCACTGTACCTGGACGGTAGCGGTGAGGCTTCTTCACTCCGCCGGTGGCAGGAGCGCTCTTCCTGGCGGCCTTCGTAGCCAGCTGCTTGCGGGGAGCTTTCCCTCCGGTGGATTTACGAGCGGTCTGCTTGGTTCTGGCCATAGCTCTACTGTAGAGATGCACACAGATGTGATATGATGGGAGCCGTAGAAAGAGCAGAGCCTTTATACCCTACTTGCTCTTCCCTATTGGCTCTTAGAAACAACGCCCCCTACATCTCATTAGCTTTTTCGAACAAACCACTAGCCCGCCAAAACGCTTGATGCCCGCGACCAATCAGCGTTCGGCAGAGGCTGGCCCCACCTCACCCTATCAGGCCACTGCATGATACGTACGGGTGTCTGTGAAATCATGTTCTCAGCTGCTTCCCTGCATTGATATGTTCGCAGAAACACGCACTCCACGCTGCACGGCAGTCTCCCCCATTAGAAGCTGCGCTGCTTTTATGGGAAATGCATTAGGTCAGCGAGTCCCCTCCCCCTTCACACTCAGCCCGGCATCCATACACGCGTTGTATAGGTCACAGTGCCCAACAGGAACGGGGATGATGCGGCGACAATGTCTCGTATTACTCCCCCTCTACAGCCTCCCCCTCGCTCCCTAGACTCCCAACTGATATGAAGTACCCTGTAGCCGCTATGGGGGCGCTGCTATCTAGAACAGAATTCGAGGCAGTGATAATACAGCTCTGCGGTGAGAAGGTGGCGGCTCTGAAAAGAGCCTTTGTGGGGTAAATGCATGGGCGGCTTCAGCTTATTTCTTAGCCGCACTCTTCTTGGCTTTAACAGCCTTCTTAGCCGGACTCTTGGCAGCTTTGGGTTTGGCCGCCTTCTTAGCCGGACTCTTCGTCACCTTCTTGGGCTTTGGGGCGGCCTTCGGCTTTGAGGCTTTCTTCGGGCTCTTGGCCACTTTCTTGGCGGCGGCCGCTGCAGGTTTCTTTGCTTTTTTCGGGCTTTTGGCCGGAGCCTTCTTGGGCTTCTTAGGAGATTTCGCCGCTTTCTTGGCTCCAGCGGGCTTCTTGGGCTTGGCCGCAGACGCTGGCTTCTTTTTGGCCGGCTTGTCCTTAGTCTCCTGCTTCTTGTTCAGCTTGAAGGAGCCGGAGGCGCCGCTGCCTTTCACCTGGAGCAGGCTGCCCTTGGTAACCAGAGACTTGACGGCCAGCTTCAGGCGGCTGTTGTTCTTCTCTACATCGTACCCTCCGGCAGCCAGAGCCTTCTTCAGGGCGGCTAGAGACACCCCGCTGCGCTCTTTAGAGGCGGACACGGCTCTGACGATCAGCTCCGACACGCCGGGACCGGAGGACTTCTTGCTTTTCTTGGCGCCCCCTGCGGCGGATTTCTTCGGCTGCTTCTTGGATTTGGCAGCCGGCTCGGCGGCAGGAGGAGCGGCGGCTGGCGCGGTTTCTGCCATTGTGTGCTGCGGTAATCAAATAGTAAAACTCTCCTGGAAGAGAAACTCTGAGAGCGGCGCTGGTGGCGCCTCTTATATGTACAGCGGCCGCGCTCTGATTGGCTCGTGAGCTGGCCCGTCCTGAGCTGCTATTGGCTGACACTGAGCACAGCTACTGCCTTATCCCATCCGGGCCTCCTCTCCGCTCCGTTCTCCTCTTGTGCTTCCCTGCCCGGGATAAGAGTCCGTTACCGGTCAGAACCGGACAGGAGAGCTCGCTTTCAACGTGACTCCTCACTCTCTGACATCTCATGCAACCGTTTATAGCCGCTGCTGGCGGAGGTTCCGGGGAGGAGTGGAGAGGAGGCCACGAGATCTTCGCCATAGTTCTCCCGATCTGCACATCACCGCGTATCTGCGGAGATAAAACCGCTGCGGGAGCGCCTTCCCTCTATTCCCGGCCCTTGTCACCATCCCCGGGATCTACTCCACAATCTCCATCGTGCAGAAGCTGATTGCACAATGTGAGGACGACCAGGAGCTGCCGAGAGCCCAGAGGTGTAGCACAGGCGGCGCCTCCGCTCACTGCCAGCTCCCGGGTGCTGAATGTATACTGTATATACTGCAGACTTCTCTATACTGCGGCGCAATGTAAGATGAGGAAACCCAGTACCCCCCTGTACACTCAGACGATCGGGAATGTCACACGTTATCGTCCCTTTAATACCCCGGACATGATGGGTGTGGTTGTCCACAAGAAGAAGCGATTCTTCTTCTCTGCAGGTCCATCTCCTCCCGCGGGCTGCTGCCCGTTCTATATCATCCCAGGGATACCATGTGCTGGACGTGACGGCCATTGCATCGGCTCTGTAGTTCCCATCAATCGTTGACGGTGAAGATGGAACTTGGGATTCTGCTGAAGAGCGGTGGCATCTAACAACGCTCTAATCGGGATGTAGATCGCCAAGAAATGACGCCTGAACAAAGCCTTCTACCCGCGGGTCTCCTGCAGCCGGCGATGGCCTGTCAGTCACTGATGTCCGAGCGGAGCAGTGATACAGCGGGACTCTCAGCGCCAGATCCAGTGCCACAGTCGGTGACATCGTACAGAACCCGCAGGGAGGGTTCTACTGTAGATCCCCGGGGCAGCAGATGTTGTACAGTGTCCGCTGGGATTCCTATGGCGGAGCGTGTTGGTCCAGAAAGCTTTCACAGACCCTGAAGGACCATCGGTACTGTGAGACCCCCGCTTCCCCCACAACCCGGTCCCATATACCCCTCCAGATCGCTAATCAGCTCTTCTATTTAGCGCCCAATGAGGCAACCCAGAAAGAGCAGTGCAGGGGCAGCTAGTGGAGCTCTTGTTGGCAAGCCGCTGCTCCGACCGAACAGCAGCGCACAGTCATCGGCAGAGCTGGCCACCAGCGGCGCCATGGGCAGCGAGAGCGGGGTTCGCCGTGGCAGCGGCGCTAGTGCCATCGGTGTACGGGAGCGGAGGCCAGCGCGTAGGGTGACAGCGGCGCCGGCTGCTGCGGCCGACGGGGACAGGAGCTGGGAGCAGACAAAGTTGTCCAGCGAGCGCCCGGGGGGAAACGAGCGTAGATCTCTATCCGGCGGGGAGATGTGTGAGACAGGACCAGAGATGGGAATCCGCCTGGGAGATATGTGAGCTTGCCAGGGGAATGGGCGGTACATGTGGGGAGGTGTGTGTGCGGCAGCCGGTCCACCGTTGTGCCCCTCGCCTAGACGTACCATCTAACTCGGGGCTCCCAACCCATGTTTCCACCCTTACATCCGCTGGAGACATAATGCACCAGGGCCGCTCAGCTGTAAGTGAATAGGAGCACCGCAGATGGTACGGCATCAGTACAACTGTAGCTGAGCTCCGTCTCCCGGCCGGCCTCCAGCTTCCTTCTCAGTGCAGTAGGGTCACTCCGGCTTTGCTGCACCTCATGCCCTCCCATGAACCCTCCTCCGGGCAGGTGTGAGGGGAGGGGGCAGCGCTCTCTAGGACGGGCTCTCCTAGCTGCCTCGGACGCTGCTCTTGTTCTATGTCTATGTGATGCCTCCGTGGGGAGGAGGGGATAATAAATACCATCGGGTGGCATCAAGAAGCTTCACGGAAGACAGCTCCCTGTCCGGGCTGCCCCATGCGTGACTTCCCACGGGACACCGGCCTAGCTATGTACATTTAACCCTTAACCCACTAGTCTCCGGTCACTGTATCTACCTGCAGTCATACATGTAAAGGCAGTAGCCGCAGTACACGGTGCGGCCGGCGGGTCAATAATCTGCTCACAATGACCAACATGGACATACAATGGAGAACAATACAATAAATGAGTTCTGAATGTACTGTTTATGTAAAGGTCACCGTGTCCGTACAAAGGGTCTAGTGTTCTTGTGTCACATTGTGTGCAAGTAGTAGCGGTAAAGGGCAACCTTTAGGCTGATATCTTGTCACGGAGTGTTGTTCAATCTTTGGCAATCCGTTCTGATGCCCCGATAATAGTCGGCCCTGATATATGCACCCTGTCTACCCTGATACCCTGCCTCCATGACCTTCACATCTTGGTGGGATCGTCCACCTTGCTCATGGCTGAGGGCACCAAGGTTTTCCGGGAAGTTACCACGATGGCTGAGCAGAAAATGCCCCCCCTTGTAGCATTGTGCAGCTCCGGACAAACTCCGCACAAACCATCATTAGCAAGGCACACTTTAGATAATCACCACACTACCTCCAACCAAGCACAAGCACTGCCTGCGGGACACACCGCTGCCTCTTCTCCTGAGTTACAGTATAGTCAGACCCCAGTAACATTTCAGTTTCAGCAGTATAGGCAGAGCCCAGTATTAGAAACATTTCAGTAGTAAGAGTATAGACAGACCCCCGTAACATTTCAGTAGCAGCAATATAGGCAGAGTCCAGTATTAGTAAAATTTCAGTAGCAGCAGTATAGGCAGACCCTAGTAACATTTTCGTAACGGCAATATAGGCAGAGCCCAGTGTTAGTAACATTTTAGTAGTAACAGTATAGGCAGACCCCACTAACATTTTATTTGCAGAAGTATACACAGACCCCAGAAACATTTATGTAGCAGCAGTATTGGCAGACCCCTGTAACATTTCTGCAGCTGAAGTATAGGCAAGCCCCTGTAACGTTAATGCAGTTACGCTCCTCTCCTTTGGCCCAAACAAGTTTCTCTGATAACTGTGGTAACACAGGAGAAAATACATGATGCCCAGTGCTGATCCCCTGACCCCAAGCAGGAGGAGGAGGTGGCATTACAAGGCCAAGACACCATGACCAGGACCCGCTATAGTCTGTATGGGAAGCACTTTAGCGGGCCCAGGGTCAGGTTCGGTTCCAAGCCTCCACCATTGTGACCCAAGGTGCCCTGAGTTACATAGCAACAAGAAATCCATGTGTCGCAACATAGATAGCTCAACACTGGAAGGGGCAGTCTCTGAGTTCCTTGGCCTAGCCTATGCTGTAAGTGCACAAAAATGGTATTACACAGGAAGAAATCGGAGTGCCCAGCCATGGGAGAGTTTCGCCCCGCCAAGCAACTTGGCCTCGGCCAGCAATTCGGGCCTAGTCAGCCACTGTACTATTTGTGCCACATAGGTAAAACACCGCGATGGGAAGACTTAGTGCACCCATAGTATAGGCAGACCCCAGTAACATTTCTCTAGCAGCAGTATACGCAGACCCCTGTTACATTTATGTAGCAGAAGCTTATGCAGACCCCAGTACCATTTTTGTTGCATCAGTATAGGCTGTGAGGAAGGAGGAGCAGCAGCCAGAGGATTCAGAGTTTCAGCAGTGGATGGTGTAGAAGACTGGGTGGTCGATACATTGCTGGATGCATTTTCTGCCATCCACGCAGGATCTGCTCACACTGCTCTGTTTGCAATAAAGGTCTACCACGTGGACCCACAAATTGTGATATGAAGCTGGGGACCCCAGAAACTTGCCTCTCTCCTAATACCGCAGCAGCCGGCTGGGATACACCTGGACCAGGAACTTGGCCCACACCCTCACTTGGAACTCTGCATCCTCGCCCGCGTCCACATCCTCGACCCCTACCCCTCAGCATGGTGGATTACGAATAGAGCAGACACCGACCGCTGTAAATAATTATGGAATCATATGCGTACACTCTCACGCAGAGAGCGGAATCGTAACGCTAACTCCAGGCAGAAAAAAATGGAAGCAATGCAATAGTGATGCACCAGAACTCCCGCCAGGCACCCAGTAAAATGCAGACGGTCAGCGGTAGCCCTAAGTAGGAGCTTTTTGTTTTTCTTGGGTCAAAGAATACAGGCTATATAGTGTGTATATCACTTTCCCTCTATCAGTCGCTGTGGCCGTACGCTGTGCGTCTCTAATTCACTGCAGACACAGGCCAGTGTAAGTAATCTTGAAATTATGTGTGTAGACTTTGTCGCTGAGAGCGGTATAGTAAGGCAAACTCCAGGCAGAAAAAAAAAAAATAGACAGGAAGGCCGCAAACAGGCCTAAGTGCAATAGTGATGGACTACAACTCCCATCAGACAACCTGTAAAATGCACACGGTCACAGGTAGCCGTAAGAAGGACCGTTGGGGTTCTTGTACACAGGATGCTACACTACCACTCTCCCTATCTCAGCAACGCTGTCCCTATACTATGTAGTTGCACCCGGGCCCAAAAGGTTCCTGGGCCCGGGTGCAACTGCATCCTCTGTATCATCTATAGTTACGCCCCTGGTAATGTTTCAAAGATCAGAAAAATGTCAACAGATGCAATAAGGTAGCAGTAAGTGTACCAATGTTTCAGCCATATTGTGTAATCAGACCAATGTTAACCTGTAACAAACAATATAACCTGAAATCACACTTGGAAAGCCAGTCACATTCAACATGTTGTATGTCATCTAAACTATGAACAAGGGGGCTTATGCATAAAATGTGAAAAAGATCAATCTTTCAGGAGCCATCTACCTAGAATACCGTTGGGAAACTGTAACGTGTTGTGAGGTATTTTCCTTATCCTGGATATCACCCAGCAGTAGGAAGGGATAAGGCAGGAGGCATTTTCCATGGCGGAGGTGACAGCTAGGGTCCCCTGTAGGCGGTAGGGAAAGGCCCGAGAACACAAATAGGAAGGAAAAACTATCCAGGAGAATGAAAATATGCACAACAAAGGAGGGAATTGTGGGAGATATCCAATATGTTCACCATTGTGTATGTATTTTCTGTTGTCAACTGTGAATATACTGTATTTTGTGTATGGTCTAATCCTTTGGGGGAAGGGAACATCGCCCCCCCCCCCCCCCCTCCACAAGAATTGGAGAAGCAGTGCTGTGTGTCCAAGAACTGGTCAAACCAGTTCTAACTGGCAGAAACCTATCTAGGAATATCTTTGTCTTTGTCTTGGTCAAGCAGAGAGGAGAAACAGGATGTTCTTCTCATGAGACCAAATTCAAGAATGAACTGAGCGTGATCACCAAAGTTCCTCCCAGATGGATGACATCACAAGCTACCTCACAAATACCTCCCTGTATGAACGACCAATCAGCACACTAAATGATGTAACCGTATACTTCCTGTGTTGAAACTTATTTAAGTTTTACCCGCGCTTAATAAAGCTAGAGACTCTTTTGGGGACACATGATGTAGACTCGTGGTCTTTGAAAGGCTCTCCAGGCCTGCACATATTATCTAATTTGAAACACACAGTATATCTGATATAACGAATTTTGTGCTAACAAATTTGGAGGCACCGCTGGGATAATGAAGATACAGAGATATGAAGATATTTCATCGTTATCCGGACACAAGGGGACTTCGAAGCAGAGACGGACAGATAAGGAGCTCAAACAAGGTAATAAGCTATTCTTATACCTGTACCATCTCTCCCTCTCTGCTATGATCCGCCCCAGGCCGGGTGAGTTGAAATATGATAAGTCTGTATCAAAAGAACAATGAAGTAGATATACTGTGTGGTTTTTATGTTGTCTGTGAAGTAATGTCCTGAGTGTAAAGAAGGTGTGAGCTATGGGGGGGGGGGGGGGGTTATATTGTCTCTGTAGTAGTGAATGGTGTGAACAGACTGTACAGGTTAATAAGGAACAAAGAATGTGTAGGAGAACTTGTTAAAAGAAAGTAAAAAGGAAAGTTGATATAAGCAATTTTAGCTGAAGGTTATAGTAGTGAGTAAAGTTGCTGGTTAAAAAAAAACAGTAGTGTCCATGTGGTGAGAGAGTCTCCATTGTTCAACATGTGGTTGATGAGGTCTCCCTTTGTTATGTGGGGGGGAGGGGTGCACATGGAATGCTTGCATTTGCCATGTTGGCATACATCAAACTCAAGGGAATTTGGGCTTGGAGTAAGATGTGGGCTAGCCAAAGATTCTGCTCCGATTATGGCAGGCCAAGCAGGCTGTTGAGGTTCCACAATGTGGTGCCAAAAGTACAGATCTGTGCCATGAGGTGCAGGAGTAGAGAATCTCAATTAATTAAGGATTTTTCCAATTACGACAAGATGGGCAGGGACGAAATTGTAAGTGCTTATTAATAAGATAAGCCAGACCTGTGTCGTGAGGTGTGGGAAAAATCAAAGTATGACTCGCAAGCAAATTCAATGAGATGATGTTTGTAAACACAACTGGACACACAAAAATGGGTGAAGGAAAAAGCAAGTCAATGAGTTAAGGAAAGGTAGAAGGTTTAACAATGAACGGTGATAATAGTTGCTATCTGGAGTGGTGAATATAAGTATGTGGGTGGAAATGGGCATAAGTTGTATTGTGTTTGTCATTGTATAGCCTATTCGGAACAAAATATGTAAAAACCGCGGTACATAAGAGTTTTTCTTATATATATATATATATATATATATATATATATATATATATATATATATATATATATATATATATATATATATATACTTTGTTCAATATGGGAAGTTCTATGTACAGTAAATACAATCCCAGTTTCTACTTCACATGAGATACTTATCAGTCTGTGTATGAGTGAACGAAAACCCCAGTGAGTGTGAATTCGTGTATTAATGAAGGGCCCGTATGAGAGTTAGATTGTGTTATATGGTGTGTACTGTTCGGTGGCTAGAAACTAAATGAGGAAAGAAAGACCAAACGCTGAGCCAGACCACAGAGGGTGGAGCTAGGTGATGTAAGCAGATGGGAGGAAGAACAATAGGAAGAGGTCTTGCTCCACCCTCAACACAGACAAGCCTAGGAGAGAAGTGTGTCTCCATTTAAGTGGATGTTGGTATAGATATGTATATTGTGGTAATGTATAGAGGGAAGGTCACTCTTAGACTCCATGTTAAGTTGAACAAATGTAGGTGACCAAAGGAGGGGCATCTAATTTTATTCCTGAGGGTAGTAGTGTGAGATAATAGCCCAGGTTTGCCACAGTGTATGTGTATGTATATATATATATATATATATATATATATATATATATAGGTTCTTTGAGTATGTGGAGAATTTAAAAATATTGAGTTGTGTTAATTTGAATATTATTGAATTAACCCCTTAACGACTGCCCCATCGGGAAACTACGTCCTCAGAAAGTGGGCTTTAACCCCTTGAGTGGCACGCCCGGAAATTTTCCGGGACGAGCTCCACTGCTCATAGCAACATAGCCCGGAAGATTTTCGGGCTATGTATCACTATGGGAGCTGCAGAGCACAATGCCACAAGCTGTGACAGTGTGCTCTGCCTGCACAGACCCACAGAGAGTAGTGCAAGGGCTTTGAAAAACCAGCAGAAGATATTGCCGATCTGCCGGCAACCTCCTGCACTGGTTTGTTTACAGGTTGCCATAGAGACCATCGGCTTGTCAGAAGCAAGCCGATGGTCTCTGTGGCAGGGAGAGCTGGTTGTTAGCTGTCAGAGGACAGCTAGGTACCAGCTCTTACAGCAGAGATCAGAGAAAACCTCCGATCTCTGCTGTGTTAACCCTTTACATGCTGCAGTCTATGTGACTGCAGCATGTAAAGGGCTGTCACTGCAGCATGTAAAGGGCTGTCACCATCGGACCCCCAGAATGTGATCAGGGGGTCCTGATGGGTCCCTGTGGAAGTCCCCTAAAGGGACAAAAAAAAATTTAAAAAAATTATAAAAACACTTGTCTCCCTTTACTTTGTAAAAAAATCAAAAATACAAATCACACATGTGGTATCCATGCGTCGTAATGACCCAGAGAAGGAAGTCAATACATTATTTAACCCCTTAATGACATGGCCCCTTTTTTTCTTTTTTCCCCCATTTCTTTTTTTCCTCCCCCCTGTTTAAAAAATCACAACTTGTCCTGCAAAAAACAAGCCCTTATATGGCCATGTCAATGGAAAAATGAAAAAGTTATGGCTCTTGAGACGCAACTGCAAAATTTGCTGAAATTCAATGATTAGACCATTTTAAAAAAACCTGCCCTGGTGGGTCTGACAGGGTGGTAGGAAACCCGCCACTCAAGGGGTTAATCCTAGAGGACGTAGTTTTATGCATCCTCTTTGGATTAATGCCCACTTGCCTGAGGACGTGACAGCTCCATGCTGTCGGTGCCCGCAGGTAGCCGACAGCATGGAGCTGTCATCCCAGGATGCGGGCAGTCCCCCCCGGCATTGTGATCGGAGCTATGCAATGGATAGTGCCGATCGCAAAAAAGTAAAGAAAAGTGCATAAAATGACAAATATTCAGCTGCTCTGATGGATCGGATCCACCAGGGCAGCTGAAAATACTCACGCGGCTTGTCGGCGGTGTCCCCGGAGATCTGCTCCTCCCGGACCCGCCGGCGGCCTTCTGTGCATGCGCGCCAGACGATGACGTCACGCGCAGAAGCCCAGGAGCCCCCGGCAAGTTTAAAATCTCCTTGCTCCCGGCTCCCAAAGGTAGCCGGGAGCCAGGAGGTGTTACCGGGGACCGCGGAGAGCGAAAAAGTTGAAAAAAGTTTTTAAAAAGTGTCCGTTTCACCTCCCCTCATGGATCGGATCCATGAGGGGAGGTGAAAATACTCACCCCCGGTCCTCAGCGGTGGCCTGATGTTCCGGGACCCGAAGTCCCCCTCTGCGCATGCGCGCCCGATGATTGATATCGGGCGCGTGCACACAGGGGCACGAGCCCCGGGAAATTTAAAATCCCTCTGTTCCTGGCTGCCATGTGTAGTGAGGAGCAGAGAGATGTCACCAGGGACATGATCACTGTCATCCAATGGATGACAATGATCATGTATAGTAAAAAAAAAGTGTAAAAAAGTTTTTAAAAAGTGTAAAAAGTAAAAAAAAAAAAAGTTTAAAAAAGTTTTTAAAAAGTTAAAAAATCTTACGTCTCATCACCCCCCACGGATCATATCCATGAGGGAGGATGAAATTACGTACCTAAGGCCTACGGATTTATCCGCGGACCTTACCCCAGCTTCTGCGCACGTCGCCAAAGTGGCGGACGCATGCGCAAAAGCTGTGGATTGCCAGCGTAATTTAAAATCTCCCTGCTCCTGGCTACAAAATTTAGCCGAGAGCCTGGAGATTTCACGGTGGGCTGCGGTAAGCGGTTCCTGGTCACGTGTTCGCCGTCATCCAATGGATAATGGCGATCACATAAAAGTTAAAAAAAGGTGAAGGTTCATCTTCCCTCACTGATGCGATCGGTGAGGGGAGATTAAACTTTTTAACGGAGGCCTGCGTATTTGCACCCCGACGCAATCCTCATCCGTGAACTTTCCCGGATTCTGCGCATGCGACCGCCAGCAAAATACCGGACACATGCGCAGGAGTCAGGGAGCCCAGGAAATTTAAAATCTCCTTACTCCCAGCGACCAACGGTCGCTGAGAGCCTGGAGCAGTGACGGGTGGCCTCGTTGAGCGGTCGCCGGTCACGTGATAAAAAGGTAGCAATCTACCTTTGGCCGATCTCACATGACCGGATAGGAATTACGGATTCCGCATGCGTCTGATCCACGGTTATATGCAGATCAATCACATTGGATTACACAATTCCGCTCACATTAGCGGGCCGGAATTACGTAATCCACTCGCAGAAAAGAGAACGCAGCAGGTTCTATTTTACCGCGGATATTCGAACATTGAGCCCATTGTGCTCTGTGGTCCCGGATATACCCGCAGCCCATACGCAACTACGTTGTATACGGGCTGCGCATGACCGCCTGTGTGAGTAAACAGTTATGCGCAGTACATTACGCGGCCGTATGCAGGGTCACAGCCGGGCTCACAGCTGGGATCCGCTGCGGGCCTCCACAAGCGGATTCCACCCACGGCTGTGTGAGCCCGGCGTTATTCAGACCGCTACCTGTGATACGTATTTTACAAGAAGCCCCGGGAACGCTCGCCTTCCTGCAGTTCCAGGAGCAGCTTGTTGAGTGCCTTCTGTGTGAGACCGCTGCACCTCAGCAAGCTTACGGAGACTCACGGAACCCCACTTTTTACACCCCATACCCGCTACTGAGGTCAAGAAATGACCCACAAAAAGCATGAGAGGAGGGGGGATACCTAGTTTTATTGCCCCATGTACCCATCCCAACCAGCCTCCGTAATTACCCCTGTCTTCGGAAATACTACACAGTTCACATTATTACTTTTATCTAAGATTTGGGGAACGCCGAAAAGGGTGCGGAGTGTGTGTGTGTGGGGGGGATTTTTAGGGAGTCAATTTTTATTCCGTACAAATGGGCAATGGGGCCTGGAATTCAGTCAGTTGTGCCCTGAAATCCAACGGGTGTTCCCTCCATTATAGGCCTAACCATGTGTCCTATAAGTAGATTAGGGCCACAATGGGTATGTGTCTGAACACGGGACAAACGGGGGTATCCATTTTGGGGTGAACGTCTTCATTCCTATGTACACTGTACAAAAAAAACAGTTTTTAAATTGACAAAATTGCCAAAAAAATGAAAATTATAATTTTTTCCTTCTGCTTTGCTTAGATTCATTCAAATACTGTGGGGTCAAAATATGCAGTACACCCCTAGATGAATTCATTAAGGGGTCTAGTTTTTAAAATGGGGTCATTTGAGGGGGTTCTTTATTGTTTTAGACGCTCAATGGCTCTATAAGTGGGCAATGGAGCCTGGAGATTATTCCGTTGTGCCCTGAAATCCAATGGGTGCTCCTTCCATTATAGGCCTAGCCATGTGTCCTTTAAGTAGATTAGGGCCACAAGGGGTATGGTTCTGAACACAGGACAAAAAGGGGTATCCATTTTGGGGTGAAAGTCTTCATTCCTACGTGTGCTGTAGAAAAAAAAAACAGTTTTTAAATTGATACAACTGCCAAAAAAATGAAAATTGTAATTTTTTTCCTACTGCTTTGCTTAGATTTATTCAAAAATTGTAGGGTAAAAATACACAGTACACCCCTAGATAAATTCTTTAAGGGGTCTAGTTTTCAAAATGGGGTCACTTGTGGGGGTTCTCTTTGGTTTTGGCCGCTCAAGAGGTCTTCAAATGTGCTATGGGGCCTAAAACGCCTTCAAGGAAAATTTCAGTTCTGAAAGCCACCGACTACTCCTTACATTTTGGGCCCCGATGTGCATCCAGACAAAAGATTAGGGCCACAATGGGTATGTCTCTGAACACGGGAGAAACAGGGGTATCCATTTTGGGGTGCAAGTCTTCATTCATGTGTGTGCTGTACAAAAAAAGCAGTTTTTAAAATGACAGAATTGGCAAAAAAAACGAAAATCACATTTGTTCCCCTTTGCTTTGCTTGAATTCATTCAAAAACTGTGTAGTCAAAATAGTCAGTGCACCCCTAGATAAATTCGTTAAGGGGTCTAGTATTCAAAATGGGGTCACTTGTGGGGGTTCTCTTTGGTTTTGGCCGCTCAAGAGGTCTTCAAATGTGCTATGGGACCTAAAACGCCTTCAAGGAAAATTTCAGTTCTGAAAACCACCGACTACTCCTTTCATTTTGGGCCCCGTTGTGCATCCAGACATAAGATTAGGGCCACAATGGGTATGTCTCTGAACACGGGAGAAACAGGGGTATCCATTTTGGGGTGCAAGGCTTCATTCATGTGTGTGCTGTACAAAAAAAAGCAGTTTTTAAAATGACAGAATTGACAAAAAAAAAAATCACAATTTTTTTTTCTTTTGCTTTGCTAGAATTCATTCAAAAAATGTGGGGTCAAAATAGGCAGTACACTCCTAGATAAATTTGTTAAGGGGTCTAGTTTTCAAAATGGGATCATTTGTGGGGGTCCTCTATGGTTTTGGCCGCTCAAGAGCTCTACAAAAGTGCCATGGGGCCTAAAACGCCTTCAAGCAAAATTTCAGTTCTGAAAGACACCGACTACTCCTTTCATTTTGGGCCCCGTTGTGCATCCAGACATAAGATTAGGGCCACAATGGGTATGTTTCTGAACACGGGAGAAACGGGGATATCCATTTTGGGGTGTAAATCCTCATTTTCATTGGCACTATAGGAAAAAATATATCTTTAAAATGACATATTTGCAAAAATATGAAATTTTATTTTTTATCCTCTAAATTAAATTAATTCCTGAAAAAAAACGGTGGGGTCAAAATACTCATGACACCCCTCAGTGGATACACTAAGGGGTGTAGTTTTTAAAATGGGGTCATTTGGGGGGGGGGTATCTATTATTCTGACACTCATGAGCCTTTGCAAGCTGGGCTTGGTGCAGGAAAACAAAGTGTTCCTCAAAATGCTGAAAAGTAATGTTAAATTTGTACGTCATCTAAATGGTTAAAAAAACACAAAAGTTTTTCAAATGTGCATTCAGAATAAAGTAAACAGATGGAAATATATATCTTATCAAAAATTTGTACCGTATGTTAGGACATATTTGAGATATTACAGTTGAAAATGTGAAAAAAATGACAATTTTTTCAATATTTTCCCAATTTTGGCGCTTTTAATAAATATACACAAATTATATTGGTCTCTTTTTACCACCTAAATGAAGTACAACATGTGGCGAAAAAACATTGTCAGAATCACTTGGATATATAAAGCCTTTATAAAGTTATGCTACGTTGAACGATGCATGTCAGATTTCCAAAATTTGGCTCCGTCACTAAGGCGCAAACAGGCTTCGTCACTAAGGGGTTAAGCTACTAAAATGAGATAATTGTGTACTTGAGACATTTGATAAGTACTTTAGTCAAATTAATAACAAAAGTTCTATTCTAGAGTGTATCTCATTTTCAATTATACGACACCGCTTATAATCCACGGTTTTCACGCCGAGCCGATATACGTCGTCCTCATCTGCGGGGGGGGGAGGCTGGAAGAGCCAGGAGCGAGAACTGAGCTCCCACCTCCTCTCTGCCTCCTCTCCACCCCCTCTCCGCCCCTCTGCCATGCTGTCCATTGGTTTCTACAGTAACACAACAGCGCCCTCTATTGGTTTTACAGAAACGTGCTGCACCTCCTATTGGATTTACCCAAATTACAGCACCATAGAGATTAGCGGGTCACCTCCCAGTTCTCCATCTTTTTGCCCTAATTTTCTCTAGGGTGGTTTCAAACCGGCGGGAAAGTCGCGCCAATTTTACCCGATGCGTTGGTTATTGAAAAAAAAAGCAGATTCCGCAGCCAATGCTGAGGTAAAATGAAAGCTGTGCTGTGATTGGTTGCTATTTTTTATACTGTTAAGGTAACATGAAAGCTGTGCTGTGATTGGTTGCTATATATTATACTGCTGAGGCAACATGAAAGCTGTGCTGTGATTGGTTGATACTTCTTATATAACAACCAATCACAGCACAGATTCTGGTTGTGCTCTTAGCGTAGAGCAGGAATCCGAGCCCGATTCACGTCTAACACACTTTGTTCACCGTCCTACTGTAGCTCGGCACCTGCAATGTGCAGACCGTGTTTGAAAGAGGATTCTGGTTGTGCTCCCAGCGTAGAGCAGGAATTTGAGCCCGATTCGCGTCTAACACACTTTGTTCACCGTCCTACTGTAGCTCGGCACCTGCAATGTGCAGACCGTGTTTGAAAGAGGATTCTGGTTGTCCTTCCAGCGTAGAGCAGGAATCCGAGCCCGATAGCCCGATTCGCGTCTAACACACTTTGTTCACCGTCCTACTGTAGCTCGGCACCTGCAATGTGCAGACCGTGTTTGAAAGAGGATTCTGGTTGTGCTCCCAGCGTAGAGCAGGAATCCGAGCACGATTCACCTCTAACACACTTTGTTCACCGTCCTACTGTAGCTCGGCACCTGCAATGTGCAGACCGTGTTTGAAAGAGGATTCTGGTTGTGCTCCCAGCGTACAGCAGGAATCCGAGCCCGATACGTGTCTAACACAAACTTACTTTGTTCACCGTCCTACTGTAGCTCGGCATCTGCAATGTGCAGACCGTGTTTAAAAGAGGATTCTGGTTGTGCTCCCAGCGTAGAGCAGGAATCCGAGCCCGATTTGCGTCTAACACACTTTGATTGGACGCCCCCTCCTGGCCGGAGTCGCACTTTGGACAAATACATAGACTCCTTTAGGCATGCAGTGCAATCCACTATACTGGACAAGCATGGAAGTGAAACATTTAATATCAATATGCAGGAAAGAAGGGCCATCCATGCACTTAAGAGCAACAAGGAAATCACAATTAAGCCTGCAGATAAGGGTGGTGCTATAGTCCTCATGAACACATCGGACTACAAAAAGGAAGCAAACAGACAGCTGACGGACACCAGATACTACACTAAACTGAATCAAGACCCGACTCAGACATATGTGAGGGAATTGCGAAGGGTCATTAGAAGCCTGTCTGTGGGCTCCACAAAACTTCTGGACTTGATACCGGAGAACCCCAAGGTGGGGACATTCTACATGCTTCCAAAACTACACAAAGCTGGCAACCCAGGAAGACCGATTATCTCAGGTGTGGGAACCCTCACTGAAGGAATCTCAGGATGGGTGGAAGGCATCCTCAAACCACTGGTGAGAAACACAACCAGCTACCTGCAAGACACCACGGACCTACTGAACAAACTGTCAACTGTAGGTCCCCTCCCCAATGGCACCATCCTGGCCACTATGGATGTGGAATCCTTGTATTCCAACATCCCACACGAGGATGGACTGACTGCCTGCCAGGCGCACCTTGAGGCCAATGGGGTCGCCTCTGATGCAGTGCTACAACTCACAAGATTCATTCTCACACACAATTATTTCTCCTTTGGCAAAGAGAAATTCCTGCAACTCACAGGGACTGTGATGGGAAGTAAAATGGCACCGCAATATGCCAACCTTTTTATGGCAAAACTGGAGAGTGACTTTCTGGCCTCTTGCCCCAGCAAACCATTGGCCTACTTCCGCTACATTGATGACATCATGATCATCTGGACCAACACCGAACAAGAATTAATAAAATTCCATGAAAGATTCAATGCATTCCACCCCACCATAAACCTGACATTAAACTACTCGCATACAGAAATCAACTTTTTGGACACCACCATAAAGATTTCAAATAACTCAATACAGACATCCCTGTACCGAAAACCGATTGATCGGCCCACATACCTCAGATGGGACAGTTTCCATCCTAAACACATCAAAAAGTCCATTGTCTACAGCCAGGCCATCAGATACAACCGGATCTGCTCCAACCCAACAGACAGAGAGGAACATTTGTACCATCTTAAAAGAACATTTATAAATCAGGGCTACCATCCCACCTCAATTGATGACCAAATCACCAGAGCCACCAGGATACCCAGAAGTCAACTACTCCAATACAAGGAGAAGGAAAGAAACAATCGTGTGCCTCTAGTAGTGACCTACAATCCGCAACTAGAGGTACTAAGGAAAACCGCAAGAAAACTCCACCATACCTTGCACAAGGATGACCATCTGAAAACCATATTCCCGGACCCTCCGCTTCTGTGTTACAGGCAACCTCCTAACTTGAGGAACTTTATAATCAGGAGTGCATTACCCTCTGACACACAAAAAGGAACTTATCCCTGTAATGTAAGGAGCTGTAAGACCTGCTCACATGTACTGACTGCGGACAGGATACGGATCCCCAACACACAGCAGGACTATAAGATCCCGGGGACATTCACATGTTCCTCGTCCAATGTTGTGTACCTGATCATGTGCAGTAAATGTCCTGTTGGGGGTCTTTATGTTGGAGAAACAGGACAGAAACTCAAAGCCAGGATGAGATCTCATCGCCACACGATTGAACACAGAAGAAGAGAATTACCTGTGGCCGAACACTTCTCTAACCATGGACATGACATAGGAGATATGAGAGTTTTGATATTGAAGGGTGGTTTCAAGTCACAAAACCACAGAAGAATTTGGGAATATAAATTGATAACAACCTTTGACACGCTGAATACTGGGTTAAACTATTCCCCAGGATTTATGCGTGAATGGGAAGTGTGAGACTTGATTGCACAGATAAGACCCCCATCAACAGTAATTCAGGGACCATAAACTTTCACTCCCTTATCAGTATTTAGCTAAAAATGTTTGTGTATCTCTTATAACAATTCGAGCCTGTTGACCTTTTCCCCCCCCTCCAACAGTAATTTAGGGACCATAAAACTGTCACTCCGCTATCAGTGCCTAGACAAAAAAAGTTTGTTTTCTGGTTTGCAGAATTCCTTTTAAGTGCGAACCAATCACATCCATATCTGTGCCTTGTCATAAGTATGTATGTTATAAGTGTGTATAAATATGCATGCCTCTTCAGATCCAATCCATTTAAGCCGGAAGAAGTACCCTGCGTTGGTACGAAAGCTCGCTATTATTACATCATGTATTTTTGTTAGCCATTAAAAGGTATCATATCTACAAGACTACGTCGTTTCTCTTGCTGAGAACAATCACATTTTAACACACTTTGTTCACAGTCCTACTGTAGCTCGGCACCTGCAATGTGCAGACCGTGTTTGAAAGAGGATTCTGGTTGTGCTCCCAGCGTAGAGCAGGAATACGAGCCCGATTCGCATCTAACACACTTTGTTCACCGTCCTACTGTAGCTCGGCACCTGCAATGTGCAGACCGTGTTTGAAAGAGGATTCTGGTTGTACTCCCAGCGTAGAGCAGGAATCCGAGCCCGATTCGCGTCTAACACAAACTTACTTTGTTCACCGTCCTACTGTAGCTCGGCACCTGCAATGTGCAGACCGTGTTTGAAAGAGGATTCTGGTTGTGCTCCCAGCGTACAGCAGGAATCCGAGCCCGATTCGCATCTAACACACTTTGTTCACCGTCCTACTGTAGCTCGGCACCTGCAATGTGCAGACCGTGTTTGAAAGAGGATTCTGGTTGTACTCCCAGCGTAGAGCAGGAATCCGAGCCCGATTTGCGTCTAACACACTTTGTTCACCGTCCTACTGTAGCTCGGCACCTGCAATGTGCAGACCGTGTTTGAAAGCGGATTCTGGTTGTGCTCCCAGCGTAGAGCAGGAATCCGAGCATGATTCACCTCTAACACACTTTGTTCACCGTCCTACTGTAGCTCGGCACCTGCAATGTGCAGACCGTGTTTGAAAGAGGATTCTGGTTGTGCTCCCAGCGTAGAGCAGGAATCCGAGCCCGATTCGCATCTAACCCACTTTGTTCACCGTCCTACTGTAGCTCGGCACCTGCAATGTGCAGACCGTGTTTGACTTAACTGGAGCAGCCAGTGTCAGGCAGCTGCTGCCAAGGCAAATAGGATCATCGGAGGCATCAAAAGTGGTCTAGGAGGGGGCGTGGCCTGGCGATGGCGGCGTGAGCATCCCATTCCCTAAGCTCCCGCCGGACCCACCAATAAATACCCGCACTTAATGCCATTACAGCAACAAAACAGCAGCACCAAGCCCCACATGGGTCGCAGGAGAGTCTCAAGCCGCCCGGCGGCACCACCAGAAGCAGAGACAAAAGGTATCCAGCGGTACATGCAGTCCCCCAGCGCCGCGGGCGCCGAAACCAAGATGGCGCCGGCTCACACACACAGCCTCTCCTCACCTCCAGACAACAGCAAGGGGACCTCCGGAGCCGACAGCAGCGCTGGAAATCGCCACCGCTCCTGCTAAGCAGGGGAAGAAGACAGAGATGATGCAGCACAGGGAAGAAGACCAGCGCCAACAGATCAGGTGAACTTACCCCAACCCCCAGGTTCCCCTGAGGAGAGGAACAGCCGAGTGGGGAGTGAACAGTTATCCAGCCCAGACAGCTATATAGTGACAGGGCAAAGCTCCCAAGCTGTAGTGAGCCCTAATCACTCACCCCCAACAACCCCATATGAGGAGAGGGACACAAATAAACAATATCAGGCACAAATACCTGAAGAGAGCCCCCAGAAGTACCCAGCCATGACACATGCACAAACCACATTGAGGGGTCATTCTGCTGGAAGCGGCAATCGACGAGACTGGGGCTACACTACGCGGCCAAGCGGAGGTCAGGGTACCAACCACGACATGACCATGACCAATACACCTCAAAACCAGAGCACCCCCCTGGCTGGACGCAAACACACTCGCAGGACAGCAGTCGCCCACGCCCTTGGTGCCATAGCAGTAACCCAGGCTATATTACTCCACCCGTCCGTGGTCCTCCAGACGAACGGACACAAGACGACTCCTGGGACTGGAAGGAACACCTGCGCTCACTGCTCACAAAAAGAGACTTCCAGAGATTGGAAGACTCCCACAAACAAGCCCTGTCTCTTGTGCAACAGGAGCTGCGACACGTGGGCCAAAGGCTGCAAACTGTGGAGGAGGCACAGGACGAGGTGTTCACGCAGCTGGACACCCATAGCCACGTCATTAATGCCCAGACGCTACAGATAGCGGAAATCATGTCCCATTTGGACGACCTAGAAAATAGGCATCGTCGCAACAACATACGCTTAAGGGGCCTGTCTGAGGAGGTGACTCCAGAGCAGCTGGAAAACTGGGCACGCAACATGTTTTGCTCCCTACTACACCGAGACCGCTCCGAGCCGGTAGAAATAGATCGCATACATAGAAGCCTGGGTCCGAGACCTGAAGATCCGAGAAAACCCCGCGATATAATTTGTAGGATCCACTTCTACAAAGATAAAGAAGTGATACTAAAACAAGCTCGAGACAACAACCCAGCCCTTGTCCATAACGGCTCCCCTATCACAATATTCCCGGACCTGGCCCGACACACTTTACAGCTTCGCAAAGCAGTGAGGCCACTCCTGAATGCTCTACGGGAGAAGAATATAATTTACAGATGGGGCTACCCGTTCCAACTGATAGCATCTAAGAACGGTAAAACTGCAACATTCAAAACTCCGGCGGACGTTACAAGATTCGTAGGGACCCTGGAGCTGCCTATGGTGGCATTGCCGGACTGGCCGTCCCTACCCTCACTACCAGTCGTGGCCTCTAGAGAGACCTGGCAAGAGGCCCGTCCTGAAAAGCGAAGGGGCAAAAACCACCCAAGACTCATCCCTCCCACATGAAGAAACACAACCTCAAAAGCTTAACGTAGATGGCTGGAGAAATACTCCCACACAACCAGACTTGCACAGAAGAGGCCAAACAGATCGATGACCCAATTCTCTCCAGTCCCCCCCCCCCTTCCCCTCCCCCCTCCCCCTTTTTTTTTTTGTCTGTCTGTTTTGTTCTGCTACCCAAGCCGTCACCCCCAGGCCAATGTTTATGTTTGTACGTTATGACAAGTTGAAGGTGTGGGGGCTACACTAGCCACACCACAAAGACCTCTCAGACTCAATCAAACTCTAACATCGTAGACTGCTGTTCAAACTGCACTTACTTAAGAATTGCGGGTTCTGTACTTGCGCCCCAGTTGGGCATTTTTTTCTTATATGTTATCATTTGGTGGGAAAGACGGGGGTGCTCACGGCGGTGTCCCCTTCTACCTCCCTCAATAGGCTAGACGCCACTACATGCAGTCTATTCTCTGGCGCAAGCCAGACGAACACCTACCTCCTATGAGCTCAGGGCCCTATCCCCTGACTGACAGATCACTGTATTTCTGTCACCTTACTACAATCTTCCCCTCTACTTTTCCACTCCCTCTCCTAACTCCTTGGCATACCCTGATGGCAGCGACCCGTACCCATAATTCGCCAACATGACGAGCATATCCTTTTGCACTTATAATACCAGAGGATTAAATTGCCCAACCAAAAAAGGCCAGATCACACATGCATAAAAAACGTATCCTGATTGCTATGTTTCAGGAAACTCACTTTAGAAGAGAGCACGTCCCAAAATGTTCCAACAAATTCTATCCGCATTGGTATCATAGTACCCACCCTGACAAAAAAACATGCAGAGTCTCAGTAGCTATACACAAAAGCTTACCATTTAACCTCCTCTCCTCAGAGATTGACCCGGAGGGCAGATACCTCTTCTTAAAACTGGAACTGGGGAAAGAGTACTTACGATAGCTAATGTATATTTCCCTAACTCAGGACAGGTCGCCTTCAGGATCCGGGTGCTGGACGAGCTGGCTCGGTTTGCCTCTGGAGCCGCGATTATCCTTGGAGGAGACCTGAACCTATGCATGGACCCACACCTTGATTCAACATCAGGTAAGTCTGGGGTGTCCCTGGTGGCCGTGCGTAGACTGCGGAGACAGATGGCCTCACTTAAACTCATTGACCTCTGGAGGACTTTACACCCCGAGGTCAAGGACTTTAGCTACTACTCCCCGGCCCACAACAGTTAAAGCCGGTTAGACTACCTATTTATTTCGCACGGTCTCTTAGATCTAGCACCCAAAAGTTCGATAGGTAGGCTTGTCTGGTCGGACCACCCACCGGTCTACGGGGCACTAACTAAGGGAGAAGCGGGATTTGGCCGAAACAACTGGCGATTGAACGTCAACCTCCTGGGGGACGCCTGCTGCCTAAGCGAGGTACGCCAGGCTATTGAAAGTTTCATAGAAATACACAAGACAGATGAAACGGCCCCACCCCTGAAATGGGAGGCCCTGAAATGTGTCCTTTGTGGAATTTTCATTTTGCACGGGGCAAGGCTTAAGAAAGAGAGAGCAGGTAAAATACGGGACCTACTGACAAAACTAGATCTAGCGGAGCAATCCAACAAATCAAAAGCCACCCCATCCCTGAGTGCAGAAATCTCCCTACTACGTCAGCAGATCCTGGCAATTATGGACCAGGCTACTTTGTGCGCAAGAGACAAAATGAGGGGAGGATATTACGAGTACGGAAACAAATGTAGCGCTTGGCTCGCTAGAACACTTAACCCACGAGAACCGCACTCGTACGTACTTGCACTAAACTCGCCCAGCGGGGAAAAGGTACATACCAACGCAGAGATAGTGGAATGTTTCCAGAAATATTATAGAGATCTATATAATATCCGGGATAACAACATAGGTCACGGGGACTCGGGAATGGTATCCTATGTGGAGGCCCACGGTCCGGGGCCCGTCCCCGGTGAGGAATCAGGGGCTCTGGAAGAAGGCATCTCAGAACAAGAGATTCTAGACGGAATCCAGAAACGTAAAATTGGAAAAAGCCCAGGCCCAGACGGCTTTACGCCCAGATTTTATAAGACCTGTACGGCCTATTGACCCCTTTACTATGTCGCTCCTTTAACGCTATCTCCGAGACTTGCCCATTCACACCTCAGGCGCTTCAGGCAATAATAACAGTGATACCTAAGCCAGG
The DNA here is from genome assembly GCF_035609145.1 of Eleutherodactylus coqui. NCBI lineage: Eukaryota > Metazoa > Chordata > Amphibia > Anura > Eleutherodactylidae > Eleutherodactylus > Eleutherodactylus coqui. The sequence continues at coordinate 208,688,469 of NC_089844.1, read as the reverse complement.
CAAAGATCCGCTACAATGTGAAAGTTATAGGCCAATCTCCCTTTTAAATGTGGACTCGCTAGAATAATCGCCTCAAGCTTGCAACCCCTCGTGCCAGGGCTGATACACGGAGATCAAGTGGGGTTTGTCCCAGGCCGCGAGGCACGAGACAACACCATACGGACCCTTTCCTTGATTGGAATGGCCCAGCAAGAAGGAATCCCCCTATGCCTTCTCTCGGTTGACGCCGAAAAAGCGTTTGACCGGGTCGATTGGGGCTTTCTAGAAACCACCCTCAAGAAAGTGGGGTTAGGGCCCAGAGTGCGAAGCTGGATTATGGCACTGTATAGTGGCCCCACCGCAAGGATCCGAGTCAACGGTAGACTCTCTTCTCCGATAGATATTGGCAACGGCACGAGACAGGGTTGCCCCCTGTCACCCACCCTCTACGTTTTAGTTATGGAATCCCTTGCAAACGCTATAAGACAGAACCCCGACATAAAAGGCTTCCCAACTCCACACTCAGAACACAAACTAGCGTAATTTGCAGATGACCTGCTCATATACATGACCAGCCCCCATACAAGTCTCCCGTCCATACTAGAGGAATTTAAAAAATATAGCCAATACAGTAACTTCAAAATGAACATTAACAAATCAGAAATACTAAACATAACTCTCCCACTATCGAAAGTCATCCACCTAAAATCTCGTTTCCCACTGAAATGGAGAGATGACCATATCAAATACTTGGGTATCCACATATCGGCCAAGTTAGATGACTTGTTTACTCTTAACCATGGGCCTCTTGGCTTCTCGCTAGAGAGGGACCTCGAGAGATGGCGATCCCTGACTTTGTCATGGTTCGGCAGGATTAATGCACTAAAAATGAACATCCTCTCCAAGTTCCTTTATCTGTTCCAGACCCTACCAATCCAGCTACCAAAAAGCTTTTTCACGCGGCTCAGAAGAGCAGTGGTGAAATACGTATGGAACGGAACTAGACCCAGACTAAGTTATAAAATCTTAACACAAAGAAAAGAGTCGGGGGGAGTGGGACTACCGGACCTTGCCAAGTACCACAAAGCGGCACTGAATAAGTGTGTACTCGACTTAATGCTGAGGAGATCCTCAAAAAGATGGGTTGAGCTCGAGCAGGATTCAGCCCCTTCAAAGCGCAAGGCGTGTTTTGGCTAAAGGGAGGCCTCGGACGACGGAGGATAGTGGTCTCCCCACTTCTAGGATCCATCTTAAAGCAATGGGACGGCTTTGCGGTAAAAACAGGCTTGGTCTCGGTGCCCGGACCCTGGACACCCCTGGTGGGTAACCCAGACTTCCCAATGGGTATGCAAGGCTTGCCCCTCCTGGACAGGCTGGGGATACCCGTCCCTAGAATTCAGGATGTCACAACAGCGGGTAAAATCAAACCACTGGAAATACTGCTAGCGGAGGGGGGTTCGATAGCCGGTGTGTGGTTTCAACACCTACAGTTAAGCCACTTTATCCGATCGCAAGATCAGATCTCAGAGATCACGCGAAGACCCACCCTGTTCGAGGAGATATGCGCCACGTCCCCTGAAAGGAAAGGGGAGATCTCCGCGGTCTATGGCATATTGGTAGCCAGGGACGCCCCAGACGACGGGGTGAGCTTCAAAAGAAGCTGGGAGAGGGAATTGGGCCAACAAATAGAAGAAGGCGACTGGTCCAGAGCTCTTACCATGACACACAAAATGTCCATATCGGGCAAACACCACGAATTAAATTACAAAATTCTCTCCAGATGGTACCGCACCCCGGCGCGCCTAGTCAAGATGTACCCCAATATTAGCAATAGCTGCTGGAGGTGCCAAAACGGCCTAAGGTCAATGACTCACATATGGTGGTCCTGTCCCCTGGTGTCCCCTCTGTGGATGCAGACAAACACACTATACAACGCCCTTACCTCAATGGGGGTCACTTTCTCACCAGGGACCGCACTTCTATCTATCATACCAGGCTCTATGGCTTTGATCAAAAAAGGACTCCTTAGGTTCTTCCTCCTGGCAACAAGACTTGTAATACCAAAGCTGTGGAACACCACGACACCCCCTACGCGTTTAATGTGGGTAAAAACCATGGACGACATCAGGTACATGGAAGAATTGAGAGCCAGAGACGACTCCAAATTTTCCAGTTATTACGCTACTTGGGCAACATGGATAAACTTCCGAGCCTCTCCTAAGTTTGACCTTTGGTTAACTAATGGCGTCATAACACCCTAAACATATCCAACTGTGGACGCTGTCTCAGACAGTGCCCACACTTGGGTTGCTGCTACCAGGCCGATAGGCCACACACTTTTAACAGCCAGGGCTGCCAAGGATCCCTCCCCCCTCGCCCCTTTCACCTCTCTAACATACTCCCCAACTCTCCCCCCCACCAGCTCCCTCTCCCCCCTACTCTCTTTCTCTTCTTAAGTCGCTCTTCTTTATTCTCCCTTCTTTTTCTTTCTTAGCTGCGCGACTTAACAGTATTGTAATGATGAAGGTCCCAGGCCTTAGATGGATCCTTACTCCCCCTATATGCCCGAATCTACATACAGTGAAGGAAATAAGTATTTGATCCCTTGGTGATTCTGTAAGTTTGCCCGCTGTCAAAAACATGAACAGTATAATTTTTAGGGTCGGTTAATTTTAACAGTGAAAGATAGAATATCCCCTAAAAATTCAGAGAATCACATTGTCTAAATTATATATATTTATTTGCATTTTGCACAGAGAAACAAGTATTTGCTCCCCTACCAACCATTAAGAGCTCAGGCTCCTCCAGACCAGTTAGACGCTCCTAATCAACTCGTTACCTGCATTATAGACAGCTGTCTTAAATGGTCACCTGTATAAAAGACTCCTGTCCACAGACTCAATTAATCAGTCAGACTCTAACCTCTACAACATGGGCAAGACCAAAGAGCTTTCTAAGGATGTCAGGGACAAGATCATAGGGGGACAAGGCCATAGGGGGACAAGGCTGGAATGGGCTACAAAACCAGAAGTATGACGCTGGGTGAGAAGGAGACAAGGTGCAATAGGAAGAAAATGGAAGACATACAAAATGACTGTCAATCGGCATCGATCTTGGGCTCCATGCAAAATCTCACCTCGTGGGGTATCTTTGATCATGAGAAGGTGAGAGATCAGCCTAAAACTACACAGGGGGAACTTGTCACCAAGCTGGGACCACAGTCACCAAGAAAACCATTGGTAACACATTACGCCGTAATGGATTAAAATCCTGGTGTGCCCGAAAGGTCCCCCTGCTCAAGAAGGCACATGTGCAGCCTGTCTGAAGGTTGGATGATTCTGAGAGTGATTGGGAGAAGATGCTGGGGGCAGATGAAACAACACCTTTTTGGCATTAACTTAACTCGCTGTGTTTGGAGGAAGAGAAATGCTGCCTATGACCCAAAGAACAACGTCCCCACTGTCAAGCATGGAGGTGGAAACATTATGTTTTGGGGCTGTTTCTCTGCTCAGGGCACAGGACTACTTCACCGCATCAGTGGGAGAATGGATGGAGCCATATAGCGTAAAATCCTGAGTGACAGCCTCCTTCCCTCCACCAGGACATTAAACATGGGTCGTGGCTGGTTCTTCCAGCACGACAATGACCCAAGACATACAGCCAAGGCAACAAAGGAGTGGCTCAAAAAGAAGCACATTAAGGTCATGAAGTGGTCCAGCCAGTCTACAGACCTCCATCCCAAGGAAAACTTATGGAGGGAGCTGAAGATCAGAGTTGCTAAGCAACAGCCTTGAAATCTTAAAGATTTAGGGATGATCTGCAAAGAGTGGGCCAAAATTCCTTCTCATGTGCGCAAACCTCATCATCAACTACAAAGACCGTCTGACTGCTGTGCCTGGCTACAAGGGTTTGCCACCAAGTATTAAGTCTTGTTTCCTGGAGGGATCAAATACTTATTTCTCTGTGCAAAATGCAAATAAATATATATAAAATTTGGACAATGGGATTTTCAGGAATTTTTATTTGGATATTCTATCTCTCACTATTAAAATTAACCCCTTCCCGCTCCAGGACATACCAGTACGTCCTGAGAGCCTGGTACTTCCCGCAACAGGACGTACCGGTACGTCCTGGGGATAGCGCGAGATCACATATGATCCCGCACTATCCGGCAGCGGGAGCTGGCTGTCAGTCACAGCCGGCGTCCCGCTGCAGCCGCTGTTAACCCCTTCCCTGCCGCGATCTAAGTAGATCGTGGCAGGGAAAGAGTTCACGGAGGGGCCGCACTCCCTCCGTGTCTCCGGCCGGAACTCGATGTCATCGCGAGAGCCCGGCCTGTCACCATGGCAACAGGACGCCAGACACTGGCGTCCTGTATTGCCTATGCCTATGATCGCTGTATAAGCGATAAGGCATGGCAGAGCAGTAGCTCTGCCATGCCTTATGACAGCGATCATCGGTACAGTGATGTAAGTCCCTCAGAGGGACTCAAATTATGTAAAAAAAAGAAAATAAAAATGTAAAAAAAATAAAAATGTAAAAAAAAAAATGTAAAAAAACCCCCTTTTTTTAAGCTTTTTCTAATATTAGCATAAAAAAAGGTAAAAAAAAAAAAAGAAAAGCCCACATATTGGGTATTGACGCGTCCGTAACGACATGTACAAATAGTTGAATACACTTTTTATTTGGTACGGCATAAAGCGTGAAAAAAAACCGCTAAAAAACAGAGGCAAAATGCTAATTTTTTGCATTTTGCCTCCCAAAAAATGCAATAAAGTGATCAAAAAGCCATACATTCCCCAAAATGGTACCAACAAAAACTACAGCTCGTCTTGCAAAAAATAAGCCCTTATAGATCTCCGTACATAGAAAAATAAAAAAGTTACAGGGCTTTGAATGCAGCTATAGAGAAAAAAAAAGGTTTAAAAAAAAATGGCTTTTTATTGCAAAAAAGTGTAAAAACCTTAAAAAAAATATAAGAATTTTGGTATCATTGTAACCATACAGACCCGCAGAAAAAATTTAGTGTGTCATGTATGCTGCATGATTCACGCTGTATAAAAAAAAAAAAAACAATCTGTCAGAATTGATGCGTTTTCTCTCCCTGTTATCATAAAAAAAAAAAAAAAAAAGTTTTACGATATTGTCTATGTACCCAAAAGTGGCACCGATAAAACTACAGCTCGCCACGCAAAAAACAAGCCCTTATACGGCCGCGTCGACGGAAAAATAAAAAAAGTTATGGCTTTTGAAAAATGGAGATGGAAAAATACCAAAAATCGCTTGGTCCTCAACGCCAAAATAGGCCATGTCATTAAGGGGTTAAGAACCCTAAAAATTATAGACTGTTCGTGTCTGACAGTGGGCAAATTTACAGAATCAGCAAGGGATCAAATATTTCCTTCACTGTATATGTATATCTAAAATCTATCTTTTTTTTAAAACAATTTCTTTTTATTGAAATAATGGTATAACAGTGCCGGATATAAGGACATGCATATCAGCCACGCAGGGCCAGTTTGAGAATAACCATTCAGTTGCAGACATCAGAATAAATATAACGCTTCTGTCATGTATGGCAAACTTCCGGCCAGGTAACGGGGGGGGGGGGGGGGGCAATCAGGGGTATAGGTGGGGTGTGGGGGGGGGGGAGGGGGTAAGGATGCGAGGTGTAATGAGAAACACACCTAGGGGAACCGGGTGCGATCAGGTGGGGTAGATTTAGGAAAAACAATTAGGGAAAACAATTTGGGAGAACAAACAGCAAGATGTTGTCTTTATATTGTGGTGTGAACATAGGCAGATCCTTTATTTTAGGTTGTGGCGAGATCTGGATTGTCCTGAAAGCAGATCCATGGGGTCCAAAGGGCCGTGAAGTCGTCCCTGGTGTTGGCCTCCCACGCCAGAATCTCCTCAAACCGGAAGATTTGCGCTATCCTGTCTAACCACTGGCGGATTTGTGGAATCTCCTTCTCTTTCCAGAAGAGGGGTATCAGGAGCTTAGCTGCCGTTAAAAGGATTGTAGGCAAACTTTTTTTTGAGGGTTTGAAATGGTTTGTGGGGAGCCAGATAAGTATCTCCTCCGGTCTAAAGGAGTAAGAGGTATGGCATATTTTGTTGATAATGTTGGTGACTGACCGCCAGTAGGGCTTAATTTTTGAACATTCCCACAAAATATGGAGGGCTGTCCCTTTTTCTTCCTCACATCTCCAGCAAACGTCTGTGGATGTCGGGTTCGTTTTGGAAGTTGTGACCGGGGTTCTATACCACCTGGTCAACAGCTTGTAAGAGTTTTCCTGTATGCGAACGCATTTTGAGAACCCGTGGGAATTCCTCAGGACTTTTAGGGTATCTTCTCGACTGAGAGTAAGTCCCAGTTCTCTTTCCCATTCCCTCAAAAACCAGGGCCTTTCTGAGGCTTTTTGCAACAGAAGTCCTTTATAAAGATGTGTAACCAACTTTTTCGGTCGAGAGGGTAGGGAAGTATACGTCTCAAACCATGTCGGGTCCCTCGAGTTCTCAAGGTGGGTGGATTGGAACTGTCTCAGTGAGCGATATAGAGTAGCCCTTTCCAAGAAGTTGCGGGGTGGTTGTGGGAGCCAGCTGTCTAGCTGCATCGGGTCTGTCAAAGTGGGGCCTTTAAGAATATCATAAATTGTGGTGGATTGGAGTTTATCCCATATTCCTTCACTTCCCCGTGGTTTATTGGCTAGAATACAGGGTATTAAAGAAGCTGGTGTCATGGGGGGGAGGGACTTTGCACTTGTCACTCCCATCCGTGCATGTTTCAGTATCTTGATGGTGCATTTTGTGATGGGGTTAAGGTGCACATGTTTATCTTGTGTGAGACCATTAACCCAGAGCAGTCCCTGGTTATCCTTCCCAAGTATTGTCCTTTCCATACAAAGTGTTGGGGAGGCAATTGTGTTATCTATTAAGAGGATCCATCTGGCGATGTGAATCGCCTTGTGGTATAGCTGGAGGTCTGGGAGTCCCGTACCTCCTTGGGGGCACTTTTGGCTCAGGAATGAAAAGGCCAGTCTCGGGTTATGCCCTCCCCAGATATAGCCACGGAATAGTTTGTGCATTTGTGAGAAGAAGGTAGCGGGTAGGTCGATTGGCACCGAGTGCAAGATATAAATAATGGGAGGGAGGATATATGTAGAAATAAGGTTTTTCCTACCTAGCCAGGAAATAAGTGGTGTTTTTAGTTGGTCGAGCTGGTTCTTCACTTTTTTAATCAATGGGGCATAGTTTGTGTCATATAGGAGGGAGGGGTTCGCCGTCAAGGTGATGCCTAGATATTTAATTTTTGATGTGGGCCATTTGAATGCAAACTGTTCCCTCAGGTTGCTAACTGTGCGGGGAGGGGCCGTAATATTTAGTATCTCCGACTTGTCATAATTGATTTTAAAATTGGACAACCTACCAAAATGTTCAAACGTCTCTACAAGCGCCGGCAGGGCCCTCCTGGGATTGGTGGCCATCACCAGAAGATCATCAGCGTAGGCTGCGGTGGTGTGGGTGGCCTCTCCTATTTGGAGGCCCTCAATATCTGGGTTCTGTCTGATATCTTGGAGTAACGTCTCCATCACTAGGATGAAGAGAGTGGGCGATAATGGGCAGCCTTGCCTAGTGCCGTTCCTGATGGGAAAGGGTTTGGATAACGTGCCATTGACCTGGACTCTCGCCGTCGGCTCAGAGAAAAGGGTGAAAATAGCTTTTATGAACGGCAGGGGGAATCCAAATCTAGACAGGGTGCTATTGATGAAATTCCAGCTTACCCTGTCGAAGGCCTTCTCAGCATCTGTGGAGATTAGGATCAGTGGGCGTTTATTGTGTTTTGCGTAGTGGATAGCCTGAATTGCTCGGGTTGTGTTAAATTTCCCCTCCCTACCTGGCACAAAACCTACTTGGTCTGGGCTTATCAATTTAGTCAGTAGGGGAGCCATCCTATGGGCGAGCAATTTCGCCCAAAGTTTAATATCTACATTCAGTAGGGAGATGGGGCGGCAATTTCCACAGGATTCTGGGTCCTTACCCTCTTTGGGGATAAGTGCTATGTAAGCCTCTTGGGCTTGCTTGGGTAGTACTGAGCCTGAGAGAAGGGAATTGCAGAGTTTGGTCAGTTGTGGGACAAGTATATTGGCAAACTTTTTGTAGTAGGCAATGGGGAGCCCATCCGGGCCCGGGCTTTTCCCGTTCGGAATGGAGGCTAGGACTTCGGCTACTTCATTCTTCATCGCTGGGTCTAAGAGCGAGGAGGCATCCTCCTCAGTCAGTCCAGGTAATTTTAAATTATTTAGGAAGTTGTGCACGGTGTCCTGTTGGGCCCCGGTGTCCCTCTCTAGATTATATAAGGTGGTGTAGAATTTTTCAAATTCCGCAGCCACCTCTTCTGTAGATGCTACTATGGCTCCCGCCGCTGTCTTGACCTGGGAAACAAAGTGTTTCTCTCGTTGTTTTTGGATTAATCTTGTCATCGTTTTAGAACCTCTGTCGCCATGTATGTATATCTTGTATTTGGAGGTAAATAAAGTTTTAGCTGCTTTGATGTTTAAGGTGTTTTTCAGCTTGTCCCTCAGGTCTTTAAGCTCTTTTAGTGTGTCGTTATTGGGGCCATCTTTGTGCTGTGCCTCCTTATCTGAGATTTGGGTGAGTAGGGTATTGACCTCCTCCTCCCTCCGCCGCTTGACTCTGGTGCCCAGGGATATCAGCTCCCCCCTAATGTAAGCTTTATGTGCCTCCCAGATGAAGGGAACCGGTACCTCCGGGGAGTCATTAATCCGGAAGAATTCCTCCAGTTTCTCTGAGATGCTCGTAACATTGTCCCCTCCACTGATCAGTGTGCAATTGAGGCGCCAATTCCATTCTCTCCTCGGGAGACGGTCCACAATCAGAGAGAGAAAGATAGGGGCATGATCTGATATGGTGGTGGGGCCAATATCCGCTGAGGTAATCGCGTGCAAAAATCTGCCTGAGACCAACAAGTAGTCAATTCTGTGGTAGGTTGCATGTATGTGAGAGAAGTAGGTATATTCCCTGAGCCCCGGGTTCCTCAGCCTCCACGCGTTGCGCAGATTTAATTCAGCTAGTAGGCTTCTCAGTCTGCGGGTCAGCGTCTTGGGTGTCTGTGTAGCGCCCGAGGTGGTGTCTATCGTTTGGTCTAATGCTATATTAAAGTCACCTCCAACTATTTCCAAGCCTTCGGCAAATTCTTTGAATTTAGAAATAGTGCGCATTAGCCACTGGGCCTGGTTTTTGTTTGGGGCGTATAGGTTAGCGAGAGAGATCACTCTGTGTACCACTGTGCCTTTCAGGAATATGAATCTGCCGGCCGGGTCTGATTCAGACTTGGTGAGAATAAAAGGGATATTTTTGCTGATCGCTACGGAGACCCCTCTTGAGGCTGAGGAATGCGTGCTGTGGAACCATTGGTCATAGTTAGGACTTGGGAGTTTGGGTATGCGATTGTGACGGAAGTGAGTTTCCTGTAGGAACATCACGTCCGGGTTATGTTTTTTGGTAAGGATAAATGTCTTTGCTCTCTTCTGGGGATTGTTCCAGCCTCTAACATTAAATGAGACACTTTTAACTTCCGCCATTAGTCGACCATAGGGGAACTATTTTCTGTAGGGGGTCTGTCTTTTTCACATCCAAAATTTTGCTAACCATCTTGCTGTTCCAACTGGCGGTAAGAACATACTCCACATAAAGTGGGAAAAAGGGGAAATTTGTTAGACACGAGGTGGGGGGAGGGCCATTCCCAAAGGGACCCTGAACCTGTTCCTCACTCAGGGTCAAGGGAGGGGCGTTAGCCCCATGGCATCTCCTAATCTCCTAGCCCTCGCGTACTTGGGGGGTGGGTGGACACGCACCTTGTCGGTTTGGTGCGACCCCCGGTAATCACATAAACCTAAATCGATCCAAATTTTTTTTTCTTTTTTAAACATTTTCAAACCGTAATGACATTGTTAAGTTATGAAACTAGCAAACATTATGGACTGGACACAGATCCGCGCACCTTGGGGGAAAAAATACAGTGTGCATTTACATCACATTAAACAAACTGTGTAGGTCTAGGCCATGCAACGAACGCACGGGGTGCCGGCAGAACCGGGCAGCGGTATCTAATCAGCTGATAAGCAATATGTAAGGGGAGAGCAGGAGGGGGCGGAGGGGGGGGGGAAGTCCCCCCCCAGCGCAGTCCCCAGCGCCCGTCCCACGACCAGACCCCCGCATATTCACCGTGAACTGGTTAGTTTCCTCCTCCTTCACTCTTGCATCCCAGCCCCTCCGACCTCCTCGATAGATCTGTCCGTTATCTTGTTTAGCTGGTGGAAGAGAAAAGAAGGGAGCGAGGGTGGGAGAGAACGAGAGAGATATTGTTCCGAGTCATTTGAAGAAAGGAAGGTGGGCCGACCTCAGGCCTCCGCCTGCTGTTTTTTTTTTTGCCTAGGAGTTTTCGGAGGCTTGTTAATCGTCCATTGCTCAGAAGCCTTCAATTGGGGCAAACGTGCTTTAGGTTGGAATGGCAGCCAGGATGGAATTGCGATAGGTGTTATTCCCACGCCTGCTCGAGGTCGCTTGGTGATCTGATGGTAATCTGCTGTCCATTTTTAAAGGTCGCAAGACCAAACGGGAAAAGCCATCTGACCGGGTGTTTTTTGATGCGTAGGGCTTCCGTCAGGGGTTTAAGTAAGCGTCTTTTAGCCAGGGTGCTGGGGGCGATATCCTGAAAAATAAGGATTTTATGGTCTTCAAAGAGGATCTCACTTGTTTCTCTGGCCTTATGCAGTATTGCTGAGGTGTCCACGAAGCTCAGGAGGCCGCATACGACGTCCCTTGGGGGTTCAGTAGCCATTGGTTTGGGTCTCAGAGCTCTATGTATCCGCTCAATCACGATTTTATCAGTTCTATCTTCGCCTAGCAGGTACTGAAATATTTGCATAGCAGTCGAGTTTAGTGCTTCTGCGGCTATTGATTCCGGCAGGCCCCTAAAACGGATATTTTTCCTGCGGCTCTTGTTCTCCTGGTCCTCAATAAGGAGCATCGCATGGTTCAATTGGTCTTGTTGCTCTGTTAGGGCGTCTTGGAGGGCTGTGTTATGTTGCATCAGTTCTTGTTGTGCATTCTCCAAGTCCTCTACCCTGTGGCCAATTTGTTTCACCTCAGATTTTATGTCCGCCAACTCTTTCATTACCGGAGAGATTGTCTGAGTCAGGATTTCTTTAAGGAAAGATCGTGAGATCGGTTCCCTGTCCATGTCCTCATTGTGGTCCGGAGTAATAGAGGTGCTTTCTATGTCTAAGTCCTCTCTGTGTTGGCCAGTAGCGCCTTCTTGTGGAGCTCTCTGTCGCCGTGCCGCCGGAGAGCTGTGCTTTTTCTTTAGGAATTTATCCATCTCTGCTTGGCTTTTGTCAACCCTGGGCGCCTCCGCGTGCTCCCTGCTTTTATCTCTCCCAATTTTCACCATAGCGTGTCTTCAGATTAGGGTACTGTATTATGCACTGTTAACTCGAAATTATTCGTTTGCGCGGCGGTTCGACCAGCTCGGTTTGAAGTGGTTACATGGGTCCCGGGGGTCTTTCTTTACATGGCGAACATTAACTGCCCATCTTGTCCGGTTCGGGCGTTCTACTCGACTGCACCTCAGTGCTTAGGGAGGGACGGCTCCCTGTGTCTGGCGGCGTCCGCTGTTCGGGAGGGACAAGTGGGAGGCAGCGTTCACATTTCGTTGCAAGTCCGGCAGAGATTCTCCCGGGGGGGGGGGGGGGGAATATGGCGGTTGTCCGCTCCGGTGTCCAATCTCTGGTGCCGTCCCGGTGCCCTCTTTTAGCAACTCTGATGCTATTACCCTGTAGGTGTGTAGGCTGTGGGCAGCCTGCCAGTGGGGTTTCAGTCCCACTTTATGCAGTTGATCCTGCCAGGGACTTCTGCATGGGGTTCGGGGGCTCAGTGCGGCGATCCTCCTGTCTCTTACTCTGTCCCCCACACTAGTGCTTTTGGCCCTTCGGGGTGCTGGTGGTTGCAAGGGGGGAGGGGGTGAGCAGGGGCTGCGGACCACGTCTCTGTGTCCCCGCTCCTCCGACCAACAGCTCCGTGAGGTGGGGAGGATGGGGGGGGGGGGATGCGCTCTGCTCCGGCAGGAGCTCCCTCCTGCTCTGTTGTCAAGGGGTGCTGTGGGCCTACTCACTGATGCAGGCCTGCCGCTGCCTCCTCTGCCCGTTCCCCAGCGCAGTCCAGGCCTCCAGCAGCTGCTCCTCCACTCTCGCCGCTCCCTCGCTGTGTTTTTCCCCTTCTTCCGCGGCCGGCCTTCACTTCCGGTCGGCCGCGAGTACTAATTTAGTCCGAGGCTGTGGCCGGGCCTGTAGGCCGCAAAATCGCGGCGCCAGCTAGAGACCCGCGGGAGGTCTCTAATTAAAGCTTGGGGTCTGGTAGTGCCAGCGGTGCCATTATCGGCGGCGTAGGTGCCCGTACTCGGGCTAGAAAGCCGACGGTGCGGTCCTGCTGCCTGGAGCTCAGGTAAAAGCGTGTCCAAAATCTATCTTTAATCTATATAGCTACATAATCTATAATCAAGATATAGAAGGGGGCACTCTAATAACTATGTACAGATATATCAGGCATCAGTACAGAGATCTCTCCCATCATCTATTATACCCAGGACTGTAGCAAGGGGGCGCTCTAATAACTATGTATATTATATTAGGGGTCAGTACAGAGATCTCTCCCATCATCTATTATACCCGGGACTGTAACAAGAGGGCGCTTTAATAACTATGTATATATATATATCAGGGGTCAGTACAGGGATCTCCCATCATCTATTATACCCAGGACTGTAACAAGGGGGCACTCTAATAACTGTGCACAGATATATCAGGCGTCGGTACAGAGATCTCCCCCATCATCTATTATACCCAGGACTGTAGCAAGGGGGCGCTCTAATAACTATGTATATTATATTAGGGGTCAGTACAGAGATCTCTCCCATCATCTATTATACCCAGGACTGTAACAAGGGGGCACTCTAATAACTATGTACAGATATATCAGGCATCAGTACAGAGATCTCTCCCATCATCTATTATACCCAGGACTGTAACAAGGGGGCACTCTAATAACTATGTATATTATATTAGGGGTCAGTACAGAGATCTCTCCCATCATCTATTATACCCAGGACTGTAACAAGGGGGCACTCTAATAACTGTGCACAGATATATCAGGCGTCGGTACAGAGATCTCCCCCATCATCTATTATACCCAGGACTGTAGCAAGGGGGCGCTCTAATAACTATGTATAGATATATCAGGGCTGAGTACAGAGATCTCTACTATCATCTATTATACCCAGGACTGTGACAAGGGGGCACTCTAATAACTATGTATAGATATATCAGAGGTCAATACAGGATCTCTCCCATCATCTATTATACCCATGACTGTAACAAGGGGGTGCTCTAATAACTATGTGCAGATATATAAGGGGACAGTACAGAGATCTCTCCTATCATTTAGTATACCCAGGACTGTAACAAAGGGGGCGCTCTAATAACTGTGTACAACTATATCAGGGGGCAGTACAAAGATCTCTCCCATCATCTATTTATACCCAGGACTGTAACAAGGGGGTGCTCTAATAATTATGTTTAGATATATTAGGGGTCAGTACAGAGATCTCTCCCATCCTCCATTATATCCAGGACTGTGACAAGGGGGTGCTCTAATGACTATGTAGAGATATATCACGGCTCAGTACTGAGTTCACTCACATCATCTATAATACCCAGGACTGTAGTAAGGGGGCGCTCTAATACAAGACAGACACAAACAGGAAACAAACCAGAACCCAGGAGCTCTGAGCAGACTGACAGCTCAGTGAACACTGAAAATCATCAGCAACTCCCAGCCAGGAAGAGCTGGAGAATATAGAGAAGAGGGAGAAGCTCATTGACTGACAACAATGTCAATCACTAGCCACACCTTGCTGATAGCTGCAGGACTAATTAACTTGGACTAGTACACACAGGAGATGTTAGCCCTAGCTAGATAGAATATAACCTACAGAAATATAGGTGTGCTGGCAAATACTTGACAGTGTGCTGACTGTGACGTGACAGTGCGAGAATTGAGCGCACAAAAAAACAAATGAGAATGAACCCATTGAAAATGGATTCTATTCTCTGCATATTGCGAGTGGGATTTTTCTGTGCATAAAAATGGGCAGAAATTTGGTCATGTGAAGAAGCCCTCACAGCGGAAGATTCAGGGCTGTTAGCTGAATGTACATCTCACTGCTAGAATGCCAAACAAGGAGAACACTGGAGGACGGGAGTAACGGTACATGTTGTGGAAAATGGTGGGCATTTTGGTGCTGATTTTCCACTTTGGAAATTACACGGCATTTAGCTACATGTTAACGTACCTTTATTCGGATATCATTGCCTTGTTATTAACAGAAAATGTCCTACTGGTGCTTATTTTACATCCAAGCTTTACTTTCTGCATTTGCAGTTGCAGAGTGCTCTAGAGATATAAAATCAGATTGCTATTTAGTTGTACACAGGGATAGTCAGAAAAGCCTGATCCAGCGCTCTATCTCAGTATTGGTGTTCTATATTGAAGTAGCAACGCATTACTTGTATAGGAAGACCTGGATGCTGTACAGGATGGTATGGTGCACAGGACCCCCTGGGCCCGGAAAATGGATTTCAGTTTTGTACTGGAGCCCTTGTAAGAGATAAAGAGTAAAACCCAATGGCAAAGTTGAAGAGTAGCATGTGAAAAGCAAAAACCCGCTTTCTGCATGTCTCTAAGTCCCGTGGCACCGCTGCTGTGACTGAAGTAAGGAAACATACATTTTGGTAGTATGGTCTATGCAAAATCATACTCAAAGTGGCCTCCTCCTGCTACGACAGGGGCAACACATGCTGAAAGTCATCCACAGTCATCTGCAATTGGTTCAGGTACTGATCTGCGTTGGGCCTCCTTCGAGTTCGCTTTTTCATAGGCCATACTACCAGAACTTATGTTTCCTTACACCAGTCATAGCAGTGGTCCCACAGACCTTAGGGAGACAAGGGGCGGTATGCTAGATGGGGCAGGGATGATGAGAGTGGTAGTTATCACCAGCACTTTCCCAACCTTCACCGTCTGCAGTGGAAAACTGATATTAATATGCGGGCTGATAATTTGTTGTGACGCCAGTGCTTTACAGCACACCGTTGTGAGAGAAGCAATCAGGCAGAGACTGAGGGTTGTAGTAGAACCATGTTGCAATGGTTTACTGACCGCCACAGTTTTAGAACAGTCACAGTTTCTCAGCGTACAATTATCTCCATTATTCGTCAGCTGTATAATGGGAGTAAGGAAGTCCGGGGTATCTGGGGAGGTGTTGGAGGTTAGTGGTTTATGCAAAACTAGACCATGATATGTTCTAAATAAGGAATGAACAGGAGGTTTCTGTGGTGGTGGAGACAATGGCGCCGGCTTCTGTGTACTCCCTCCTGAACAGATTATGACACTATATGCTGTGCTGACTCACCGACCCAGGGACTGGACCGGGCCTAAGGCACTTAGGCGCTCCCACTCAGGATTAACAGCTCTCTCGTGATTGTGGTGGGAAGAAGGACCTCTCGCAACTCCTCCCTCATGACTGCTTGCCCGTACCAGACCTTCTTCACACTCTGCTCCGTCTTCACGGCTTCTCCTCACCGCATCATTACTCTCTCTCTCTCACTGCACGTCTGCTCCACTTGCTTTCCCTAGAACGACTTTTCAGTCATCTGCACGCTTCCAGTCTTCATTTGCAGGACATTTTCTTTTCTCCCCTGACCAGTCATGGGCTTTCTCTCTGTCACATCCCAAATCCTTCTCATAGGGCAGGCTGGCCAATGAGAAATCGGGCTGCCAGCAACCAAGAACAATGGTCTACTGGACACATATATCTATATTACTCCCCAAATGGACACCATTCGCAACTCGATTGGTTGTTTGGATTTGCTAATTCTCGTGATTGGTTGTTTGGATTTACTCATTCCCCGTGATTGGTTGTTTGGATTTACTCATTCCCCGTGATTGGTTGTTTGGGTTGGCTCATTCACAGTGATTGGTTATTTGAGTTGGCTGATTCACAGTGATTGGTTGTTTAGGTTGGCTCGTGTAGAAGTGGGTAGTAAAAGGCTAATATGCCTACTGGACCCTGTTGCTATTCAGATTTCCCTTCACTTAATGTTACTACATGTAACCCGCTGTGGGATGTAGATGAATGCCTGAACTGCCTCACCACAGGGACAGCTTTGTGTAGGACCCGCCTGCATCACTACTGTGGGAAGCACATGCTACTTCTCACATTTGTTATTGGATTTTACTTTTTCTCTCTTACAGGGGCCACAACAGAAACATTTAAAATCTATGTTTTGGGGCCCCCAGGATCCATGCTTCAAACCAACATGTAGCACATCCATGCCTTCCTACTCAAATATGCTATTGTTATTTCAATGTAGGACGCAAGTATTGCGATATAGTGCTGGATCAGTCCGTTTGACTCCACCCTGTATACCTGCCATTCATTGCTGGTTTATAAAAAGATATACTGAAGTGTTTTATTTTGGTGGCAGGTTTATTAAAAACAACGCAGCCTACACTTTTCCACATATTAAAAAAGTATACCAATGTATATTTGTGAAAATGTATGTGAAAGGTACTCCTAATGTATCAAATTTTCAATGGCTTTTTTCTACCTATCTCATATCTATCTATCTTGCTTTCCCTCATATCTAACAATCTATACAGGCTCATCTAGACACAACGATTATTGCTCAAAAGCCGTCTTTTGAGTGATAGATTGTTGTCTAAATGTCCCCATCTTTCACTGTTTGGCCGAAGGACGATTTTCAGTTTTGCTTGAAAACCGTTGTTCAGCACAATAGCTGATAAACAGGACTGCATGCTGTGTTCTGCCCACGGAGAACTGATTACAGGTCATAACATTGTTACAGCTGTTCTCAGCCCCACTAACAGGACAGCTGATAAGCAGGACCACATACTCTGTCTGTTGTCCATTGTGCCGAATATTCCATGGGGAGCCTGTGGGTGAACAATGGAGCTAATTACAGAGCTCAGACCTCCTGCTGCATGCAAATGAAGCTAATAAAGTACTAATAGCAATTAGTGCCTATTAGTACTTTTTCAAAAGATTGAAAGATCAGCGATCGTTTTGCATAGATATGTGTGTGTAAATCGGTGTTATCTCATATCTATCTCGCTCTCTTTCATCTCTCTCTCTCTCAAATCTGTCTCTCTCATCACACTTTACACACAATAAAAAATGCATTAAACATGCGGTTTCTAATATTATATACAGTTTCTTAAAAATGTTTGTGATCTTTGAATACTGCATGCAGATTTTTTAAATGTGTTTTTTTTATTGTGGTTCAAAAGTACAACAAAAAACATGAACATATCCTAAGGCAACTCTCACGTTCAGAAAACACATCTCGAAATTCTGGCATTTTAACCGCAATTTTGAGCTGTGGTTTGGAATGCATGGTACAGCATTTTATAATGCACCCCATCACTGTAATGGGTGAGGAGATGCGTTAAAAAAAACATGAAAATGCAATAGTAGAACAGACAGTTCTCAAAAATCACTGTGTTAGGAACACTGTGTTCGAGCTCAAGTCTGAGTAACCCCATTAAAATCAATGGGAGCACTGTACCACGGTTAGCACTGCACTTAGGATGCCGCGCTAATAATGGTAAAAAGCGGTGTATGTGTGTGAGAGTGGCCTAAGGGGCTACCAACAAATTTTCATGTGGTGCAGGAAAGGAATCATGTTTGAAAAGATTACGTCAAGTGGCTAGTTCATGTATTTGTTTTGCAGCTGTATGCGGCACGATTTAGGTATGGGTACATGGAGGGCCTGAGCTGAACTTTTGCACCCGGGCCCCTGAGCCCATAGGTACGCCACTGTTTCCCATCATCTGTTTATACACAGGAGTGTGACTGTAACAAGAGGGTAGTCTAATAACTATGTAAAATATATCAGGGGACAGTATAGATATCTCTCCCATAATCTATTATACCCAGGACTGTAACAAGGGGGCGCTCTAATAACTATGAATAGCTATATTAGGGGTCAGTACAGAGATCTCTCTCATCACCTATTATACCTAGGACTGTAACAAGGAGGTGCTCTAATAACTATGTATAGATATATCAGGGCTCAGTACAGAGATCTCTCCCATCATCTATTATACCCAGGACTGTAACAAGGGGACACTCTAATAACTATGTATAATATATCAGGGGTCAGTGCAGAGATCTCGCTCATCAACTACTATGCCCAGGACTGTAACAAGCGGGCACTCTAATAACTATGTATAGATATATCACAGGTCAGTACAGAGATCTCTGCCATCATCTATTTATACCCAGGACCGTAAGAAGGGGACGCTTTAACAACTACGTATAGATACATCAGGAGACAGTACAGAGATCTCTCCCATTATCTATTATACTCAGGACTGAAACAAGCGGGTGCTCTTAATAACTACCGTGTTTCCCCGATTATAAGACCTACCCCAGTTTTCGGGGGAGGCTTGAAATATAAGACTTTCCCCCCAAATAAGCCCTATCTAACCTGCATTAAAAAAATAAAATAAAAAAATCAATACTCACCTGGTCCACAGCGTTCCAATGCCTTGCAATGGTCTCCGGTGGAGCTGCAGTATCCTCTGCGCTGACATCTCACCTTGTTTCTGGTGACAGGGTTTTGAATACGTCGCAAAGCGAGTGCTGTGATTGGATTGTGCGCCAGCAAATCACAACAGGCATTTGATCATTCACAGCCAGTAAATGACATCACTGAATGGCTGTAATAGGCTCATCGAACGCTGGCTGTGATTGGCTGGCACTCGATCCAATCACAGAGCTCGCTTTGCTGGAGGTGGAGTATTCAAAGCCCCATCACCAGAAAGATGCTGAGATGTCAGCATGCAGGAATCTGCAGACTGCCAGAGACCATCGCGAGGCATCGGGATGCCGCAGACCAGGTGAAAATAAGCCCCCTCAAAAATAGGACACTGTGCCTCTTTTGGAGCAAAAATATAAGACAGTATCTTATTTTCAGGGAAACGCGGTATGTATAGATATATCAGGGGTCAGTACAGAGATCTTCCATCATCTATTTATACCCAGAACTGTAACAAGGGGGCACTCTCTACATCTAGAGAAAAGAAGGTTTCTACACAACATAGAAGGAGGTTCTTTACTGTAAGTGCAGTGAGACTATGGAAATTTCTCCCGAGGACGTGGTGATGTTGAATTTGATAGGAGAGTATAAGAGGGGCCTAGACGTCTTTCTTGACTGTTAAAATATTACATGTTATAGTCACTGATTACTCAGAAGGCCATCCAGGGATTTGTCTGGTTGCCAGACTTGGAGTTGGGAAGGAATTTTTCCTCCTAAAATCCTAATTTTCCTGTACCTGTTTTTGGGTTGTTTGCCTTCTTCTGGATCAACATTAGAGGGTGGGGTAATATGTTAATCTTTAAGGTTGCAAAAAGATATAATAGTAAGTCTTAAAAAAAATAAAAAAAATGATATTCCTGGCTTTGTGAGGATGGCTTCACATGAACAGAAGAATAAGCGAGGATGAGAACAGTCTTTTCATTCGGGGCATATAAGCAGGTCTTCTTTTGTCTACTTTGGCTCTGGTACCTTTCCTGAACTGGTTTCACTACATACATACATGCCTAAAAGGGAACCTGCGACCTGACTAAAGCAACAGGAACTAACAAAGTGATGCCAATGCATTCCATAAACAGAAAATACACCTTTTTCATAAAAAATTCATGAAAGTGGATAAAAGCTAGCATAAAATCTCCATAGTGACTATAAACAAAGATGGAGTACTCTCTAAAACCAGCATGAAATATACATTAAGAACCTTTTAGAAAATGCAAACTGATTAATGGGGGAGATATATAAAATTCTAAAAAAAAGGGGTATGTCTCTATGAAGAAAAACCCAATTAACATTTAGTAAAATACAAAAGAGGTGGAAATGTAAGAAACGAAAAAGATGAAATGGATGATGAGAAAGATTAGAATGTGAAGATACATTTTTATGGTTTTATGTATTTTTTAGATAAGAAATCCATTGGTGACAAATAAAAACGGTTAAAAAAATACATAAATTGGAAGCCAATAAAAAGGAAGAATATTACATCCCGGTGTTTAAATCTTTTCTAAAACCACACTTGGGCAGAAGATCTTTTGATTTTAGGTGTAGAAAATGGCCCTCAGGTACAATTTCTAGCCAATCAACATTGTTCTAATATCTCAAAATATCTACTTCATGGTGTAGCCAAACATTCTTTAAATATTCCCAAGGACCCCTCGTTGATGCCGGGCACTCCGCTAGAAGTGGTACATTTTTTACGGCTAAAATCAAAAGATATCTATGGGATCTGAACTACAGGCTGAACTAGATGATATGGTCTTCATTCGGCCTTACATACTATGACTAGATGACATGGTCTTCATTCGGCCTTACATACTATTTCCTATAGATCTTCCACCTAAATGAGATTTTAGCAAAGATTTATAACACTGGGATAAAAATATCCCTCCTTTTTATTGGCCTTCCGTTATATGTATTTTTAGGTCTTTTTTACTTTGCCATCGATGGATCTCATATTTAATAAATAAAAAGAAAAAATATGGATGACAAAAATTAAAATGTGAAGAATAACTGTTGATTCTCTTTGTGTAAGATCTTATATTTCCATCTCTTCTGTATTTTACTAAATGTTCACCGGGTTTTATTTGATAGAGGAGATATACCCTATTTTTTTTATATCTCCCCCCATATATCGGTTTGCATGTTTTAAAAAGGTTCTAAATCTATTTCAGGTTTGCTTTAGATAAAGGGGAAAATGATAAAGTACCGTCTTTGTTTATAATTACTTTGAGCGTTACCTCGTGCCTGTGGACCGCCTGCTCAGCCGGATGCGCCTGCTTGTGCTTACAATGTCCGGCAATCATTGACACGTATTCACGTGTCTCGCTCTGGAAAGTGGGCTGGACTTGGCGTGTTCACCTGTGCCCGACTTCTCGCGATCACTTACATGCAGCTGACCGCACCTTTTCACAATTCTTTCATGTATTTAACTGTCGCTTTTCTATTCATTTTTACTTTATTATGCTCTGAAACGCGTTGCACCGTTGCCTTTCATTGTGCACATGTAGTCTGTTGTTTTCTAGTCTGGTAAGTTATTTTATTGTTTACTAGCGTACCCGTCGCGCGTTGCTGCGAAGACAGACATACATACATACATTCGTTTTTATATATCTAGATGACGGCAGCAGCGACCACTGAGGTTTTGTAGGCCGCTGCTTCCCCCTTGCAGGCTGAATAAAATAGCCGTTGTGTGAAACATCCAATTTATCCGGCTTCTGTGGCTTCTTGGGAAGATAGTCTAGTACATGTTTGCCCACTTCCAACTCCAATGGAGACTGACTGTAAATGGCTGGCGTGCTCTAGTATTTATGGTTCCAAGCTGTACGTGTCATTGCATACAGTCTATCTATCTATCTATCTATCTATCTATCTATCTATCTATCTGGGTTATTGCATACAGTCTATCTATCTATCTATCTATCTATCTATCTATCAGGGTTATTGCATACAGTCTATCTATCTATCTATCTATCTATCTATCTATCTATCTATCTATCAGGGTTATTGCATACAGTCTATCTATCTATCTATCTGGGTTATTGCATACAGTCTATCTATCTATCTATCTATCTATCTATCTGGGTTATTGCGTACAGTCTATCTATCTATCTATCTATCTATCTATCTATCTATCTATTTATCTATCTATCTATGACATCAGGAAATAAGAGAATTAGATTCCGTACGTAAAATTTGAATGCTAATTCTTTGGCGCTTTGAATTGAATAATCGAGTTGAGACCCATTAACTTTTCCTATTTATGACATAATCAATGCTCGTGCAAATTTCAAGTTTCTATGACATTGGGAAGTGAGAGAATTAAATTCCGTACGTAAAATTTGGACGCTAATTCTTTTGCGCTTAGAATTGAATAATCGAGTTGGGATGAGACATAAGGCCTTGCCCATAAGCATTCCCCAACCTCCAAGAACTGAACCTACCTACCTGAATGAGATTTTGTAGGCCGCTGCTTCCCCCTTGCGGGCTAAATAAAATAGCCGTTGGGTGGAACATACAATTTATCCGGCTGCTGTGGCTTCTTAGGAAGATATCCTAGTACTTGTTTACCCACTTCCAACTCCAATGGTAATTGGCTGGCGTGCTCTAGTGGTTCCAAGCTGTACGTGTCATAATAGAGCCTTAATGACATCACAATGCAGCTTTATAGAACATGTTGGGGCATGTTCAAGGGCGTCCGATGTTGATGACATCAGTGATGACATCACAATAGCAGGTGGCTTACTTATTCGATCTACGTGGGGGGGGGGCGTAACTTTCGACGACGCTCGCGAGCCATTTATCGTAGGATATTTGTACTATGCCTATAATCTTCCCAGGAGTGTACTTAACAACTTCCCAAAGTTTCATGGCGATCGGATGAATGGTGTAGTAGCGCATAAAGGACAAACAGACACGCACGCAGACACGCAGACACGCACGCACGCAGACAGACATACATTCAATTTTATATATATAGATATAAAAATCTGCTCCCAAAACGTTAGGGGATTAAACTCCCCATTTAAGCGCTCAATGGTCTGGAAGGACGCTAAAGCGTCGAATATAGACATTCTATGTTTACAGGAAACGCATTTTGCTCAGCAGTCTTGCCCTAAATTTTCAAATAAACAATACCCTCATGTTTTCTTTTCGAATGCCCACAAAAAACATGCAGGAGTACTGATTGCTTTAAGGGATAACCTTCACTTCTCTCTCCACAAACAAATGTCAGATGACAAAGGCAGATATCTGATATTACAAGGTACTATTAATAATTCACCGTTTACTCTAGTAAATATTTACGCACCTAACAAATCACAGGTCTCCTTCTTGAACAGAGTAATCAAGAGGGTCAAAAAAACCCTCTCGGGAAAATTGATAATCTGTGGAGATTTTAATATAATAGTAGACAAAGAAATGGACTCCACAGCGCCCACCAGAAATATGTCGGTCCTCCGCCCTTGGTTACATAAAGAGGGGCTATATGACACGTTTAGATGTCTCAATTCCTCCTCAAAGGAATACACTTTTTTCTCCCCAAGACACAAAACATATTCGAGGATAGACATGTTTTTGGTGGACAGAGAGACCTTCACATCAATTACCAACTCCACAATTGGAGTCTCGACTTGGTCAGACCATGCGCCGATACATATGGAATTGAATGTGGGCGCACCATGCACTCTAACAAAAATCTGGCATAATGACACAAACCTATACAATACTCCCGAGAATCAAAAAATTATAAACAAAGCCCTAGAGGAATATTTCTCCTTCAACTCCACCCCGGATATAAGTAACGCCACACTCTGGAACGCCCACAAGGCAGTTTTAAGGGGAGTGCTGATAAAACTCAAAATACAACAGAATAAAAACAATCGAGAAAAGTTAGATCTCTTACTAGAAAAAATAAAAAAGCTGGAATCACTCCATCAAAAATCTTCACAAAGCATACATCTACTGGAACTATCTTCCTTGAGAAGAGATTTAAAGAAAACGCTTCTAGATAATTTTAACAGAGGTCTAATGTATTCCAAAGCAAACTTTTATTCTTACATGGATAAGCCCTCAAAACTGATGGCCAACCTTGTAAAGAAAAAACAATTAAAAACAAAAATTCCATATATCACTAATATCAGTACCCCCCAAATAAAAATTTCCCACCCCAAGCAAATAGCTGAACAATTTAAAGACTATTACATGAATCTTTATAATCTCAAGGATAGCTCTAATACCTTGCAACCCACTCCGGAGATAATAAACAAATTCTTGGATGGAATAGCTCTCCCTACGCTAGACGGCCAAGAAGATATCTTAAGCAAACCAATCTCGGACGCAGAAATCCACAAAGCTATACATGACCTGAAAAGTCACAAATCCCCTGGACCTGACGGTCTCTCAAACGAATACTACAAAAATTTTGCTCATGTGCTGACTCCCCACCTAAACTCACTATTTAATGAGACGATGGAACAAGGCATTATGCATGAAGAAATACTCCAAGCCACCATCGTCACTATACCCAAGCCAGGCAAACCCCCGACAACACCAGCAAATTTTAGGCCTATCTCCCTTCTAAATTCTGATTTAAAAATATATGCCAAAATATTGGCCTATAGGCTCCTAGAGGTCCTGCCCAAGGTCATACACAACGACCAAGTAGGTTTTACGAAAGGAAGAAGCGCCGCGGACGGCACGCGCAAAATCCAGAACTTGCTGGAACAGATAAACTCGAGTCGGACGCCTTCTCTTCTCCTTTCCCTGGATGCGGAGAAGGCGTTCGATAGAGTGCACTGGGGCTTTGCTTTTGAAGTGCTCCGGAGATTTGGAGTGGGCAAGGGCTTTATACGGGCGGTCCAAGCTCTCTACACGAAACCCTCAGCCAAAGTACTAGTTGACGGGGTGTTGTCTTCGTCCTTTTCTATATCAAATGGTACCCGACAGGGCTGCCCTCTGTCCCCATTATTATTTGTTATGACGATAGCGCCCCTTGCAGAAATGATTAGATCCTCCCCAGAAATAAGAGGAGTTTCTATGGGATTAAGACTAGAGATGAGCGAACGTGTCCGTAACGGACACATCCGCACCCGGACACCGGCTTTAGCGAACACTGGAGTGTTCGCGCGTAAGTGTCCGGGTGCCGCCGGGGGGCGGGGAGATGCGCGGCGGCGCGGGCGGCAGTAGCGGGGAACAGGGGGGAGCCCTCTCTCTCTCCCTCTCCCCCCCGCTCCCCGCCGCACCCCCCCGCGCTGCCACGGCGGCCCCCGAACTTTTTCGCCCGAACACCGAGGTGTTCGCAAAGTTCGGTGTTCGGGCGAAAAAGGGGCGGGGCCGAACGTGTTCGCTCATCTCTAATTAAGACAACACAAAATCGGTCTTTTTGCCGATGACATTATTGTCACCATGACAGACCCCCTAAACTCCCTAAGAGAAGTAAACAACTGCATCATCCAATATAGCAGAGCCTCATTATACAAGCTAAACTCTGACAAATCCCAGATATTGGGGATTAATGTCGATTCTGATTTAAAATTAGATATACAAAGGGAGTTTCCTTTCCAATGGAAAACCGATATACCATATTTAGGCACCAACATATGCCAAAACCCATTGGAAACAGTCTCTGCAAACTTTGACCCCCTATATGTTTCCCTCCAAACAGAGATGGAAGAGATGGGAAAAAAGAATTATCTTGGTTTGGCAGAATGGCACTCTATAAAATGATATTACTCCCGAAAATCCTATATCTGTTCCGCACACTGGCATATCCAATTCCCTTATCCACGATTCAAAAATTCCAGAGACAACTACTCAACTTCATTTGGAGCGGCAAGAAACCGAGACTGGCAGCGTCCATACTATACCAACATAGGAAACAAGGAGGCCTCGGTGTACCCAACCTCCAATCCTATTATAAAGCTTCTCTATTAAGCCAATCTAGTATATGGCTGAAGCCCCAACCATCTCCATCCTGGTGCCACATAGAGAAAAATAGAAATGGAGATAAACACCTAAGCTCTTTAATTAAAGCCTCAATTATGGGGGCTCTGATTCAGAAGATTCAACCATTAATAGATCTTCAAAATATCTCCTTATTAATGTCAAACACCCTAAATTATTGGAACCAATTGGCCCTTGGATATAAGATTGATTCAAAGGGCTCACCAGCGGAGCTTTTATTTGAAATCCTCTCGTATTTTATACGAGACCTAAATCTAAACAGATGGCTGGCAAAGGGAGTAAAATCTATCTCCGACATACTAAATAATGGTAAACCTATACCCTTTCAAATAATCCAAAACAAATTCAATATACCCGACTCAGAAGCTTTCTCATATATAAAGATTATCTCCTTTCTCAAACACGCCGATATATATAGCTTCTCCTTCCCAAAAGAGCTGGAGTTCATATTTCTCAGATGCAGAAAATCCCAAACTTCCCAAATTAAAATTTTTTACAATGCACTCACTCAAAATTTTAACAGATCAAAAAAGATTCACTTATTGAACTGGGAACACACAATAAAAGAAAACATACCACTCCTCAAATGGTTGAAAGACTTTGAATGGGCAAACAGAGCTACTTTGTCGGCCAACATTCTCCAAACCCACTACAAGGTGTTAACCAACTGGTACTACACACCCTCAAAAATGGTAAGATTCTTTCCAGCTCACTCTAACTCATGCTGGAGAGGCTGTGGACAAGAGGGTGCCCTATATCACTTGTTCTGGGAGTGCCCCCAAATTCACAGTTACTGGAAAGAAGTATTCAATACCATCCAACTTATAACTGGCACACGTCTACAATGCCTACCCCAACTAGCACTTCTTCTCATCGACTGCCAATCAATATCAAAAAAGAAAAGAAAGTGGATATGCCATTTTCTACTAACGGCCAAAAACATCATAGCAAAAAAATGGAGAGAGGTTTCCCCACCCTCAATGAGGAACCTCCTAGGCGCAGTTTCAGATCACTATTGTTATGGAAAAATATATGCAAAATTTAATAACTGTCTCCCAAAGTTTAATAGCACTTGCAATAAATGGCAGCAATTCGAGTTAAAAAATAAGTTTTGACATGGTTAAAAACTGTTTTGTTGATCCTTTCAACTACTGATTAAACTTAAAGAGTATTTCATCATATTTAGAATTTATATCGCTGCATAAAATGTACAATTTGAAACGCTCAGTAACAAGAACTTTGTAACGATGTATACAATGTCTACTGCATATGTAATGCTTGTATATGTACTCTTGATCTTTTATAAAACCCAATAAAAATTATTTAAAAAAAAAAAAAAAAAAATAGGAAAAGCTAATGGGTCCCAACTCGATTATTTAATTATAAGCGCAGAAGAATTAGCGTCCAAATTTTACGTACGGAATCTAATTCTCTCACTTCCCGATGTAATTTGGCACGAGCATTGATTATATCATAAATAGGAAAAGTTAATGTGTCCCAACTCGATTTTTAAATTCTAAGCGCCAAAGAATTAGCGTACAAATGTTACCTACGGAATCTAATTCTCTCACTTCCCGATGTCATAAAAACTTGAAATTTGGCACGAGCATTGATTATGTCATAAATAGGAAAAGCTAATGGGTGCCAACTCGATTTTTCAATTCTAAGCGCAAAGGAATTAGCGTCCAAATTTTACGTACGGAATCTAATGCTCTCACTTCGCGATGTAATTTGGCACGAGCATTGATTATGTCATAAATAGGAAAAGCTAATGGGTCCCAACTCGATCATTCAATTCTAAGCGCAAAAAAATTAGCGTTCAAATTTTACGTCCGGTATCTAATTCCATCACTTCCCAATGTCATAGAAACATGAAATTGGGCACGAGCATTGATGATGTCATAAATAGGAAAAGCTAATGGGTCTCAATTGGATTATTTACTTCTAAGCGGCAAAGAACTAGCGTCCAAATTTTACATACGGAATCTAATTCTCTCACTTCACAATGTCATAGAAACTTGAAATTTGGCATGAGCATTGATTATGTCATATAGAGGAAAAGTTAATAGGTCCCAACTTGATTATTCAATTTTAGGCGCCAAAGGATTAGCGTCCAAATTTTACGTACGTAATCTAATTCCATCACTTCCCAATGTCATAGAAACTTGAAATTTGGCATGAACATTGATTATGTCATAAATTGGAAAAGTTAATGTGTCCCAACTCGATTATTTAATTCTAAGCGCAAAAAAATTACCATCCAAATTTTACGTGTGGATTCTATTGCTCTCACTTCCAGATGTAATTTGGCACGAGCATTGATTATGTCATAAATAGGAAAAGTTAATGTGTCCCAACTCGATTATTCAATTCTAAGCGCCAAGTAATTAGCGTCCAAATTTTACATACGGAATCTAATTCTCTCACTCCCCGATGTAATAAAAACTTGAAATTTGGCACGAGCATTGATTATGTCATAAATAGGAAAAGCTAATGGGTGCCAACTCGATTATTCAATTCTAAGCGCAAAAGAATTAGCGTCCAAATTTTACGTACTGAATTTAATTCTCTCACTTCCCAATGCTATAGAAACTTGAAATTTGGCACGAACATTGAATATCTCATAAATAGAAAAAGTTATTGGGTCCAAACTCGATTATTCAATTCTATGCGCTAAAGAATTAGCGTCCAAATTTTACGTACAGAATCAAATTCTCTCACTTCCCAATGTCATAGAAACATGAAATTTGGCATGAGCATTGATTATGTCATAAATAGGAAAAGTTAATGGATCCCAACTCGATTATTCAATTCCAAGCGCAAAAAAAAAAGCGTCCAAAGTTTACGAACGGAATCTAATTCCATCACTTATCAATGTCATAGAAACTTGAAATTTGGCACGAGCATTGATTATGTCATAAATAGGAAAAGCTAATGGGTCGCAACTCGATTATTCAATTCTAAGCGCTAAAGAATTAGCGTCCAAATTTTACATACTGAACCTAATTTTCTCCCTTTGCAATGTCATAGAAACTTGAAATGTGGCACGAGCATTGATTATGTCATAAATAGGAAAAGCTAATGGGTCCCAACTCAATCATTCAATTCTAAGCGCAAAATAATTAGCGTCCTACTTTTACGTACGGAATCTAATTCACTTCCCAATGTCATAGATACTTCAAATTTGGCACGAGCATTGATTATGTCATAAATAGGAAAATCCAATGGGTTCCAACTCAATTATTCAATTCTAAGCGCAAAAAAATTAGCGTCCAAATTTTACGTACGGAATCTAATTCTCTCACTTCCCAATGTGATAGAAACCTGAAATTTGGCACGAGTATTGTTTAGGTCATAAATAGGAAAAGCTAATGGGTCCTAACTCGATTATTCAATTCTAAGCGCCAAAGAATTAGCGTCCAATTTAACGTACTAAATCTACATTTCTCACTTTGCGATGTCATAGAAACATGAAATTTGGCATGAGCATTGATTATGTCATAAATTGAGAAAAGGTAATGGGTCCCAACTCGATTATTTAATTCTAAGCGCAGAAGAATTAGCGTCCAAATTTTACGTATGGAATCTAATGCTCTCACTTCCCGATGTCATAAAAACTTGAAATTTGGCACGAGCATTGATTATGTCATAAATAGGAAAATCTAATGGGTCCCAACTCGATTATTTAATTATAAGCGCAGAAGAATTAGCGTCATAATTTTACATACGGAATCTTATTCTCTCACTTCCCGATGTAATCTGGCACGAGCATTGACTATGTCATAAATAGGAAAAGTTAATGGGTCCCAACTCGATTATTCAATTCTATTCGCCAAAGAATTAGCGTCCAAATTTTACGTACGGAATCTAATTCTCTAACTTCCCGATGTCATAAAAACTTGAAATTTGGCACGAGCATTGATTATGTCATAAATAGGAAAATCTAATGGGTCCCAACTTGATTAGTTAATTCTAAGCGCAGAAGAATTAGCGTCATAATTTTACATACGGAATCTAATTCTCTCACTTCCCGATGTAATTTGGCACGGGCATTGACTATTTCATAAATAGGAAAAGTTAATGGGTCCCAACTCGATTATTCAATTCTAAGCGAAAAAGAATTAGCGTCCAAATTTTACGTACGGAATATGATTCTCTCACTCCTTGATGTCATAAAAACTTGACATTTGGCACGAGCATTGATTATGTCATAAATAGGAAAAGCTAATGGGTCCCAACTGGATTATTCAATTCTAAGCGCAAAAGAATTAGCGTCCAAATTTTACGTACGGAATCTAATTCTCTCACTTCCCAATGTCATAGAAACTTGAAATTTGGCACGAGCATTGATTATGTCATAAAAAGAAAAAGTTAATGGGTCCCAACTCGATAATTCAAATCTAAGCGCAAAAGAATTAGCGTCCAAATTTTACGTACAAAATCTAATTCTCTCACTTCCCAATGTCATAGAAACATGAAATTTGGCATGAGCATTGATTATGTCATAAATAGGAAAAGTTAATGGGTCCCAACTCGATTATTCAATTCTAAGCGCAAAAAAATTGCGTCCAAAGTTTACGTACGGAATCCAATTCCATCACTTCTCAATGTCATAGAAAAACTTGAAATTTGGCACGAGCATTGATTATGTCATAAATAGGAAAAGTTAATAAGTCCCAACTCGATTATTCAATTCTAAGCGCCAAAGAATTAGCGTCCAAATTTTACGTACGGAATCAAATTCTCTCACTTCCCATTGTCATAGAAACTTGAAATTTGGTACGAGCATTATTTATGTCATAAATAGGAAAATCTAATGGGTCCCAACTCGATTATTTAATTCGAAGCGCAGAAGAATTAGCATCCAAATTTTACATACGGAATCTAATTCTCTCACTTCCCATTGTCATAGAAACTTGAAATTTGGTACGAGCATTGATTATGTCATAAATAGGAAAAGCTAATGGCGCCCATCTCGATTATTCAATTCTAAGCCCCAAAGAATTAGCGTCCAAATTTTACGTACGGAATCTAATTTTCTCACTTCGCGATGTCATAGAAACATGAAATTTGGCATGAGCATTGATTATGTCATAAATTGAAAAAGTTAATGGGTCCCAACTCGATTATTTAAAGGGGTTGTACCGCGCCGAAACGGGGTTTTTTTTTTCAACCCTCCCCCCCCCCCCCGTTCGGCGCGAGACAACCTCGATGCAGGGGTTAAAAAAGAACACCGGACAGCGCTTACCTTAATCCCCGCGCTCCGGTGACTACTTACTTACCCGGTGAAGATGGCCACCGGCATCTTCTCCCTCCGTGGACCGCAGCTCTTCTGTGCGGTCCATTGCCGATTCCAGCCTCCTGATTGGCTGGAATCGGCACGTGACGGGGCGGAGCTATACGGAGCTACACGGAGCCCCATTGAGAAGAGAAGAAGACCCGGACTGCGCAAGCGCGTCTAATTTGGCCATTAGACGGCGAAAATTAGACGGCAACCATGGAGACGAGGACGCCAGCAACGGAGCAGGTAAGTGAAAAACTTTTGTTAACTTCTGTATGGCTCATAATTAATGCACAATGTACATTACAAAGTGCATTAATATGGCCATACAGAAGTGTATAGACCCACTTGCTGCCGCGGGACAACCCTTTTAATTCTAAGCGCAAAAGAATTACCATCCAAATTTTACGTGTGGATTCTATTGCTCTCACTTCCCGATGTAATTTGGCACGAGCATTGATTATGTCATAAATAGGAAAAGTTAATGTGTCCCAACTCGATTATTCAATTCTAAGTGCCAAAGAATTAGCGTCCAAATTTTGCATACGGAATCTAATTCTCTCACTCCCCGATGTAATAAAAACTTGAAATTTGGCACGAGCATTGATTATGTCATAAATAGAAAAAGCTAATGGGTGCCAACTCGATTATTCAATTCTAAGTGCAAAAGAATAGGCGTCCAAATTTTACGTACGGAATCTGATTCTCTCACTTCCCAATGTCATAGAAACTTGAAATTTGGCAAGAGCATTGATCATGTCATAAATTAGAAAAGCTAATGGGTGCCAACTCGATTATTCAATTCTAAGCGCAAAAGAATTAGCGTCCAAATTTTACGAACGGAATCTAATTCTCTCACTTTCCCAATGTCATAGAAACATGAAATTTGGCATTAGCATTGATTATGTCATAAATAGGAAAATTTAATGGGTCCCAACTAGGGATAAGCGAGCATACTCGGAAAAGCACTACTCGCTCGAGTAATGTGCTTTATCCGAGTATCGCAGTGCTCGTCCCTGAAGATTCGGGTGCCGCTGCGGCTGACAGGTGAGTCGCAGCGGGGAGCAGGGGAGAGCGGGCGGGAGAGAGGGAGAAAAAGATCTCCCCTCCGTTCCTCCCTGCTCTCCCGTGCAGCTCCCCGCTCCGTGCCAGCACCCTAATCTACAGGGACGAGCACTGCGATACTCGAATAAAGCACATTACTCGTGCGACTAGTGCTTTTCCGAGTATGCTCGCTCATCCCTAGTCCCAACTTGATTATTCAATTCTAAGAGCAAAAAAAATAGCGTCCAAACTTTACGTACGGAATCTAATTCCATCACTTCCCAATGTCATAAAAACTTGAAATTTGGCACGAGCATTGATTATGTCATAAATAAAAAAAGCTAATGGGTCGCAACTCGATTATTCAATTCTAAGCGCAAAATAATTAGCGTCCAAATTTTACATTCGGAATCTAATTCTCTCACTTCCCGATGTAATTTGGCACGAGCATTGATTATGTCAGAAATAGGAAAAGTTCATGGGTCCCAACTCGATTATTCAATTCTAAGCGCAAAATAATTAGCGTCCAAATTTTACATACGGAATCTAATTCTCTCACTTCCCGATGTAATTTGGCACGAGCATTGATTATGTCATAAATAGGAAAAGCTAATGGCGCCCAACTCGATTATTCAATTCTAAGCGCCAAAGAATTAGCGTCCAAATTTTACATACGGAATCTAATTTTCTCACTTTGCGATGTCATAGAAACATGAAATTTGGCATGAGCATTGATTATGTCATAAATAGGAAAAGTTAATGGGTACCAACTCGATTATTCAATTCTAAGCGCAAAAAAAATAGCGTCCAAAGTTTACGTACGGAATCCAATTCCATCACTTCCCAATGTCATAGAAACTTGAAATTTGGCACGAGCATTGATTATGTCATAAATAGGAAAAGCTAATGGGTCGCAACTCCATTATTCAATTCTAAGCGCAAAAAATAGCGTCCAAATTTTACGTACGGAATCTAATTCTCTCACTTCCCAATGTCATAGAAACTTGAAATTTGGCACGAGCATTGATTATGTCATAGGTAGAAAATGTTTATTAGTCCCAACTCGATTATTCAATTCTATGCGCTAAAGAATTAGCGTCCAAATTTTACGAACGGAATCTAATTATCTCACTTTCCCAATGTCATAGAAATATGAAATTTGGCATGAGCATTGATTATGTCATAAATAGGAAAAGTTAATGGGTCCCAACTAGGGATGAGCGAGCATACTCGGAAAAGCACTACTCGCTCGAGTAATGTGCTTTATCCGAGTATCGCAGTGCTCGTCCCTGAAGATTCGGGTGCCGCTGCGGCTGACTGGTGAGTCGCAGCGGGGAGCAGGGGAGAGCGGGCGGGAAAGAGGGTGAGAAAGATCTCCCCTCCGTTCCTCCCCGCTCTCCCCTGCAGCTCCCCGCTCCGTGCCAGCACCCGAATCTACAGGGATGAGCACTGCGATACTCAAATAAAGCACATTACTCGAGCGAGTAGTGCTTTTCCGAGTATGCTCGCTCATCCCTAGTCCCAACTCGATTATTCAATTCTAAGAGCAAAAAAAATAGCGTCCAAAGTTTACGTACGGAATCTAATTCCATCACTTCCCAATGTCATAGAAACTTGAAATTTGGCACAAGCATTGATTATGTCATAAATAGTAAAAGCTAATGGGTGCCAACTCGATTATTCAATTCTAAGCGCAAAAACAAAGGCGTCCAAATTTTACGTACGGAATCTGATTCTCTCACTTCCCAAAGTCATAGAAACTTGAGATGTGGCACGAGCATTGATTATGTCAGAAATAGGAAAAGTTCATGGGTCCCAACTCGATTATTCAATTCTAAGCGCAAAATAATTAGCGTCCAAATTTTACATACGGAATCTAATTATCTCACTTCCCGATGTAATTTGGCACGAGCATTGATTGTGTCAGAAATAGGAAAAGTTAATTGGTCCACACTTGATTATTCAATTCTACGCGCCAAAGAATTAGCGTCCAAATTTTACGTACGGAATCTATTTCTCTCACTTCCCATTGTCATAGAAACTTGAAATTTGGCACGAGCATTATTTATGTCAGAAATAGGAAACGTTAATAGGTCCCAACTCGATTGTTCAATTCTAAGCACGAAAAAATTAGCGTCCTACTTTTACGTACGGAATCTTATTCACTTCCCAATGTCATAGATACTTCAAATTTGGCACGAGCATTGATTATGTCATAAATAGGAAAAGCCAATGGGTTCCAACTCAATTATTCAATTCTAAGCGCAAAAAAATAGCGAACAAATTTTACGTACGGAATTTAATTCTCTCACTTCCCAATGTCATAGAAACTTGAAATTTGGTACGAGCATTATTTATGTCATAAATAGGAAAATCTAATGGGTCCCAACTCGATTATTTAATTCTAAGCGCAGAAGAATTAGCGTCCAAATTTTACATACGGAATCTAATTCTCTCACTTCCCGATGTAATTTGGCACGAGCATTGATTATGTCATAAATATGAAAAGCTAATGGCTCCCAACTCTATTATTCAATTCTAAGCACCAAAGAATTAGCGTCCAAATTTTACGTACGGAATCTAATTCCATCACTTCCCAATGTCATAGAAACTTGAAGTTTGGCATGAGCATTAATTAGGTCATAAATAGGAAAATCTAATGGGTCCCAACTCGATTATACATTTCTAAGCGCCAAAGAATTAGTGTCCAAATTTTACATACGAAATCTAATTTTCTCACTTCGCGATGTCATAGAAACATGAAATTTGGCATGAGCATTGATTATGTCATAAATTGAAAAAGTTAATGGGTCCCAACTCGATTATTTAATTCTAAGCGCAAAAGAATTACCATCCAAATTTTACGTGTGGATTCTATTGCTCTCACTTCCCGATGTAATTTG
Organism: Eleutherodactylus coqui; assembly: GCF_035609145.1. Taxonomy (NCBI): domain Eukaryota; kingdom Metazoa; phylum Chordata; class Amphibia; order Anura; family Eleutherodactylidae; genus Eleutherodactylus; species Eleutherodactylus coqui. The sequence continues at coordinate 208,653,547 of NC_089844.1, read as the reverse complement.
GCACGAACATTGATTATGTCATAAATAGGAAAAGTTAATGTGTCCCAAGTAGATTATTCAATTCTCAGCGCAAAAGAATTAGCGTCCAAATTTTACGTACGGAATCTAATTCAATCACTTCCCAATGTTATAGAAATTTGAAATTTGGCACGAGCATTGAATATGTCATAAATAGATAAAGTTATTGGGTCCCAACTCGATTATTCAATTCTATGCGCTAAAGAATAGGCGTCCAAATTTTACGTACAGAATCTGATTCTCTCACTTCCCAAAGTCATAGAAACTTGAAATTTGGCATAAGCATTGGTTATGTCATAAATAGGAAAAGCTAATGGGTCGCAACTCCATTATTCAATTCTAAGTGCAAAAAATAGCGTCCAAATTTTACGTACGGAATCTATTTCTGTCACTTCCCATTGTTATAGAAACTTGAAATTTGGCACGAGCATTATTTATGTCAGAAATAGGAAAAGTTAATAGGTCCCAACTCGATTGTTCAATTCTAAGCACTAAAAAATTAGCGTCCTACTTTTACGTACGGAATCTAATTCACTTCCCAATGCCATAGATACTTCAAATTTGGCACGAGCATTGAATATGTCATAAATTGGAAAATCCAATGGGTTCCAACTCAATTATTCAATTCTAAGCGCAAAAAAATAGCGAACAAATTTTACGTACGGAATTTAATTCTCTCACTTCCCAATGTCATAGAAACTTGAAATTTGGTACGAGCATTATTTATGTCATAAATAGGAAAATCTAATGGGTCCCAACTCGGTTATTTAATTCTAAGCGCAGAAGAATTAGCGTCCAAATTTTACATACGGAATCTAATTCTCTCACTTCCCGATGTAATTTGGCACAAGCATTGATTATGTCATAAATAGGAAAAGCTAATGGCTCCCAACTCTATTATTCAATTCTAAGCACCAAAGAATTAGCGTCCAAATTTTACGTACGGAATCTAATTCCATCACTTCCCAATGTCATAGAAACTTGAAATTTGGCATGAGCATTGATTATGTCATAAATTGAAAAAGTTAATGGGTCCCAACTCGATTATTTAATTCTAAGCGCAAAAGAATTACCATCCAAATTTTACGTGTGGATTCTATTGCTCTCACTTCCCGATGTAATTTGGCACGAACATTCATTATGTCATAAATAGGAAAAGTTAATGTGTCCCAACTAGATAATTCAATTCTATGCGCTAAAGAATAGGCGTCCAAATTTTACGTACAGAATCTGATTCTCTCACTTCCCAATGTCATAGAAACTTGAAATTTGGCACAAGCATTGATTATGTCATAAATAGGAAAAGCTAATGGGTGCCAACTCGATTATCCAATTCTAAGCGTAAAAAAATAGGCGTCCAAATTTTACGTACGGAATCTGATTCTCTCACTTCCCAAAGTCATAGAAACTTGAAATTTGGCATAAGCATTGGTTATGTCATAAATAGGAAAAGCTAATGGGTCGCAACTCCATTATTCAATTCTAAGCGCAAAAAATAGCGTCCAAATTTTACGTACGGAATCTAATTCACTTCCCAATGCCATAGATACTTCAAATTTGGCACGAGCATTGATTATGTCATAAATAGGAAAATCCAATGGGTTCCAACTCAATTATTCAATTCTAAGCGCAAAAAAATAGCGAACAAATTTTACGTACGGAATTTAATTCTCTCACTTCCCAATGTTATAGAAACTTGAAATTTGGCACGAGCATTGATTATGTCAAAAATAGAAAAAGTTGGGGGCGTGGCCTGGCAGAGCAGGAAGATGGCCGCTTAATTCCCGAGCTCTGCTCCGGTCCTAGCCTGAAGTGACTTTAAAGCAACCCACGGGTCTTCTTTTCTCTCCTGCGGCGTCGGAGACATTACAGTTACCATAGCGATGTCCCGATGCAGAGCCTCCCGCGCTCAGCCTAAGCGCTTGGATGATTTTTTTATATCCACTGCAGCCCAACGCGCTCCTACAGCCTCCGCTCCGCTTTTCTCCGCTACCGGTGCAGAGCAGGAGGAAGATGCAACCTCGTTCCTCCCAGATGACAGCTCTCTGCCAAGACAGCTACAACAGGGACGGGTGAGTGCAAACTCAGCCCGCCACGCTCTTACAGTCTCCGCTCCACTTCCCTCCGCTACCGGTGCAGAGCAGGAGGAAGATGCAGCTCCGTACTACCCAGATGACAGCTCTCCGCCGAGACAGCTCCAACAGGGTCGGGTGAGTGCAAATCCATCGCCCCCACTACACTCTCATTCAGGAGGAAAGAGACATTCATCACACTCAAAACAAGCCTCCAAAATGGCGTTGTCCTCCTCCTCACACGTGGCACAGTCTCCATCTCCATCTGAAAGCCCCTTAAAACAAAAACCTAAGACTGACGCCACATCCTCCATAGCTACTCAAATACCCTCCTTGAGAGAATATATCTCCTCTATGCCATCATCTTCACAGCCAGCATCTGAATCCTTCATAAAGGACATGGTGGTCGCTTTAAGCGACTCTATTCAATCCAGCTTCAAGTCTCTTAATACCTCTCTCAAAAATACCATAGATGAGATAGGCGATCGCGTATCACATACGGAAAACAAAATGGGCGAATTTTCCCAGTCACATAATGCCCTAATCGACGCACACTATGAATTAGTTGATGAAGTAGAGCAGCTCAAGACAAAGATTGTGGATATGGAAGACAGGAATAGACGCAATAATATTAAATTCCGCGGTATTCCTGAATCCGTCTCTCCTTCTGAAATCTCAAATTATCTGAAACAACTTCTGGCCACGCTGATCCCTGACGCCAGTAAACAAGATCTAATTATTGACAGAGCACACAGGCTGCCTAAGCCTAGATTTATTGCCGACTCTGTCCCAAGAGATACTATAGCACGCATTCACTTCTACCATATAAAAGATGCCGCTATGATTGCTGCTCGCAAACTAATTCAACTTCCAGCACCGTATGAAAAGATACGCTTATTCACGGATCTCTCACAGTCCACTATGCTGACAAGGAAAAAATTCTCCACAGTCACCGCAGCTCTACTTCAAGCGAAAGTCCCCTATAGATGGGGTTTCCCAACAAAACTCCTGATCCGTAGAGAAGATACCACCCATGTCATCCTTAAACCAGACGAAGCAATGCTTCTGCTTAAATCCTGGAGAATCGACATACCAAGTCCTCCCTATCAACATCCCTCCTCTACAAAAGCTCAAAACCACGCTCAAGATCATACCCATGATTGATTCTATGGCCCATCCAGCTTCCTATCCAGGCGGACCCGGATTGTTTTTCGCCAGACGAACTCTTTCCGCTCCCCACTACCGCTGTTCAGGCCCCTCAGCCTGTAATAGTTTTAAGCGTACCTTTTTACGCTAACGTTAACTACCTGAGTCTCACCACTCATTATCCTGCCCTCAGAATTTTCCACAGGTGGAAATTCCCATCTTGTCTAAGATGGATAGGGCTACCCCTAACCTGTTTCGTAACTATGTTTTGTTACCTGTTACCCCTTTAATATCACTTTTCAGGTCTATAGCTCATCATATATTTGTATATCGGCTCAACGGATCCTTAAGTTCTCAAAATGTCAATTAAGATATTGTCAATTAATGCAAATGGCTTAAATTCACCATTCAAAAGATCATCGCTTTGGAGGGAGGCTCTCTCTTCCAGAGCAGATATTATGTGTGTACAGGAAACCCACTTCGCAGCTTCAGCCAGTCCAAAATTTTCTCACAAAAAATTCCCAAAAATTTACTCAGTTAGCTCCCCTAGAAAACAAGCAGGAGTCTTGATCGCCTTTAGAGATTCGCTACAAGTGGAAATTACCTCTCAAGATGTTGACACCAAAGGAAGATATATCATTCTACCCGGCTCTCTAAATGACAAACCCTTCACTCTAGTGAACTTATATGCCCCAAATCAAGCCCAAATTCGATTTTTAAGCAAAGCAATAAAAAGAGCTAGGAGATGCGAGGTGGGTTACTTATTTATATGTGGCGACTTCAATGCAGTACCCGATAAGAACCAAGACTCCTCGAAAGGTCTCTCGAGAACGGCGACCTCCCTGCTCCCATGGCTACATACAGAAGCTTTGTTTGACACATATAGATGCCTAAATGCTTCATCTAGAGAGTATTCCTTCTATTCAGCAAGACACAAATCTTCCTCTAGAATTGATCTGATTCTGGTAAATAGATCCACTCTTCCGCTTGTTAAAATGGCCCAGATTGGGGCAGCCACTTGGTCAGACCACTCTCCCGTCTCGATTGACGTCTCGCTAGATGCAGGAGTAGATAGAACCAAATCATGGCGGAATAATGTTTTCCTGCTGAAACATCCAAAACATCACACCAACATTAGGATAGCGCTACAAGAATATTTCACAAATAACACTACTCCAGATGTCTCCCCTCTGACTATCTGGAACGCCCATAAGGCCTTTATTAGAGGAGTGCTTATTAAGATCAGTGCCCAACATAAAAGGGAGAAATCTCGCCAGCTAGACACAATCCTATCACAAATCTCTTCCATCGAGAGCCAACTAAATAAAAATCCCACAGATTGTCTACATAATCAACTTTTCGCCCTTAGACAAAAATTGAGATCCATCCTAATGGATAACTATGAAAGAGAAATGCAAGCAACACGCACAACACTATATGCCTCAAAAAATAAACCCACACGCATGCTGGCTAACCTAGTAAAGAAAAAAATATTAAAATCTAAGATACCATATATCATAGACCCCCTTAATCCCTCATTAAAGATACACCACCCAACACAAATCACAGAAACTTTCCGCCAATATTATATTAAACTTTATAACTTAAAAGATGACAAGGATACCCCCCAACCCTCTATTCAAATTATTGATAACTTTCTTAAAAAGACAAAACTCCCAACTCTCTCTGCGTCTCAACTTACATCCCTAAACTCCCAAATACTTCCTTCGGAAATAACAAACACTATCAAAACCCTAAAACCCCACAAAGCCCCGGGTCCCGACGGCTTCTCTAATGATTATTATAAACTCTTTTCTGACTCTCTGGCCCTTCACTTGTCTCGAGCCTTTGACCAAGGCATAGAACAAAGCTCCTTTCCTAAAGAAATGCTGGAAGCCACTATTATAACAATCCCAAAACCAGGAAAAGACCCCACATCACCTGCCAACTTCAGGCCTATCTCCCTTTTGAACTGCGACATTAAATTATTCGCCAAAATACTGGCTGACAGACTACTTAAAATCTTACCTGATATCGTTCACTCAGACCAGGTGGGCTTTACAAAGGGGAGACAGGCCTTAGACGGGACCAGAAGAATCCTAAATCTCATTCATAAATCTGAATCCACAAAGGTCCCCACAATCCTGGTTGCCCTTGATGCCGAAAAGGCATTTGATAGACTACATTGGAGCTATGCCTTTTCCACTCTAAACAAATTTGGCTTCTCAGGTAACATCTTTAAGGCCATTAAAGCCCTATACTCCTCTCCTTCAGCAAAAATTTTGGTGGACGGTCTCTTATCTAATCCTTTCTCTATCTCCAACGGGACACGCCAAGGTTGCCCCCTATCACCTCTATTATTTACATTAATAATGGAACCCTTGGCGGAACTTATAAGAACCCATCCAGACATCCAAGGAATCACTGCAGGTCTTCGTCAGCATAAAATCAGCCTATTCGCTGACGATATTTTACTCACACTCACAAATCCAACCCTTTCCCTGAGAATACTCCAAAATACTCTGTCCAAATTCGCGGCTACATCCTACTATAAATTAAATATAACCAAATCCCAAATTCTAGGCATTAATATTAATAAAGATCTCAAATTAGATATAGAAAAAGAATTTCCATTCAAATGGCAGACTAAAAGCATTCCATATCTAGGTATTAACTTATGTTCCCCCACAACTGATCTAATTGCAGTCAATTTTCCATCTCTTCTCGCCGATCTTCAAAAAGAGCTAGATTCTTACCGGTCTCGCCCGATTTCATGGCTGGGACGAATAAACACCTACAAAATGCTTATCCTGCCTAAAATACTCCACTACTTCAGGACTCTCCCAGTACCAATTCCAAAACAAACCATCGAAAGCTTTCAAAGACAATTATCCAAATTTATTTGGCTGAATAAAAAGCCTAGAATAGCCCTCTCCATCCTATCCCTTAACAGACATCAAGGTGGCCTGGGACTTCCTAACTTGGAATCCTATCGCATAGCTACATTACTAAGCCAAATTTCTCCTTGGACACACCAGACCCGACAAGTAAGCTGGTCCTCAATAGAAACAGAAAACAATAACCAGATACCACTGAAATGCCTGCTGATTGCTCTGGTGGCTGCTGTGTCCTCCCCCAAACTGCTGACTCACTTCACTACTCCTAATCTGTCGCCTCCTATGCTAGCTTCAATAGAAGCTTGGAAAAGCTTAATGCTCAACGCCGACAAAAACACAACTAGAACTCTTAAAAACATTCCTATCAGAATTCTGGAGTACTTTGTCCCCCATCTTCAGCTTAGTTCTTGGGTTAAAAAAGGGATACACTTTGTTTCAGACGTCCTTGCCCCGCAAGGCCCCTTACCCTTCCATTCACTACAAACCAAATTTCTTCTATCTAATCTAGACTACTTTAGATATACACAAGTCTGTTCCATTCTCCACAATCACCAGATACGCGAGCTCAAAATTCCTGAGATTATCTTTAACGTATTGAATGCCAGCCACCCCAAAATGCACACTCGTCTCTTTTATGATAATCTATTTGGTGCACTAAGGCCAGCTAGGAAAAGCCATTTACTGAATTGGGAAAAAGATCTCAACCAAAAAATCCCCATTGATCAATGGCTTAAAGCCTTTAGATGGGCAGGCCAAGCCTCACAGGCTGCAAATCTAATTGAAACACATCAAAAGATAATTACACGCTGGTACTTCACCCCAACTATCTTGGCTAGAAGAGGCTTAGCCAGCAACAACCAATGCTGGAGGAATTGTGGACAACAAGGATCTCTGATCCATATCTTTTGGGCATGCCCCCACATTCTCCCGTTTTGGAAATCCACATACAATCTTATACTTAAAGTGACGGGCCTATCAGTTCCCTACACTCCAAAAACTGCTCTCCTACTCTTAGACCCTGGGAAAATTCCCCCCACTAGCAAACAACTAATAGGACACATTTTCCTGTGTGCAAAACTATTAATTGCCAGAAAATGGAGGTCGGACATTTCTCCAAACGGGAAAGATCTAATTCAAATAATCTCCGAACATAGTATATATGAAAATATTCTAGCCATTCAAAATAATGTTCTACCCAAATTCAGAGAAACTTGGAATCCGTGGCTTACTCTTTATCCAATCCAGAAGTAAATCTTAACTATTGTTGACCTGGTTTAATGTTGTTGCTGTTATAATATCTTCTTATAACTACTTTCCTCATCTTCCCCCTCTACCCCTTACCCTCCCCCCCCTCCCCTTCATTCTACCCCCCATATTCCCCTGATATCAATCTTGGTTACTTACTAAGGACTCTTCAAGGAATATACAATGCTGATATGTTACCGCGAACTTCAGACACCTCCAAGAAGTTCTCAACATATCGTATGTTAAAACATTCATATTCATTATCAATGTAACAAATGTTTCAACGCTGTAACTTTTCACTGTTTTTGAACAAAATATAATAAAAAACTTATTGATAAAAAAAATAAATAAATAAATAGAAAAAGTTAATAAGTCCCAACTCGATTATTCAATTCTATGCACTAAAGAATTAGCGTCCAAATTTTACGAAAGGAATCTAATTCTCTCACTTCCCATTGTCATAGAAACTTGAAATTTGGTACGAGCATTATTTATGTCATAAATAGGAAAATCTAATGGGTCCCAACTCGATTATTTAATTCTAAGCACAGAAGAATTAGCGTCCAAATTTTACATACGGAATCTAATTCTCTCACATCCCGATGCAATTTGGCACGAGCATTGATTATGTCATAAATAGGAAAAGCTAATGGCTCCCAACTCGATTATTCAATTCTAAGCGCCAAAGAATTAGCGTCCAAATTTTACGTACGGAATCTAATTCCATCACTTCCCAATGTCATAGAAACTTGAAATTTGGCATGAGCATTGATTATGTCATAAATTGAAAAAGTTAATGGGTCCCAACTCGATTATTTAATTCTAAGCGCAAAAGAATTACCATCCAAATTTTACGTGTGGATTAGAGATGAGCGAACACCAAAATGTTCGGGTGTTCGTTATTCGTAACGAACTTCCCGTGATGCTCGAGGGTTCGTTTCGAACAACGAACCCCATTGAAGTCAATGGGCGACCGGAACATTTTTGTATTTCGCCGATGCTCGCTAAGGTTTTCATGTGTGAAAATCTGGGCAATTCAGGAAAGTGATGGGAATGACACAGTGACGGATAGGGCAGGCGAGGGGCTACATGGTGGGCTGCATCTCAAGTTCACAGGTCCCACTATTAAGCCACAATAGCGGCAAGAGTGCCCCCCCCCCCCCCCACTGTCAGCATAAAGATCGTCCTCCTCTGGCACAGCTGTAACAGCTGTAGCAGAGAAGAACGATGTTTGCCCATTGAATTCAATGGAGCGGCAATACAGCCGACTCCACTGAATGCAATGGGCTGCCGGCGATCGCAGGATGAATGGTCGGAAAGGGGTTAAATATATAACCCCTTTCCTGCAATTCATCCAGAAATGTGTTACACTAAAAATATATACCGGCGTATAAGGCGACCGGGCGTATAAGACGACCCCCCAACTGTCACCTTATACGCCGGTAATACAGTGGAGCAAAGAATAAAAAGCATTACTTACGTTTTTAGATGATCTGCGGCGCTCCTGCAGGCTGTCACTCCCTCCTGGTCCACGGCAGACAAGCTTTCTCCACGAAAGACTTTAAATCCCTGCCTCCAGAAGCACATGTGCCTTCAGCCAATCACAGCCAATGACAATGATGTCATTGAATGGCTGTGATTGGCTGTGTTTCTGGAGGCGGGGATTTCAAGCCTTGAAATCCCCGCCTCCAGAAACACAGCCAATCACAGCCATTCAATGACATCATTGTCATTGGCTGTGATTGGCTGAAGGCACATGTGCTTCTGGAGGCAGGGATTTAAAGTCTTTCGTGGAGAAAGCTTGTCTGCCGTGGACCAGGAGGGAGTGACAGCCTGCAGGAGCGCCGCAGATCATCTAAAAACGTAAGTAATGCTTTTTATTCTTTGCTCCACTGTATTACCGGCGTATAAGGTGACAGTTGGGGGGTCGTCTTATACGCCCCGTCGCCTTATACGCCGGTATATATTTTTAGTGTAACACATTTCTGGATGAATTGCAGGAAAGGGGTTATATATTTAACCCCTTTCCGACCATTCATCCTGCGATCGCCGGCAGCCCATTGCATTCAGTGGAGTCGGCTGTATTGCCGGTTCCATTGAATTCAATGGGCAAACATCGTTCTTCTCTGCTACAGCTGTTACAGCTGTGCCAGAGAAGAAGGATTTGTCTTCTATATGTTCTCAATGGGGTCAGCGCTGCTGCCGCTGGCCCCATTGAGCGCATATAGAATGCATCCATAGCGAGCAGCGGGAGGGGCAGATTTCAATACTCGGGTGACACCTTATCTCCCCAGCCACTCACAGCAGGGGGGTGGTATAGGGCTTAAACGTTGCAGGGGGAAGTTGTAATGCCTTCCCTGTCTTTATATTGGCCAAAAAAAAGCGCTAACGTCTCAGGGAAGAAAGTTTAATTTACCAGAACACCGCATGGTGTTCGTTACGAATAACGAACATCCCGAACACCCTAATATTCGCACGAATAGCAAGCTCGGACGAACGCGTTCGCTCATCTCTAGTGTGGATTCTATTGCTCTCACTTCCCAATGTAATTTGGCACGAGCATTGATTATGTCATAAATAGGAAAAGCTAATGAGTGCCAACTCGATTATTCAATTCTAAACGCAAAAGAATAGGCGTCCAAATTTTACGTACAGAATCTGATTCTCTCACTTCCCAATGTCATAGAAACTTGAAATTTGGCACAAGCATTGATTATGTCATAAATAGGAAAAGCTAATGGGTGCCAACTCGATTATTCAATTCTAAGTGCAAAAAAATAGGCGTCCAAATTTTACGTACAGAATCTGATTCTCTCACTTTCCAATGTCATAGAAACTTGAAATTTGGCATAAGCATTGGTTATGTCATAAATAGGAAAAGTTAATGTCGCAACTCCATTATTCAATTCTAAGCGCAAAAAAATAGCGTCCAAATTTTACGTACGGAATCTAATTCTCTCACTTCCCGATGTAATTTGGCACGAGCATTGATTATGTCAGTAATAGGAAAAGTTAATTGGTCCACACTTGATTATTCAATTCTACGCGCCAAAGAATTAGCGTCCAAATTTTACGTACAGAATCTTTTTCTCTCACTTCCCATTCTCATAGAAACTTGAAATTTGGCACGAGCATTATTTATGTCAGAAATAGGAAAAGTTAATAGGTCCCAACTCGATTGTTCAATTCTAAGCACAAAAAAATTAGCGTCCTACTTTTACGTACAGAATCTAATTCACTTCCCAATGTCATAGATACTTCAAATTTGGCACGAGCATTGATTATGTCATAAATAGGAAAATCCAATGGGTTCCAACTCAATTATTCAATTCTAAGCGCAAAAAAATAGCGAACAAATTTTACGTACAGAATTTAATTCTCTCACTTCCCAATGTTATAGAAACTTGAAATTTGGCACGAGCATTGATTATGTCATAAATAGAAAATGTTAATAAGTCCCAACTCGATTATTCAATTCTATGCACTAAAGAATTAGCGTCCAAATTTTACGAAAGGAATCTAATTCTCTCACTTCCCATTGTCATAGAAACTTGAAATTTGGTATGAGCATTATTTATGTCATAAATAGGAAAATCTAATGACTCCCAACTCGATTATTCAATTCTAAGCGCAGAAGAATTAGCTTCCAAATTTAACATACGGAATCTAATTCTCTCACTTCCCGATGTATTTTGGCACGAGCATTGATTATGTCATAAATAGGAAAAGCTAATGACTCCCAACTCGATTATTCAATTCTAAGCGCCAAAGAATTAGCGTCCAAATTTTACGTACGGAATCTAATTCCATCACTTCCCAATGTCATAGAAACTTGAAATTTGGCATGAGCATTGATTATGTCATAAATAGGAAAAGCTAATGGGTCCCAACTCGATTATTCAATTCTAAGCGCCAAAGAATTAGCGTCCAACTTGTACGTACGAAATCTAATTTTCTCACTTCACGATGTCATAGAAACATGAAATTTGGCATGAGCATTGATTATGTCATAAATTGAAAAAGTTAATGGGTCCCAACTCGATTATTTAATTCTAAGCGCAAAAGAATTACCATCCAAATTTTACGTGTGGATTCTATTGCTCTCACTTCCCAATGTAATTTGGCACGAGCATTGATTATGTCATAAATAGAAAAAGTTATTGGGTCCCAACTCGATTATTCAATTAGATGCACTAAAGAATTAGCGTCCAAATTTTACGAAAGGAATCTAATTCTCTCACTTCCCATTGTCATAGAAACTTGAAATTTGGCACGAGCATTATTTATGTCAGAAATAGGAAAAGTTAATAGGTCCCAACTCGATTGTTCAATTCTAAGCACGAAAAAATTAGCGTCCTACTTTTACGTACGGAATCTAATTCACTTCCCAATGTCATAGATACTTCAAATTTGGCACGAGCATTGATTATGTCATAAATAGGAAAATCCAATGGGTTCCAATTCAATTATTCAATTCTTTTTTTTTTTTTTTTTTATAAATCAATGTTTATTGGTTTTGTGAGAATTACAGAAACAAAAACAGTCAGAAATAATAATAAGAGGTACAAACAGCATTCCAATATACTTTTCGTGTCACCTTGGTTATCCCAGTTGGAGACAACCAAAGTGGCTAAAAACGATTCAGAGGGAAAGGAACTTTATGAACCTCTTCTATGAAAAAGAAGAGAATGAAAAGGGAGGCTGTGGCAACCGCGCTGATAGCCCTGAATATATAAACAGCCACCTGCTGTTTTCTGACGCACAGGACGAATAACAGTACAAATAGGATAAGTTGGGGGTGGAGGGGGGGGAGGGGAAGGGGAGGTGGGGGAGAGGGAGGAGGAAGATGGTGCTCTCCAGGATAGGCCGGTCCCGGAATGTCAGTTTGAAATGCTGCCCAAACAAAGGGTTTTTCACCCGACACCATCAGGTGCCGAGAAGATCAACTCGGGAGCAACATGGGCGACAGGGGGGGAGGGGGGAGGTTTCAAGAGAGGCATCCGTGGTATGGATGGGGTGCCTGTCCGCCGTCACCCTTACGCTTCCTCTATGGCTCAACCCTGAATTGCTCTCCTGATGGCCCGCCAGGGCCCCCAGATCTCTAGGAACCTGTCATGCGTTCCATTGGACGAGCTTGAAAGTTCTTCTAGGTTTGCTAGCATATCGACTCTGGCCCTCCAAAGAGTAAACGTGGGAGGGTCCTTCTGCTTCCACATCGCTGGAATAAGGGATCTAGCTGTATCCACCAGGAGAGCGAACAGTCTATGCTTGGTCGGGCGAAAGGTAGGGGTAGGTCTCCACAGGAAGACCACATCAGGGGAGAGCACTAGATCGGGGGAGATCTTTTTCATCTCACCCGCCACGCTGCTCCAGAAGGGAGCTATAATCGGACAGTCCCACCATATGTGGAGATAAGAACCCGTAGAGCTCCCACACCTCCAACACTCATTCCCCGCCACCAGCTTGTGGTTGTGTAGCCATTGCGGGGTCCTGTACCACCGCGCCAGGAGTTTATAATGGGACTCCTGGGCGGTAACACAAGCGGAGAGCCCAAATGCTGTTTTTAAAATCGATCTGGTCTCACTATCGGATAGGGTGATGCGAAGTTCTATCTCCCAGGAGATGAGGAAGGCAGGTTTCGTCCGGGAAGGGCGAGATACGTAGTTCTTGCGAATGTGAGCTATTTTTCTCAGGGAGGGAGTGGAGAGGTTACTAATCGCGGTTTCAAAAGGGGTAAGTGGCCTGGAGGAGATGCAGGTTTTCCTGAAATCATTTAGGGTTCTCACCATATGGGTCAGAGTCAGGAAGGGGAGGGGGCGATTAGGTAGGAGCTCATTTAGGGTAGTGAGGGGTGCTTCCTGGGTGAGGGCAAATACATCTTGAAAGTGTTTTTCAGAAAGCATCCTCCAAGCCCGTGTCGAGCATGAGTCCAAAGGGAGATTCATATATTTGTAAAGGGCAGATAGTGGTGTGCGTGGGGAAGGGGGAGGCGCCAGAGTTTTCCCTAGGGCATCCCATGATTCCATCGCCCCCTCCAAAAGGGTTTTTTTTCTGCGAACCTTACACCTCCTGTTCTCTGGGAACCAGAGGTCCTCCACCAAGGTAGGGCCATAGGACCCTTTTGCTAAGCGCTGAATCAATGGGTCTCTATTTGGATGTGTGAGTTCTATCCAGTGATTCAATAGGTTAGCTAGATAGAATTCACGCGGACAGGGTAGGTCCACTCCTCCCTCCGTGCGCCTCCTAGTCAGAAGGCTGTAGGCCAGTCTGGGTTTTTTTCCCATCCAGAGATATCTGGAAAAAAGTGAGCGGAGCGCCTTAAAGAAGCTGGGTGGGAGATATATAGGGAGGAGCCTCATCTTATAGAGGATAATGGGGATAATATAGGTCTTCAAGATGTTCTTACGGCCTAACCAAGAAATAAAGGGGAGATCGTAAGAACGTAATAGCTTCTTGATCTTCGTTAGGGTGGAGAGGAAATTTATCGCAAACAGGTCCTCCGCCTTCTTCGTTAATTTTATACCCAAGAAGTCAATGGCTGAGTCGGACCACGAAAAGGGGGGTATTTTCTTGATAGCCTTGAATCGGGAAGTGGGAATTGAAACGTTTAGGGCCACGGATTTAGTAAAATTAATTTTAAAATTAGAAAGGTCTCCGAAGGTCTCCAGTAGGGAGGTAAGGCGAGGAAGCCCCTCCTCCGGGTTAGTAATAAGAAAGACGATATCGTCGGCATATGCTGCCGTCGACAGGACCTCGTTCTCGATTCTCAAACCCTGTACAAGCGGGTCTAGTCTGATCTTTTGGAGGAGTGGCTCCAGAGCGAGTATAAAGAGGATGGGGGAGAGGGGACACCCCTGCCTAGTACCGTTTTTTATATCAAATGGTGGGGAGAGATAATTATTAATCTTAAGCCTTGCGTGGGGCATTGCGTAAAGAGAAAAAATTGCCGATACAAATTTGGGGGGAATGTTAAAATGGAGCAAGACTTGTTCCATGTACAGCCAATTCACGCGGTCAAACGCCTTTTCGGCGTCCGTGCCTACTAAGGTGAGTGGTATGTTATGGGTTTGAGAGAATCTGGCTGCATATAGGAGCCTTAAGCAATTATCTCGTCCCTCTCTACCCCCTACAAAGCCCGTTTGTTCTGGGCTAACTAGGGAAGTAACGTGTTTCTCTAGGCGTTTTGTTAAGATTTTGGCCCATAATTTCATGTTGAAATTAATCAGGGAGATGGGACGGTAGCTCCCACAGGACTCAGGGTCCTTGTTATCTTTATGCACCAGGGTAATGTGCGCTTCCTGCGCTTGTCTAGGCAGGGGGGTCCCACTCAGGAGAGAATTATAAAGCTCAGTTAGTTAGGGGATAAGGGAAGCACCAAGGGATTTGTAGTATATAAGGGGGAGGCCGTCCGGGCCCGGGCTCTTGCCGGGTGGAGACGAATTTAGAAGGTCACCCACCTCTTGTGGAGTGATCGGAGACAGAAAGGATGCAGCTTCATCCTCTTGGATTTTGGGGAGATTTAAGTCTATGAGAAAATGGTCAATTTGTTTTTTAACGATGGGAATGTTTTCAGCGGAGAGGGGGTCCCGTAGGTTATAGAGGCAAGAATAGAAAGCTTGAAATTCTTTGGCAATTTCGGGGGTGGAGGTGACACGCTGACCTGAGGGGGATTTAATGGCCTTTATGAGATTTCTTGTTTGGGCTTTTTTAATGAGGGACAACGTAAACTTACTACCTTTGTTTCCTTGCGCGTATGAAATGTGTTTGAGGTAGAGATATTTTTTATTAAATTTAGCTTCTAGGAGAAGTTTAAGTTCTGTGCGAAGGAAACCAAGTTTTTCAGCAGATGCTTTACACTGGGAGAGTTTAGTCAGGCGCTCTAACTTGGCAATTTGAGAAAGTAGGTCGTCAATGTCCTTTTGCTGCTTCTTCTTTGCCCTGGAGCCAGCGGCAATCAGAAGTCCTCTCATAAAGGCCTTATGGGCCTCCCACACTGTCGGGACTGACAAGTCCTCTGAGGTGTTAAGTTGGAAGAATTCCTCCAGAGCTTTGCTTAACTGGGATCTGTCTTCCGCTGAATCAAGGAGAGATGGGTTAAGCCTCCACCTCCACTCACGCGGGAGGGAATTTGGAAGGTGGAGAGTCAGGTGGACTGGGGCGTGGTCCGATATGGCCATGGCGTCTATCATAGCTTTTTTTGAGTGTTGCAACAGGGAGGAGACGAAAATGTAGTCTAAACGCTGAAAGGATGAGTGGACCTGCGAGAAAAAAGTATAATCCTTGGTGGATGGGTTAAGACATCTCCAGGCATCAACTATGTTTAGCAGTGAAATGCACCTAATGAGTTTGCTCAACTTTTTCTGCGAGATTTGGGATTTCCCTGACGAGGAGTCCATATCAGGGGATAGAGTGAGGTTAAAGTCCCCTCCTAAAATGACCTGGCCACTAGCGAAGTGTTTGAGCCAACACCAGCAGGTAGAAATAGGGAGCATATAATCGCTACTAAAGGAGGAAAAACAGCGTTAGTGCAAATAATCTGCTTAAAACAGCAACAACGAACAATGTGATCAAAATAGGCGATAGCCCAAGATCTTCAATAACGAGAAGTGAATGTCAACTTGGAGACACATCACAAAAAGTCGCAATCACCCGGAGGGTCCGAACTGGATAAGTGTGAAGCCAGGTCGGCGTCCGGTGGGAGGCATAGTGAGAGTTCTAGATGACATCACTTATTCAGTCGTCAGGGGCAACAGGAGGGTCTTTGGCCTTCTTCTTTTTGTTTCTGGGCGACTTAAGGTTACTCGCCACCTGCCAGGATTCTGGGAGGGAAAGCTTTGGAAGCTTAGGGAACTCCGGGAGGGGTAGCCAGTTTGGCAGCTCTATTGGGTCCACCTCAAGGTACTCCCAGCAATTACTGAGGTCGTCTGGAGTGCGAATCAATAATCTGCGGCCGTTGTATGATATATTAATGCCGAAAGGGAAGAGCCACGCGTAGCGAATGTCTCTTGCTCTGAGGGCTTCCAGAAGAGGTCGCATAATTCGCCTCTTTGTAAGAGTAGCAGGGGATAGATCCTGGAAAATTTGGATTGAAGAGTCCCCGTATGTTAAATTTTTGTGTTGTCTGGCAGCTTTCAGGATGGCAGACGTGTCCTGGAAGGTGAGGAGCCTGCAGATAACATCCCAGGGGGGCTCTGCAGGCGGGGGGAGGGGTCTAAGAGCGCGGTGGATGCGCTCCACAGAAATTGTCGCCGCTCTGTCTTGCCCAAGTAGCTAGCCAAATATTTCAATGGCAACTTTAGACAGGGCCTCCGCTGCCCAGGATTCAGAGATTCCCTTGAAACGGATATTGCACCTCCGGTTACGATTCTCCAGGTCCTCCTGGAGAATGAGGGCTTTATTTAAATTGTCGTGCTGTTCCTTTAAGACTTTAGCCATGGCCAGGGCATGAGATGTAGCAGAGGCAGAGGCAGGCTCCAGCTCCTCAACTCTGCCACCCATCTGCCTTATGTCAGCTTTTATCTCTGTTAGCTCGTTTATGAGGGGGGGCAGAGCCTTTGAGATAAGCTCCTTCATAAATCCCCGGGACACAGGGCTGGCATCCTCTTCATCAGAGGAGAACTCTCCCTCCCCCTCCTTACTGTAGGCAGATGCAGCCTCCGAGGCTGGCACTATCTTGATGGAAGGGTGGGGGGAGCCGGAGCTGCGCTCCTTCAGAAAGCGCTGCATCCCCATCTGGCTTTTGGAGGTCCAGGGTGTGCAGGCTTGTTCTCCACCTTTGTCCCTTACAGGTTTGGGCATTTTGATGCTGCTATCGGTGCTGTGGGTCCTCCGTGGGCGCCTCGCTGAGGGAGCTCCGGTCTCAAGCGGCCATCTTGCTCCGGAGTTAGGCCACGCCCTCAATTATTCAATTCTAAGCACAAAAAAATAGCGAACAAATTTTACGTACGGAATTTAATTCTCTCACTTCCCAATGTCATAGAAACTTGAAATTTGGCACGAGCATTGATTATGTCATAAATAGGAAAAGCTAATGGGTGCCAACTCGATTATTCAATTCTAAGCGCAAAAGAATTAGCGTCCAAATTTTACGTACGGAATCTAATTCTCTCACTTCCCAATGCTATAGAAACTTGAAATTTGGCACGAGCATTGAATATGTCATAAATAGGAAAAGCTAATGGGTGCCAACTCGATTATTCAATTCAAAGCGCAAAAGAATTAGCGTCCAAATTTTACGTACGGAATCTGATTCTCTCACTTCCCAATGTCATAGAAACTTGAAATTTGGCACGAGCATTGATTATGTCATAAATAGGAAAAGTTAATAAGTCCCAACTCGATTATTCAATTCTAAGCGCAAAAGAATTAGCGTCCAAATTTTACGTACGGAATCTAATTCTCTCACTTCCCACTGTTATAGAAACTTGAAATTTGGCACGAGCATTGATTATGTCATAAATAGAAAAAGTTAATAAGTCCCAACTCGATTATTCAATTCTATGCGCTAAAGAATTAGCGTCCAAATTTTACGAACGGAATCTAATTCTCTCACTTTCGCAATGTCATAGAAACATGAAATTTGGCATTAGCATTGATTATGTCATAAATAGGAAAAGTTAATGGGTCCCAACTCGATTATTCAATTCTAAGCGCCAATGAATTAGCGTCCAAATTTTACGTACGGAATCTAATTCTCTCACTTCCCAATGTCATAGAAACTTGAAATTTGGCACGAGCATTGATTTAGTCATAAATAGGAAAAGCTAATGGGTCCCAACTCGATTATTCAATTCTAAGCGCAAAAGAATTAGCGTCCAAATTTTACGTACAGAATCTAATTCTCTCACTTCCCAATGCTATAGAAACTTGAAATTTGGCACGAGCATTGAATATGTCATAAATAGGAAAAGCTAATGGGTGCCAACTCGATTATTCAATTCAAAGCGCAAAAGAATTAGCGTCCAAATTTTACGTACGGAATCTGATTCTCTCACTTCCCAATGTCATAGAAACTTGAAATTTGGCACGAGCATTGATTATGTCATAAATAGGAAAAGTTAATAAGTCCCAACTCGATTATTCAATTCTAAGCGCAAAAGAATTAGCGTCCAAATTTTACGTACGGAATCTAATTCTCTCACTTCCCACTGTTATAGAAACTTGAAATTTGGCACGAGCATTGATTATGTCATAAATAGAAAAAGTTAATAAGTCCCAACTCGATTATTCAATTCTATGCGCTAAAGAATTAGCGTCCAAATTTTACGAACGGAATCTAATTCTCTCACTTTCGCAATGTCATAGAAACATGAAATTTGGCACGAGCATTGATTATGTCATAAATAGGAAAAGTTAATGGGTCCCAACTCGATTATTCAATTCTAAGCGCCAATGAATTAGCGTCCAAATTTTACGTACGGAATCTAATTCTCTCACTTCCCAATGTCATAGAAACTTGAAATTTGGCACGAGCATTGATTTAGTCATAAATAGGAAAAGCTAATGGGTCCCAACTCGATTATTCAATTCTAAGCGCCAAAGAATTAGCGTCCAAATTTTACGTATGAAATCTAATTTTCTCACTTCGCGATGTCATAGAAACATGAAATTTGGCATGAGCATTGATTATGTCATAAATTGAAAAGGTTAATGGGTCCCAACTCGATTATTTAATTCTTAGCGCAAAAGAATTACCATCCAAATTTTACGTGTGGATTCTATTGCTCTCACTTCCCAATGTAATTTGGCATGAGCATTGATTATGTCATAAATAGGAAAAGCTAATGGTTCACAACTCCATTATTCAATTCTAAGCGCAAAAAAATAGCGTCCAAATTTTACGTACGGAATCTAATTCTCTCACTTCCCAATGTCATAGAAACTTGAAATTTGGCACGAGAATTGATTATGTCATAAATAGAAAAAATTAATTAGTTCCAACTCGATTATTCAATTCTATGCGCTAAAGAATTAGCGTCCAAATTTTACGAACGGAATCTAATTCTCTCACTTTCCCAATGTCATAGAAACATGAAATTTGGCATGAGCATTGATTATGTCATGAATAGGAAAAGTTAATGGGTCCCAACTCGATTATTCAATTCTAAGTGCAAAAAAAATAGCGTCCAAAGTTTACGTACGGAATCCAATTCCATCACTTTCCAATGTCATAGAAACTTGAAATTTGGCACGAGCATTGATTATGTCATAAATAGAAAAAGCTAATGGGTCGCAACTCGATTATTCAATTCTAAGCGCCACAGAATTAGCGTCCAAATTTTACTTACGTAATCTAATACTCTCACTTCCCAATGTCATAGTAACTTGAAATTTGGCACGAGCATTGATTATGTCATAAATAGGAAAAGTTAATAAGTCCCAACTCAATTATTCAATTCTAAGCGCAAAAAAAATAGTGTCCAAAGTTTACGAACGGAATCTAATTCTCTCACTTTCCCAATGTCATAGAAACATGAAATTTGGCATGAGCATTGATTATGTCATGAATAGGAAAAGTTAATGGGTCCCAACTCGATTATTCAATTCTAAGTGCAAAAAAAATAGCGTCCAAAGTTTACGTACGGACTCTAATTCCATCATTTTCCAATGTCATAGAAACTTGAAATTTGGCACGAGCATTGATTATGTCATAAATAGGAAAAGCTAATGGGTCGCAACTCGATTATTCAATTCTAAGCGCAAAAAAATTAGCGTCCAAATTTTACGTACGGAATCTAATTCCATCACTACAAAAAAGTCATCGAAACATGAAATTTGGCACGAGTACTGATTATGTCATAAATAGGAAAAGTTAATAGGTCCCAACTCGATTATTCAATTCTATTCGCTAAAGAATTAGCGTCCAAATTTTACGTACGGAATCTAATTCTCTCACTTCCCGATGTCATAAAAACTTGAAATTTGGCATGAGCATTGATTATGTCATAAATAGGAAAAGCTAATGGGTCCCAATTCGATTATTCAATTCTAAGCACCAAAGAATTAGCGTCCAAATTTTACGTACTAAATCTAATTTTTTCACTACGCGATGCCATAGAAACATGAAATTTGGCATGAGCATTGATTATGTCATAAATTGAGAAAAGGTAATGGGTCCCAACTCGATTATTTAATTCTAAGCGCAAAAGAATTAGCGTCCAAATTTTACGTATGGAATCTAATGCTCTCACTTCCCGATGCAATTTGGCACGAGCATTGATTATGTCATAAATAGGAAAATCTAATGGGTCCCAACTCGATTATTTAATTCTAAGCGCAGAAGAATTAGCGTCATAATTTTACATTCGGAATCTAATGCTCTCACTTCCCGTGTTATTTGGCATGAGCATTGATTATGTCATAAATAGGAAAAGCTAATGGGTCCCAACTCGATTATTCAATTCTAAGCGAAAAAGAATTAGCGTCCAAATTTTACGTACGGAATCTGATTCTCTCACTTTCCCAATGTTATAGAAACTTGAAATTTGGCACGAGCATTGATTATGTCATAAAAAGAAAAAGTTAATGGGTCCCAACTCGATTATTCAATTCTAAGCGCCAAAGAATTAGCGTCCAAATTTAACGTACGGAATCTAATTCTCTCACTTTCCCAATGTCATTGAAATATGAAATTTGGCATGAGCATTGATTATGTCATAAATATGAAAAGTTAATGGGTCCCAACTCGATTATTCAATTCTATGCGCTAAAGAATTAGCGTCCAAATTTAACATACGGAATCTAATTCTCTCACTTTCCAATGTCATAGAAACTTGAAATTTGTCACGAGCATTGATTATGTCATAAATAGAAAAAGTTATTAAGTCCCAACTCGATTATTCAATTCTATGCGCTAAAGAATTAGCGTCCAAATTTTACGAACGGAGTCTAATTCTCTCACATTCACAATGTCTTAGAAGCATGAAATTTGGCATTAGCATTGATTATGTCATAAATAGGAAAAGTTAATGGGTCCCAACTCCATTATTCAATTCTATGCGCTAAAGAATTAGCGTCCAAATTTTACGTACAGAACGTATTTCTCTCACTTCCCATTGTTATAGAAACTTAAAATTTGGCACGAGCATTTTATGTGTCAGAAATAGGAAAAGTTAATGGGTCCCAACTCGATTGTTCTTTTCTAAGCACAAAAAAATTAGGGTCCTACTTTTACGTATGGAATCTATTTCAATTGCCAATGTCCTAGATACTTCAAGTTTGGCACGAGCATTGATTATGTCATAAATAGGAAAATAGATTGGGTTCCAACTCCATTATTCAATTCTATGCGCAAAAGAATTAGCGTCCAAATTTTACGTACGGAATCAAATTCCATCACTTCCCAAAGTCATTGAAACATAAAATTTAGCACGAGTATTGATTATGTCATAAATAGGAAAAGTTTATAGGTCCCAACTCGATTATTCAATTCTAAGCGCCAAAGAATTAGCGTCGAAATTTTAAGTACAAAATCTAATTTTCTCACTTTGCGATGTCATAGAGACATGAAATTTGGCATGAGCATTGATTATGTCATAAATTGAAAAAGTTAAGGGGTCCCAAGATGATTATTTAATTCTAAGCGCAAAAGAATTAGCGTCCAAATTTTACGTATGGAATCTAATGCTCTCACTTCCCAATGTAACTTGGCACGAGCATTGATTATGTCATAAATAGGAAAAGTTATTGGGTCCCAACTCGATTGTTCTTTTCTAAGCACAAAAAAATTAGCGTCCTACTTTTACGTACGGAATCTATTTCAATTCCCAATGTCATAGATACTTCAAGTTTGGCACGAGCATTGATTATGTCATAAATAGGAAAATAGAATGGGTTCCAACTCCATTATTCAATTGTAAGTGCAAAAAAATTAGCGTCAAATTTTACGTACGGAATCTAATTCCATAACTTCCCAAAGTCATCGAAACATGAAATTTAGCACAAGTATTGATTATGTCATAAATAGGAAAAGTTAATAGGTCCCAAATCGATTATTCAATTCTATTCGCCAAAGAATTAGCGTCCAAATTTTACAGACGGAATTTAATTCTCTCACTTCCCGATGTAATAAAAACTTGCAATTTGGCACGAGCATTGATTATGTCATAAATAGGAAAAGCTAATTGGGTCCCAACTAGATTATTCAATTCTCAGCGCCAAATAATTAGCGTCCAAATTTTACGTACGGAATCTAATTCTCTCACGTCCCGATGTCATAGAAACTTGAAATTTGGCACGAGAATTGAATATGTCATAAATAGGAAAAGCTAATGGGTGCCAACTCCATTATTCAATTCTAAGCGCAAAAGAATTAGCGTCCAAACTTTACGTACGGAATCTAATTCTCACACTTCCCAATGTTATAGAAACTTGAAATTTGGCACGATTATTGATTATGTCATAAATAGAAAAAGTTAATGGGTCCCAACTCGATTATTCAATTCTATTCGCCAAATAATTAGCGTCCAAATTTTACATACGGAATTTAATTCTCTCACTTCCCGATGTAATAAAAACTTGAAATTTGGCACGAGCATTGATTATGTCATAAATAGGAAAAGCTAATTGGGTCCCAACTAGATTATTCAATTCTCAGCGCCAAATAATTAGCGTCCAAATTTTACGTACGGAATCTAATTCTCTCACTCCCCGATGTCATAGAAACTTGAAATTTGGCATGAGAATTGAATATGTCATAAATAGGAAAAGCTAATGGGTGCCAACTCCATTATTCAATTCTAAGCGCAAAAGAATTAGCGTCCAAACTTTACGTACGGAATCTAATACTCACACTTCCCAATGTTATAGAAACTTGAAATTTGGCACGAGCATTGATTATGTCATAAATAGGAAAAGCTAATTGGGTCCCAACTAGATTATTCAATTCTCAGCGCCAAATAATTAGCGTCCAAATTTTACGTACGGAATCTAATTCTCTCACTCCCCGATGTCATAGAAACATGAAATTTGGCATAAGCATTGATTATGTCATAAATAGGAAAAGTTAATGGGTCCCAACTCGATTATTTAATTCTATGCGCTAAAGAATTAGCGTCCAAATTTTACGAACGGAATCTAATTCTCTCACTTTCCCAATGTCATAGAAACATGAAATTTGGCATAAGCATTGATTATGTCATGAATAGGAAAAGTTAATGGGTCCCAACTCGAATAATAAATTCTAAGCGCAAAAAAATAGCGCCCAAAGTTTATGTACGGAATCTAATTCCATCACTTCCCAATGTCATAGAAACTTGAAATTTGGCACGAGCATTGATTATGTCATAAATAGGAAAAGCTAATGGGTCGCAATTCGATTATTCAATTGTAAGCGCAAAAAATAGCATCCAAAGTTTACGTACGGAATCTAATTCCATCACTTTCCAATGTCATAGAAACTTGAAATTTAGCACGAGCATTGATTATGTCATAAATAGGAAAAGCTAATGGGTCGCAACTCCATTATTCAATTCCAAGCGCCAAAGAATTAGCGTCCAATTTTTACGTACGAATCTAATTCTCTCACTTCCCAATGTCATAGAAACTTGAAATTTGGCACGAACATTGATTATGTCATAAATAGAAAAAGTTAATAAGTTCCAACTCGATTATTCAATTCTATGCGCTAAAGAATTAGCGTCCAAATTTTACATACGGAAACTAATTCTCTCACTTTCCCAATGTCATAGAAACTTGAAATTTAGCACGAGTATTGATAATGTCATAAATAGGAAAAGCTAATAGGTCCCAACTCTATTATTCAATTCTAAGCGCCAAAGAATTAGCGTCCTACTTTTACGTACGGAACTGCTTGGAAAAACCGCAGCAAAATAAGCAATAGCGGTTTTCATTGCAGTTTTTGCTGCATCCATGGGGCCCTATGGAAAAAAAAAGCGCTGCGGAAAGGTCGAAAGAATGGACATGCTGCATCTTTCAAAACCGCGACGCAGTTGCTTATCCGCACTGTGGCTCTGCGGTAAATTTTACGCCCTGTGAGAACGACATTTTGGCCAAACACATTGGCACTGCATTGCACTGCAACCGCGACGGAATGGCCACAATGCGGATATGCAACGGCAAACCGCGGGAAATAAGCAACAAATACGCCCTGTGTGAACCCAGGCTTATAGCTTCAAAATCAGAACTTTGTAGCAGGGGTATTGTGCAGAATATGTTGTTTCAGCAAGACTCCACTAGATGGCAGCAGAGCACAGTAGCAGTCCTGTTCTCATAAGACAGCAGCTGCATCCTTCCTGAGTGTCTCTCCTCTCTCTCCTGGATTTAAGAGGTTGCTCGGTGTGAAAGAGGGGGGAGTGTGGGTGGGCAGGTGAGGGGGCGGGCAGGTGACTTCCCTTGTGGTGAGTTTAGTTGTAAATTGTGCTTGTAGAGGCACTTTTCTGTTGTTTGCTGCAGGCTTTCTTCTCTCTCCCTCCTCTCCCCCAATAACATCCCCTTCTCTCTGTGACTCAACATGAATCTGAGAGTTGATGTCTCTCTGCCTCCCGGCTCCTGTGACAGCGTCCCCCACAAAGTAGATTGTGCAGTAGGGTCAGCAGTTAGTGTGACTCCTGCTGTGTAGGCACCACAGGAGTGTTGGCACGGAAGTGTAGGGACCTGGGGCAGGAGTTTGCAGGCTGAGAGCAGCTGGCAAGCCTCTCTCAGAGCCTGTCACTCACCCGGTTGCCACTGCAGGAACAGAGTGCAGGGAGTAGTACACAACCATGGCTTCTCCAGGAGCCTCACAGCCCAAACAGCAGCAGGGTTGTATTTGGGACTTCTGCTGGGCACAGGCTCCTGGTAGTCCAGCCCACAATCCTCTAGGTTCAGCAGGCCACACCAGGCCCCAGCTGGAGTCAGTCCACAGAAGACCTTAAAAGACCATAAAAAGCCTCTAGCTGCACCCAGAGGGCAAAAGAGGATATCCCAGGACCCGGCCAGCAGACCAGGGGCTTCTATCAGCAGGATTGGAGGGGATTTCAAAGGCTGGCTAGGAGAGCTCATTTTTGTGCATCCTGTCTCTTTGCCAGCTAGACAATGTGCCCCTCCCCTCCTTCCTTTTTTGCAGTTTTTATCTTTTCCTTACATAATTCCTTTCTTCCCTGTACATTTTTTGCTCTTCTAGTTTTAATAGTTGAAACACTTTCTTTTTTTTCCTTATTGCCTCTGTTACCGTCTTGTCGAGCCACGTTTCCTTTTACTTGTAGTTCTTTTATTTTTAAATTTTACTGGAAAAGAGCCAAAAATTCAATACCTGAGAAGGTGCAGAGCAGGCATGATCGCCGCTAAGCAGGCACAATCGCCATAAGACCAACACAATGGCCATAGAACCTAACAATATGCAGCAATATGCCGAGCTCCAGAGCCTCCACCAGGTTACGGCCGTTGTCATATACGACCATGCCCGGTTGGAGGCTCTGCGGCGAAAGCCAGAGGTCGGTCTGCTCTGTCAGACCCTGTAACAGTTCGGGGGCCATGTGTCTCTTGTTACCTAAGCTGAGTAGTTTCAGCACGGCCTGCTGACGCTTGCCCACCGCTGTGCTGTCACGCCGCGCCACACCGACTGCTGGCGACGTGCTGCTCACACTTCTTAATTGAGAGGTAGAGGTTGCGTAGGAGGAGGAGGGGGAGGGTTTAGAGTAGGTGGCATAGTGCGACGCAGATACCAGCACCGAGGTAGGACCCGCTATTCTGGGTGTGGGTAGGACGTGAGCGGTCCCAGGCTCTGACTCGGTCCCAGCCTCCACCAAATTCACCCAATGAGATATAGTGGCCCTGCCCGCCAGTACTTGTCCACGTGTCCCTGGTTAAGTGGACCTTCCCAGTAACCGCGTTGGTGAGGGCATGATTGATGTTGCGGGAGACCTGCTGGTGTAGGGCTGGGAGGGCACACCGGGAAAAATAGTGGCGACTGGGGACCGAGTAGCGCGGGACCGCTGCTGCCATCATGTTTTTGAAAGCTTCCGTTTCCACAAGCCTGTACAGCAGCAACTCCAGGCTGATTAATTTTGCAATGTGCACATTTACAGCTTGTGCATACGGGTGCGTGGTAGCGTATTTGAGCTTTTGCTCCAACGCTTGTGCTAGCGACAGCTGAACGCTGCACTGAGAGACATTGCTGGGTGGGGTGGAGGACAGTGGAGGTGAGGGTGTGGGTGCAGGCCGGGAGGCACACGTGCTTGTGTCCTGAGCGGGGGGGGGGGTAGATCTGAGTGGCAGGTTGGGGCACAGGGGGAGGTGGTGTCCCGTAGGCGGTGAACGTACCTCGTCCCACCTTATCGGGTGCTTGGCCATCATATGCCTGCGCATGCTGGTGGTGGGGAGGCTGGTAGTGGGGGCACCCTGGCTGATCTTGGCGCGACACAGGTTGCACACCACTGTCCGTCGGTCGTCTGTGCTATCACTGAAAAACATCCACACCTTTGAAGACCTAGGCCTCTGCAGGGTGGCTTGGCGTGAGGGGGTGCTTTGGGAAACAGTTGGGGGAGTCTTCGCTCTGGCACCTGCCTCTACCCCTGGCCACTCCACTGCCTCTTCCAACATGTCCTGTGGCTGCACTTGCCTCCCCCTCTGAAGAACTCTTCTCAGTTGGCTTATCAAACCAGGTGGGGTCAGTCACCTCATCGTCCAGCTGCTCTTCCTCTGAATCCTCTGTGCTCTCCTCCCTCGGACTTACTGCCCTTACTACTACCTCACCGATAGACAACTGTGTCTCATCATCATCGTCCTCCTCACCCACTGAAAGCTCTTGAGACAGTTGCGGGAAGTCCCCGGCCTCATCACCCGGACCCCGGGTTGGGCATCGGTCATGACAAACTCCTGAGGTGAGAGAGGAACCATTATTTCCCAATCAAGGCAGGGGCCCCAGAACAGTTCCTGGGAGTCTGCCTGCTCCTCAGAATGTGTCATTTTCATGGAGTGAGGAGGCTGGGAGTAAGGAGGAGCAGCAGCGAGAGGATTCAGAGTTGCAGCAGTGAACGGCGCAGAACTCTGGGTGGTCAATAGATTGCTGGAAGCATTTTCTGCCATCCACGACAGGACCTGCTCACACTGCTCTGTTTGTAATAAAGGTCTATTAAGTAGACCCAAAAATTGTGATATGAAGCTGGGGATCCCAGAAACGTTCCTCTCTCCTAATCCCGCAGCAGCCGGCTGCAATTCACCTGGACCAGGAACTCGGCATGTGCCCACACCCTCACTTGGACCTCCGCGTCCTCGACCCTTACCCCTACTCCTCATCATGGCGGATTAAGAATAGAGCAGGGCCAAATAAATTACCCCACTGTACAGCACTGACAACTGGGCCTTAATTCACCGCACACAGAGACTTGTAGATAGCGGAGGCTCTATGCTGTGACTTGTGTCTTGCGCTGATACCGAGGGGTAATTTACTGCTCGCAGAGACTTGTAGATAATGGAGGCTGTGTGGAGTGGGATAAGACTCTAAAGCCAGTGGAGAGTGCTGGTAACTGCGGCGATCTCAACCCCACAAAGGAAAGGGTATTGTGAGACGCTCTGCACAGTGGCAGAGCTGAAATACTTTGCAGTGGCCCCGGAAATATTACAGTACTGTTTAGCGGTGAGACCGCTGTCTAATACACTGCAGACACAGAACGGTATAACTGAAGTCGTTTTGCAGTAGGCTAGGAAATATTTGAGTGCAGTTTCATGGTGAGAGCCGGTTGTACGGCACTGCAGCCTGAGAACGCCTATTACTGAAAGGCTGGGAACAGGCCTAGATGCGTAATACAAAAATGGATGCACTACAACTCCCAGCAGGCCACAAGTATAATGTACAGGGTCAGATGCAGCCCAATGGAGGAGCTTTGGGGGTTTTGTAGACAGGATCCTACTCTAACACTTTCCCTATATCAGCAGCTCTTTCCCTATACTCTGTATAATACACTGCAGACTTAGAACGCTATAGCTGTAATGGCATGCACAGCCCGAGATGGGGGGGGGGGGGGGGTGCACTACTGCTCCCTGCCAGCCACAACAGTAATGCACACGGTCAGATGTGGCCCTAAGAAGGACAGTTGGGGTTCTTGTAGACAGGATCCTACGCTAACACTATATCAGCAGCAGCACTGTCCCTATACTCTCCCAGCGTGTGTCTGAGGCGAGGCACGGGCGGGACCGCTTTAGGTACTCGGCGGTCACCTGATCTTGCCAGCCACTCACTGCTGGGGGGTGGGATAGGGCTGGCGTGTCACAGCAGGAAGTGGTAATGCCTTCCCCGCATGTCTATTGGCTAGAAAATGGCGCTAAACATGCAGGGAAGGACATAGAATTGACTGGAGTACCGCGTGGTGTTCGTCTCGAGTAACAAGCATCTCGAGTACCCTAATGCTCGGACGAGTGTGCTCGCTCATCTCTAGTTATTAACTTAATTATATCATGATAGCAGGCTGCGGCGCACTGATTGTATGTCCTCCTTGCACTAAAGCATACGGCCTGCCCGCTAATCCGTGTAATGCTACCATATTGGAGGCGTCCTGCACGGCGGTCCTCTCATATAGAAGTGCTGCAATTGCACCAAGATCTCCCAAGGACCCGCGGAGCCATTATTTTATATAGAGTTGCGGTCATAGCACCCAGCTCTCCCAGAGTACTGCACTGACATCGTGTTGCAGGACTCTGGGAGAGCTGAATGATATAGCCGCAGCACTAAATTAACCTAGGCAAGAGGGTGGCCCTGCAGATCTCTGAGAGATACAGTCTGCGCCTCTATGTGAGGGGATGACCGCTGTCACTCTGGTCCCCGCCAGGCTATCTTGGCTCCCATTCCCACTGCTGCTGCTACTCTGGTCCCTGCACCGCTCTCGTTCCCTTTGCGGCCGCTGGAGTAAAAGGAGTCAAGAGGCGCCTGGACACCTCTACATGCGGAGCTGGGGAGTGTGAGGCTCTTGTCGTCATGCTCCTCCTCCCCTTTCCTGGCGCTTCAAGCCTCTCATTGTCAGGCATCCCGGGTTGCCTCCGCTACCCCCTTGTACCCACTACAATGCACTACAGCCCCCAGCATGTCATCCTTGGACAACTATGTCGTCTGCCTCCGACCCTTTGTGCACCCCACTGCTTCGGTCACACACACTCCATGTAACCCGTGTAATCACTGACGGGGCATCTGATAGAGCGGCGATCAGGGCTGCCGGTATCTGATCAGCAGGGGATACACTGTGCTCAGAGTACCGCGAGCAGCAACATTGTCCGGTGCGGCGCCACTAAATCTAGGTAGAGCGCCGCACAGTGCCCACCAGTATGGAGGCGTCCGCGGGTGCTCTAGAGTGACGGCTCTTCTGCCCGCGGGTCCCCCGGATGGTTTAGAGATCTGCCTATTCCCAGGTCCGCTCACTATCAGCTCCCCGGCCCGGCTGTCACGTATTCACCATTTCTGAGAGAACAGTTGGGGTTATCAGCGAGCTGCCGGGACGGGTACATATCGGGGGAAGCATGCGGCCGGCGCTGTACACTCCACCGATCACACTCGGGTAATATCCCGAACTCCCGCGCTGGGTTTCTAAATATTCCCTAAAGTGTGCTGGAACTGCACCTTGTCAGGATTTCTCCCCGTCGGCGATCCTCCTAGTTGCTCTTTACCATCCGCAGCTTTCTTCTAATTCATCCCAGCTGCATTACTGGCGATATAAACCACGGGTTCTGAGCAGTCCGTCAGGGCATCGTCCATAACAATGCTGCGGCCGCTTTGTCCTCACACCGGGAGCAATGCATCAACACCCGGCAGCCGCGCCGACATAACGGCGGTCTATCCCCACCTACTGACAGCAGGAGACATGATTGCTATTGCTGGAAGGCAATAGGACAGAGCCCCCCCGAGCGCTTGTGGACACGGGGAAGAAAACGGAGCCCCAAACCGCAGCAGGCGGTGGAGTCTGAGATGATCATCTGTGTTCCGCTGCTGCCTCCCCCAATAATGCCATTTATACTGCACGATGCAGAAGAGACACCAGAGAGAACTAGCACACAATCTGGTTATCATTCCCTCTACAGCAACGTATTACAATAACCTACACACCGACTAGGAGGTGACAGCTCTGCTGTAGATGGGGTGGGGGGCTCTTAGAAGAGCCTTTGGGGTGATCGTGCACGGCGGGCCACAGAACAGATTACTTGGCGCTGGTGTACTTGGTGACGGCCTTGGTGCCCTCGGACACGGCGTGCTTGGCCAGCTCTCCGGGCAGCAGCAGGCGCACGGCGGTCTGGATCTCCCGGGAGGTGATGGTGGAGCGCTTGTTGTAGTGAGCCAGGCGGGAGGCTTCCCCTGCGATGCGCTCGAAGATGTCGTTGACGAAGGAGTTCATGATGCCCATGGCCTTGGAGGAGATGCCGGTGTCGGGGTGGACCTGCTTCAGCACCTTGTACACGTAGATGGCATAGCTCTCCTTCCTGGTCTTCTTACGCTTCTTGCCGTCCTTCTTCTGAGTCTTGGTCACGGCTTTCTTGGAGCCCTTCTTGGGCGCTGGAGCAGACTTGGAGGGATCAGGCATGATAACGTAGAGATACTTTCCTCACTAGAGAGAACAGTGTTCCTGCACCTCCCAGCGCTGCGGTATTTATAGCGGGGCCATGCAAATGAGTACCGCCGTCTGCTTGCTGTTCTACTTCAGCGACATGTGGCCTCTGTGAGCGTCATTAGCCACGCCCAGTGCCGCTCATTGGTTCTTCCTCAAGTCTGGCCTCTATTGGGGGGATTGAAATCTACCCAATTAGAAAAGAGGAGGGCGGAGCAGCAGGTTATAAAAGTCAACAGAAGGGCTCTTCTCGTTATCACAACTTCCGAAGTATTCTTTTTTCATAGGTCTCCTTTCAAGTGCTAGAAGATGTCTGGACGCGGCAAACAAGGAGGTAAAGTCCGTGCTAAGGCCAAGACTCGCTCATCCCGGGCAGGGCTGCAGTTTCCTGTCGGCCGTGTACACAGGCTTCTCCGCAAGGGCAACTACGCTGAGAGGGTGGGCGCCGGCGCTCCGGTCTATATGGCAGCAGTGCTAGAGTATCTGACCGCTGAGATCCTGGAATTGGCTGGCAATGCCGCCCGGGACAACAAGAAGACCCGCATCATCCCCCGTCACCTCCAGCTGGCTGTGCGCAACGACGAGGAGCTGAACAAGCTGCTCGGTGGGGTGACCATCGCCCAGGGAGGCGTCCTGCCCAACATCCAGGCCGTGCTGCTGCCCAAGAAGACCGAGAGCAGCAAGACGAGCAAGAGCAAGTGATCGCGCTGATCCTCCATAGAACCAAAGGCTCTTCTAAGAGCCACCCACATGCTCCTTACAACAGAGCTGCGCCGCTTCTATGCTGTGATACTCGGCGGCCGGTACGCCGGCTGCACCGGGAAACTAACTGTACAGGACTTTCTACAAGGAGGCAGAGATTGGGGCGGATGCCAATGTGGCCATCCCTGTCACCGGCAGAAGCGCACAATCGTCCTGCTCTAGGTGACCTCATGTCCAGAGGACGGGCGGCTGTAGGACTCGCTCACCAGTCCGTGCGATAACGGGTTAACAGAGTCCTCTGTTTGCTCACGTATATACAAGAATCGGAACGCTTCTGTTGTGTTTCGGATAGAACACCCAGCTTTCTCAGGGTCCTGCGTGGGCCGTATGCTTACAAAGCGTTACAGCCGCATCATCCAGCCCTCTCAGAGCTCTACACCTTCGCCCCTTAGAAGTGCGCTCATCATGTCACTCCACAGCCATGCCCTTGTTATGGAGGTGGAGCTATATCACCCAACTTTCCCAGAGCCCTGCACGGCACCGGCTGGTTTTGGATTATAGTAAACCTACAGGGATTAGACGTCCTCTTGCGTTACGGGTGGAGCAGGTAGAGGATTCCACCGCCCGTCGTAGGTCTGGGATTAGGGGGTGTATCTGAGGGTTCTTTACCTCCAGCCCCGAGCGCCTCTATATCAGACGGCCTGGTCACTGATTACACGTGTTACATGGATGGATGGAGGACAGGAAGAGCGGGAGACGCGATCAACTGAGCGGGAAGTTCAAAATCTCCGGGGATCTGCCAATGAGCGGGAAGAATCTGACTATAGCCCCGCCCATAGGCGGCACTAAAACCACCCGACCTCCAACGGCAGGTCTGTTAACCCTTCACCGCACTCATTAATTCAGGCCCAGCTCCTCGCGTATTATAAACATAACCTGCCTGCCCTAAATAGGTTAAGGGGTTTAAAAGCGTGCCGTGACCGCAGCCTGAAGCGCACCCTGACGGGGAGGCTGCTCCACCCCCGCTGTATCATATCAGAGCGCATAGACTATCACCGCTGCTGACGACCCCACAAGGAGTTGTATTACAGCCTTTCCTTGGAAGAGGTGGGCGGCTCTGAGAAGAGCCTTTGTGTTATGGAGAAGGAGCAGAATTATTAACCTCCGAAGCCGTAGAGAGTGCGGCCCTGGCGCTTGAGCGCGTACACCACGTCCATAGCGGTGACGGTCTTCCTCTTGGCGTGCTCGGTGTAGGTGACGGCGTCGCGGATCACGTTCTCCAGGAAGACTTTCAGGACGCCGCGAGTCTCTTCATAGATGAGGCCGGAGATACGCTTGACGCCTCCCCTGCGAGCTAGACGGCGGATGGCAGGCTTGGTGATGCCCTGGATGTTATCACGGAGCACCTTCCTGTGCCGCTTGGCACCGCCCTTCCCAAGACCTTTCCCTCCTTTACCGCGACCAGACATCTCCTACGTTACAAGCAGAAAGCGATTGCCAACCAGCTCAAGCGTCCTCCCTTATCTACGCGACGAGCGGACCAGATTGAAAACAGTAACAAATGACGCAAGTTTAGGCGTTCCTATTGGGGCAATTACATGTTGGCCACTCCCCTCTCCTTGCTGATTGGTTTAACACAGAACCGTTTGGAATTTTGAATTTACCGCATTTCTTAACAGTTTCCCGGCCGGTTATCAATCTCATTATGCGGTATTAATTAGTGTAGTTTTGTGTATTGCTGTCTTTCTTCTTCGTACAATGAGATAATATCCACATAAATACATGCTCAACACTAATCCCTTCCCGGCCCACAGGCACAGATAGATGCCTCATACGGACACGTTTGATCAACCACGTTCATAACAGTCTGCCGGGGACTCAAATCTCTTTCTACTACATTTGAAAGATGAGAGAATGGCATGAATTAATTGAGGAACTGACTAGTTCACTGAAGGGGTTAACAGACCACCTCCTGCTGACGACAGAACATTATTGGGAAGAGGCGGCACCAGGGTACACGGCGGCGCACCCGAGTGGGGAATCGAAAGAATGACAGCGGAGGACAGGATGCAGCTCGTTTGAGGAGGATTTGGTGGCTCTGAAAAGAGCCTTTGTGCTCCATGCGGTGCCCAGAGCAGATCTAAGCCCTCTCTCCGCGAATCCTGCGGGCCAGCTGGATGTCTTTCGGCATGATGGTGACCCGCTTGGCGTGGATGGCGCACAGATTGGTGTCCTCGAACAGTCCTACCAGGTAAGCCTCGCTGGCCTCCTGCAGGGCCATGACCGCTGAGCTCTGGAAGCGCAGGTCAGTCTTGAAGTCCTGGGCGATCTCTCTCACCAGGCGCTGAAAGGGAAGCTTACGGATCAGCAGCTCGGTGGACTTCTGGTAGCGACGGATTTCACGGAGAGCCACTGTACCTGGACGGTAGCGGTGAGGCTTCTTCACTCCGCCGGTGGCAGGAGCGCTCTTCCTGGCGGCCTTCGTAGCCAGCTGCTTGCGGGGAGCTTTCCCTCCGGTGGATTTACGAGCGGTCTGCTTGGTTCTGGCCATAACTCTACTGTAGAGATGCACACAGATGTGATATGATGGGAGCCGTAGAAAGAGCAGAGCCTTTATACCCTACTTGCTTTTCCCTATTGGCTCTTAGAAACAACGCCCCCTACATCTCATTGGCTTTTTCAAACAAACCACTAGCCCGCCAAAACGCTTGATGCCCGCGACCAATCAGCGTTCGGCAGAGGCTAGCCCCACCTCACCCTATCAGGCCACTGCATGATACGTACGGGTGTCTGTGAAATCATGTTCTCAGCTGCTTCCCTGCATTGATATGTCCGCAGAAACACGCACTCCACGCTGCACGGCAGTCTCCCCCATTAGAAGCTGTGCTGCTTTTATGGGAAATGCATTAGGTCGGCGAGTCCCCTCCCCCTTCACACTCAGCCCGGCCTCCATACACGCGTTGTATAGGTCACAGTGCCCAACAGGAACGGGGATGATGCGGCGACAATGTCTCGTATTACTCCCCCCTCTACAGCCTCCCCCTCGCTCCCTAGACTCCCAACTGATATGAAGTCCCCTGTAGCCGCTATGGGGGCGCTGCTATCTAGAACAGAATTCGAGGCAGTGATAATACAGCTCTGCGGTGAGAAGGTGGCGGCTCTGAAAAGAGCCTTTGTGGGGTAAATGCATGGGCGGCTTCAGCTTATTTCTTAGCCGCACTCTTCTTGGCTTTAACAGCCTTCTTAGCCGGACTCTTGGCAGCTTTGGGTTTGGCCGCCTTCTTAGCCGGACTCTTCGTCACCTTCTTGGGCTTTGGGGCGGCCTTCGGCTTTGAGACTTTCTTCGGGCTCTTGGCTACTTTCTTGGCGGCGGCCGCTGCAGGTTTCTTTGCTTTTTTCGGGCTTTTGGCCGGAGCCTTCTTGGGCTTCTTAGGAGATTTCGCCGCTTTCTTGGCTCCAGCGGGCTTCTTGGGCTTGGCCGCAGCCGCTGGCTTCTTTTTGGCCGGCTTGTCCTTAGTCTCCTGCTTCTTGTTCAGCTTGAAGGAGCCGGAGGCGCCGCTGCCTTTCACCTGGAGCAGGCTGCCCTTGGTGACCAGAGACTTGACGGCCAGCTTCAGGCGGCTGTTATTCTTCTCTACATCGTACCCTCCGGCAGCCAGAGCCTTCTTCAGGGCGGCTAGAGACACCCCGCTGCGCTCTTTAGAGGCGGACACGGCTCTGACGATCAGCTCCGACACGCCGGGACCGGAGGACTTCTTGCTTTTCTTGGCGCCCCCTGCGGCGGATTTCTTCGGCTGCTTCTTGGATTTGGCAGCCGGCTCGGCGGCAGGAGGAGCGGCGGCTGGCGCGGTTTCTGCCATTGTGTGCTGAGGTAATCAAATAGTAAAACTCTCCTGGAAGAGAAACTCTGAGAGCGGCGCTGGTGGCGCCTCTTATATGTACAGCGGCCGCGCTCTGATTGGCTCGTGAGCAGGCCCGTCCTGAGCTGCTATTGGCTGAATCTGAGCACAGCTAATGCCTTATCCCATCCAGGCCTCCTCTCCGCTCCGTTCTCCTCTTGTGCTTCCCTGCCCGGGATAAGAGTCCGTCACCGGTCAGAACCGGACAGGAGAGCTCGCTTTCAACGTGACTCCTCACTCTCTGACATCTCATGCAACCGTTTATAGCCGCTGCTGGCGGAGGTTCCGGGGAGGAGCGGAGAGGAGGCCACGAGATCTTCGCCATAGTTCTCCCGATCTGCACATCACCGCCTATCTGGGGAGATAAAACCGCTGCGGGAGCGCCTTCCCTCTATTCCCAGCCCTTGTCACCATCCCCGGGATCTACTCCACAATCTCCATCGTGCAGAAGCTGATTGCACAATGTGAGGACGACCTGGAGCTGCCGAGAGCCCAGAGGTGTAGCACAGGCGGCGCCTCCGCTCACTGCCAGCTCCCGGGTGCTGAATGTATACTGTATATACTGCAGACTGCTCTATACTGCGGCGCAATGTAAGATGAGGAAACCCAGTACCCCCCTGTACACTCAGACGATCGGGAATGTCACACGTTATCGTCCCTTTAATACCCCGGACATGATGGGTGTGGTTGTCCACAAGAAGAAGCGATTCTTCTTCTCTGCAGGTCCATCTCCTCCCATGGGCTGCTGCCCGTTCTAT
The DNA here is from genome assembly GCF_035609145.1 of Eleutherodactylus coqui. Lineage (NCBI taxonomy): Eukaryota > Metazoa > Chordata > Amphibia > Anura > Eleutherodactylidae > Eleutherodactylus > Eleutherodactylus coqui. Next base: position 208,617,285 of record NC_089844.1, on the reverse strand, counting down.
ATCATCCCAGGGATACCATGTGCCGGACGTGACGGTCATTGCATCGGCTCTGTAGTTCCCATCAATCGTTGACGGTGAAGATGGAACTTGGGATTCTGCTGAAGAGCGGTGGCATCTAACAACGCTCTAATCGGGATGTAGATCGCCAAGAAATGACGCCTGAACAAAGCCTTCTACCCGCGGGTCTCCTGCAGCCGGCGATGGCCTGTCAGTCACTGATGTCCGAGAGGAGCAGTGATACAGCGGGACTCTCAGCGCCAGATCCAGTGCCACAGTCGGTGACATCGTACAGAACCCGCAGGGAGGGTTCTACTGTAGATCCCCGGGGCAGCAGATGTTGTACAGTGTCCGCTGGGATTCCTACGGGAGAGCGTGTTGGTCCAGAAAGCTAAAGGACCACCGGTACTGTGAGACCCCCGCTTCCCCCACAACCCAGTCCTCTATACCCTTCCAGATCGCTAATCAGCTCTTCTATTTAGCGCCCAAGGAGGCGACCCAGAAAGAGAGCAGTGCAGGGGCAGCTAGTGGAGCTCTTGTAGGCAAGCCGCTGCTCCGGCCGAACAGCAGCTCACAGTCATCGGCAGAGCTGGCCACCAGCGGCGCCATGGGCAGCGAGATCGGGGTTCGCCGTGGCAGCGGCGCCAGTGCCATCGGTGTACGGGAGCGGAGGCCAGCGCGTAGGGTGACAGCGGCGACGGCTGCTGCGGCCGACGGGGACAGGAGCTGGGAGCAGACAAAGCTGTCCAGCGAGCGCCCGGGGGGAAACGAGAGTAGATGTCAATCCGGCGGGGAGATGTGTGAGACAGGACCAGAGATGGGAATCCGCCTGGGAGATATGTGAGCTTGCCAGGGGAATGGGCGGTACATGTGGGGAGGTGTGTGTGCGGCAGCCGGTCCACCGTCGTGCCCCTCGCTAGACGTACCATCTAACTCGGGGCTCCCAACCCATGTTTCCACCCTTACATCCGCTGGAGACATAATGCACCAGGGCCGCTCAGCTGTAAGTGAATAGGAGCAACGCAGATGGTACGGCATCAGTACACCTGTAGCTGAGCTCCGTCTCCCGGCCGGCCTCCAGCTTCCTTCTCAGTACAGTAGGGTCACTCCGGCTTTGCTGCATCTCATGCCCTCCCATGAACCCTCCTCCGGGCAGGTGTGAGGGGAGGGGGCAGCGCTCTCTAGGACGGGCTCTCCTAGCTGCCTCGGACGCTGCTCTTGTTCTATGTCTATGTGATGCCTCCGTGGGGAGGAGGGGATAATAAATACCATCGGGTGCCATCAAGAAGCTTCACGGAAGAGCTCCCTGTCCGGGCTGCCCCATGCGTGACTTCCCACGGGACACCGGCCTAGCTATGTACATTTAACCCTTAACCCACTAGTCTCCGGTCACTGTATCTACCTGCAGTCATACATGTAAAGGCAGTAGCCGCAGTACACAGTGCGGCCGGTGGGTCAATAATCTGCTCACAATGAACAACATGGACATACAATGGAGAACAATACAATAAATGAGTTCTGAATGTAATGTTTATGTAAAGGTCACCGTGTCCGTACAAAGGGTCTAGTGTTCTTGTGTCACATTGTGTGCAAGTAGTAGCGGTAAAGGGAAATAGTTAGGCTGATATCTTGTCACAGAGTGTTGTTCAATCTTTGGCAATCTGGTCTGATGCCCCAATAATAGTCGGCCCTGATATATGCACCCCGTCTACCCTGATACCCTGCCTCCATGACCTTCACATCTTGGTGGGATCGTCCACCTTGCTCATGGCTGAGGGCACCAAGGTTTTCCGGGAAGTTACCACGATGGCTGAGCAGAAAATGCCCCTCGATGCTGATGTTGTAGCATTGTGTAGCTCCAGACAAACTCCGGACAAACCCTCATTAGCAAGGCGCACTTTAGCTAAGCACCACACTACCTCCAACCCAACACAAGCACTGCCTGCGGGACACACCGCTGCCTCTTCTCCTGAGTTACAGTATAGTCAGACCCCAGTAACATTTCAGTTTCAGCAGTATAGGCATAGCCCAGTATTAGTAACATTTCAGTAGTAACAGTATAGACAGACCACAGTAACATTTTAGTTGCAGAAGTATACACAGACCCCAGAAACATTTATGTAGCAGCAGTATTGGCAGACCCCTGTAACATTTCTGCAGCTGAAGTATAGGCAGGCTCCTGTAACGTTAATGCAGTTACGCTCATCTCATTTGGCCCAAACAAGTTTCTCCGATAACTGTAGTAACACTAGAGAAAGCACATGATGTGCATTGCTGATCCCCTGACCCCAAGTGGGAGGAGGTGGCATTACAAGGCCAAGACACCATGACCAGGACCCGCTATAGTCTGTGTGGGAAGCACGTTAGCGGGCCCAGGGTCAGGCTCGGTTCCAAGCCTCCACCTTTGTGACCCAAGGTGCCCTGAGTTACATAGCAACAAGAAATCCATGTGACACAACATAGATAGCTCAACACTGGAAGAGGCAGTCTTTGAGTTCCTTGGCCTAGCCTATGCTGTAAGTGCACAAAGATGGTATTACACAGGAAGTACTCGGAGTGCCCAACCATGGGAGAGTTTCGCCCCGCCAAGCAACTTGGCCTCGGACAGCAATTCAGGCCTAGTCAGCCACTGTACTATTTGTGCCACATAGGTAAAGCACCGCAATGGGAAGACTTAGTGCACCCATAGTATAGGCAGACCGCTGTAACATTCCTGTAGCAAAGGTATAAACACACCCCAGGAACATTTCTGTAGCAGCAGTATAGGCAGACCCCTGTAACATTTCTGTAGCAGCAATATCAGCAGACCCCTGTGACATTTATGTAGCGGAAGTATAGGCAGACCCCAGTAATATTTCTCTAGCAGCAGACCCCTGTAACATTTATGTAGCAGAAGCATATGCAGACCCCAGTACCATTTTTGTTGCATCAGTATAGGCTGTGAGGAAGGAGGAGCCGCAGCCAGAGGATTCAGAGTTTCAGCAGTGGACGGCGTAGAAGACTGGGTGGTCGATACATTGCTGGATGCTCTTTCTGCCATCCACGACAGGACCTGCTCACACTGCTCTGTTTGCAATAAAGGTCTACCACATGGACCCACAAATTGTGATATGAAGCTGGGGACCCCAGAAACTTGCCTCTCTCCTAATCCCACAGCAGCCGGCTGGGATACACCTGGACCAGAAACTTGGCCTGTGCCCACACCCTCACTTGGAACTCCGCATCCTCGCCCGTATCCACATCCTCGACCCCTACCCCTCAGCATGGTGGATTATGAATAGAGCAGACACAGACCGCTGTAAATAATTATGGAATTATATGCGTACAGTTTCGCGCAGAGAGCGGAATCGTAACGCTAACTCCAGGCAGAAAAAAATGGAAGCAATGCAATAGTGATGCACCAGAACTCCCACCAGGCACCCAGTAAAATGCAGACGCTCAGCGGTAGCCCTAAGTAGGAGCTTTTTGGGGTTTTTTTGGTCAAAGAATACAGGCTGGATAGTGTGTATATCACGTTCCCTCTACCAGTTGCTGTGGCCGTATGCTGTGCGTCTCTAATTCACTGCAGACACAGCCCGGTGTAAATAATCTTGGAATTATGTGCGTAGACTTTGTCACTGAGAGCGGTATAGTAAGGCAAACTCCAGGCAGAAATCAATAGTCAGGAAGGCCGCAAACAGGCCTAAGTGCAATAGTGTGGGACTACAACTCCCATCAGACAACCTGTAAAATGCACACGGTCACAGGTAGCCCTAAGAAGGAGCTTTTATATATTTATTTTTATTTAAAAAAAAGAATACCGGCTATATAGCGTGTATATGACTTTCCCTCTACCAGGGGCTGTCACCGTACGTTGTGCGTGAAGTTGACCACAGACACAGAGCGGTGTAAAAAAAAAATTGGAATTATTGGCGTACAGTTGGAGGCTGACAGCGGTATTCTAACGCTAACTGCAGCCAGAAAAAAAATTATACGGAAGGCTGCAAACAGGCCTAGCTGTGCAATAGTGATGGACTACAACTCCCATCCGACAACCTGTAAAATGCACACAGTCACAGGTTGCCCTAAGAAGGACCGTTGGGGTTCTTGTACACAGGATCCTACACTATCACTCTCCCTATCTCAGCAACGCTGTCCCTATACTATGCAGTACAGACTGCAGCCTGAGAACGCTATAGCTGTAATGGGGCTACACGCCCGATATACAAAAAAAAAAGCAAAACTGCTACCAGCAGCCACAACAGTAATGCAGATGGTCAGATGTGGCCCTAAGAAGGACCGTTGGGGTTCTTGTACACAGGTTCCTACACTAACACTTTCCCTATAGCAGCAGCAGCACTGCCCCTGATCTCTCCCAGTGTGTGACTGTGGCGAGCCGCGAGCGGACCCACTTTAAATACTCGGGGGTCACTTGATCTTGCTAGCCACTCACTGCAGGGGGGTGGGACAGGGCTGAAACGTCACAGTAGGAAGTTGTAATGCCTTCCCTGCGTTTCTATTGGCCAGAAAATGGCGCAAAACTTTCAGGGAAGGAAATGGAATTGAATCGAGTACCGCGTGGTGCACGTCTCGAGTAACGAGCATCCCGAGTACGCTAATGCTCGAACGAGTATCAAGCTTGGGCGAGTACACTCGCTCATCTCTAAAGTTAACCCCTCAGTGGCCACGCATTTTTGTTTTTGTTTTATTTTTTCCCATTTTCGTTTTTCCTCCTCCCTTAAAATAAATAAATTAATAAAAAAAAAAAAAAAAGAACTAACTAATAGAGATGAGCGAGCACACTCGTCCGAGCATTAGGGAGCTCGAGATGCTCGTTACTCGAATTGAATTGACTCGAGTACCATGCGGTACTCGAGTCAATTCCATTTTCTTCCCCACATGTTTAGCGCCATTTTCTAGCCAATAGACATGCAGGGAAGGCAATACCACTTCCTCCTGTGATGTGCCAGCCCTATCCCACCCCCCTGAAGTGAGTGGCTGGCGAGATCAAGTGACTGATGAATATTTAAAGCGGCCCCGCCCGCAGCTCGCCTCAGACACACACTGGGAGTGTATAGGGAAAGTGCTGCTGCTACTATAGGGAGAGTGTTAGTGTAGGATCCTGTCTTCAAGAACACCAATGGTCCTTCTTAGGGCCACATCTGACCGTGTGCATTACTGTTGTGGCTGCTGGGAGCAGTTTTGCACTTTTTTTTCTTTTTTTATCTTGGGCTGCAGTCGATTATGCAGAGTATAGGGAAAGTGCTGCTGAGATAGGGACAGTGGTAGTGTAGGATCCTGTCTTCAAGAACCCCAACGGTCCTTCTTAGGGCTACATCTGACCGTGTGGATTTTACTGGGAGGCTACTTGGAGTTGTAGTGATTCCATTTTAGTATTATGCAGCTTGGTGGGGTTGAGATCGCCACAGTTACCAGCACTCTCCACTGGCTTTACAGTGTTCTCCCACTCCACACAGCCTCTATTATCTACAATTCTCTGCGAGCAGTAGAGCCTCCGCTATCTACAAGTCTCTGTGTGCGGTGAATTAAGGCCAGGTTGCCAGTGCTATACAGCGGGGTACTTTATTTAGCCCCTGCTCTATTCTTAATCCACCATGATGAGGAGTAGGCGTAAGGGTCGAGGACGTGAACATGGATGTGCAAGTGAGGGTGTGGGCACAGGCTGAGTTCCTGGTCCAGGTGAATCACAGCCGGCTTCTGTGGGGTTAGGAGAGAGGCAAGTTTCTGGGGTCCCCAGCTTCATATCACAATTTATGGGTCCATGTGGTAGACCTTTATTACAAACAGAGCAGTGTGAGCAGGTCCTGTCGTGGATGGCAGAAAGTGCATCCAGCAATGTGTCGACCACCCAGTCTTCTATGCAGTCCACTACTCCCAGATAGGGACTGCAACTCTGATTCCTCTGGCTGCAACTCATCCTTCCTCCCAGCCTCCTCACTCCATGAAAATGACATATTCTGAGCAGACAGACTCCCAGGAACTGTTCTGGGGCCCCTGCCATTAGTGGGAAAAAAATGGTTCCTCTCTCACCTGAGGAGTTTGTCTTGACCGATGCCCAACCTTTGGAAAGTCCCCGGGGTCTGGGTGATGAGGCTGGGGACTTCCGACAACTGTCTCAAGAGCTTTCAGTGGGTGAGGATGATGATGATGATGAGACACAGTTGTCTATCAGTGAGGTAGTAGTAAAGGCAGTAAGTCAGAGGGAGGAGCGCACAGAGGATTCGGAGGAAGAGCAGCTGGACGATGAGGTGACTGACACTACCTGGTTTGCTAAGCCTACTGAGGACAGGGCTTCAGAGGGGGAGGCAAGTGCAGCAGCAGGACAGCTTGGAAGAGGCAGTGGAGTGGCCAGAGGTAGAGGCAGGGCCAGAGCGAAGAATCCCCCAACTGATTCCCAAAGCACCCCCCCCCCCGCGCGCCAAGCCTCCGTGCAGAGGGCTAGGTGTTCAAAGGTGTGGATGTTTTTCAGTGAGAGCGTGGACGACCGCTGAACAGTGGTGTGCAACCTGTGTCGCGCCAAGATCAGCCGGGGAGCGACCACTACCAGCCTCACCACCACTAGCATATGCAGGCATATGCTGGACAAGCACCCCACAAGGTGGGACGAAGGCCGTTCACTGCCTCCGGGTAACACCACTGCCTCGTCCCCCAACCTGCCACTCAGATCCAACTCAGGATACTGGCACGTGCGCCTCCCGGCCTGCACCCACACCCTCACCTCCACTGTCCTCCACCCCATCCAGCAATGTCTCTCAGCGCAGCGTTCAGCTGTCCCTAGCACAAGCGTTGGAGCAAAAGCGCAACTCAGCCACAACGCACCCGTATGCACAAGCTGTAAACGTGCACATTGCAAAATTAATCAGCCTGGAGATGCTGCCATACAGGCTAGAGGAAACAGAAGCTTTCAAAAACATGATGGTGGCGGCGGTCACGCGCTACTCTATCCCCAGTCGCCACTATTTTTCCCGGTGTGCCGTCCCAGCTCTACACCAGCACGTATCCCGCAACATAAATCGCATCCTCACCAGCACGGTTACTGGGAAGGTCCACTTAACCACGGACACGTGGACAAGTACTGGCGGGCAGGGCCACTATATCTCCCTGACGGCACATTGGGTGAATTTGGTGGAGGCTGGGACCGAGTCACGTCCTACCCACACCCAGAATAGCGGGTCCTACCTCAGTGCTGGTATCTGCGGCGGTCTATGCCACCTCCTCTAAACCCTCCCCCTCCTCCTCCTTCTACGCAAATTCTACCTCTCAATTAAGAAGTGTGAGCAGCACGTCGCCAGCAGTCGGTGTGCGCGGCAGCACAGCGGTGGGCAAGTGTCAGCAGGCCGTGCTGAAACTATTCTGCCTAGGTGACAAGAGACACACGGGCCCCGAACTGTTGCAGGGTCTGACAGAGCAGACCGACCTCTGGCTTTCGCCGCTGAGCCTCCAACCGGGCATGGTCGTGTATGACAACGGCCGTAACCTGGTGGCGGCTCTGCAGCTCGGCAGCCTCACACACGTGCCATGCCTGGCCCACGTCTTCAATCTGGTGGTTCAGCGGTTTCTTAAAAACTAGCCTCACTTGCCTGACCTGCTCGGCAAGGTGTGCCGCGTCTGCGCACATTTCCGCAAGTCCACCATGGACGCTGCCACCCTGAGGACCCTGCAACATCGGTTTAATCTGCCAGAGCACTGACTGCTGTGCGACGTGCCCACACGGTGGAATTCTAGACTGCACATGTTGGCCAGGCTCTATGAGCAGTGTAGAGCAATAGTGGAATACCAACTCCAACATGGGCAGCATAGTGGGAGTCAGCCTCCCCAATTCTTTACTGAGGAGTGGGCCTGGTTGGCAGACATCTGCCAGGTCCTTGGAAACTTTGAGGAGTCTACCCAGATGGTGAGCGGCGAGGCTGCAATCATTAGCATCACCATTCCTCTGTTATGCCTGTTGGGAAGTGCCTTGCAAAACATAAAGGCTGGCGCTTTGCGGTCAGAACAGGAAACAGGGGAAGACAGTACGTCGCTGGATAGTCAGAGCACCCTCATGTCTATATCTCAGCGCGTTTTGGAGGTGGAGGAGGAGGGGGAGGAGCCTCAGGAGGAGGAGGGGGAAGAGACAGCTGGGCACACTGCAGAGGGTACCCATCCTGCTTGCCTCTCATCTGTTCAGGGTGTATGGCCTGTGGACGAGGAGGAGAAGGATGATCCAGAAAGTGATCTTCCTAGTGAGGACAGCGATGGGTTACATACAGGTACCCTGGCACACATGGCTGACTTCATGTTAGGATGCCTTTCTCGTGACCCTCGTGTTAGACGCATTCTGGCCACTACGGATTACTGGGTGTACACACTGCTCGACCCAAGGTATAAGGAGAACCTTTCCACTCTCATTCCCGAAGAGGAAAGGGGTTCAAGAGTGATGCTATACCACAGGGCCCTGGTGGACAAACTGATGGTAAACTTCCCATCTCAGACCGCTAGCGGCAGAAGGCGCAGTTCCGAGGGCCAAGTAGCAGGGGAGGCGCAGAGATCAGGCAGCATGTACAGCACCGGCAGGGGAACACTCTCCAAGGCCTTGTCCAGCTTTATGGCTCCCCAGCAAGACTGTGTCACCACTCCCCAGTCAAGGCTAAGTCGGAGGGAGCACTGTAAAAAGATGGTGAGGGAGTACGTAGCTGATCGTACCACCGCTCTATGTGATGCCTTTGCTTCATGCAACTATTGGGTGGCAAAGCTGAACACGTGGCACGAACTTGCGCCGTACGCCCTGGAGGTGCTGGCTTGCCCTGCCGCTAGCATCTTGTCAGAGAGGGTGTTTCGTGCAGCTGGGGGAATCATCACGGACAAGCGTACCCGCCTGTCAACTGCCAGTGCCGACATGCATACACTCATAAAGATGAACAAAGCCTTGATTCCCCCAGACTTCTCTTCTCCACCGGCGGAAAGCAGCAGTACCTAAAGATTATTTTCGCTGCAGCCGGATAAATAAGCATTCCCTATCACCAGAAAAAAAAGGGGGGGATTAACTTTGTCAATCACTCTTGGATATTAGTCCTCCTCCTCCTACTCCTCCCCCTGAAACAACATGTCATCATGCTGAACTGCCAATTTTTCTGTGGCCCAAAAGGCTCTGCTTACTTTTTTTTTTTTTTTTACAATTGTTCAAAGTTTCAAACGTATTGATACTTTACCAGAAACCATTTTTTCCCCACGGGGCTGCCTCCAGGCTATGTTGAAAATTAAGCAATAGCGAGCTGTATCTTTAAAAAAAAAAATATTTGGGGGGCGTGGCCTGACTGCGGACAAAGACGTACGCCATCCTTTGAGCACCACTCTGATATAAACCTCCACAGCAATTAGAAAAGCACCAGCGGGACTTCCCTCCGCCACAAAGACGTACCTGAACCTCCTGTCGGGACGACGCAAGCCTTCAAAGGCGCCCCCGCAGCCTCTTCCCGACTTCTTCTCTGCCCGCAGAGGCAGAAGAGCTCCGGCGACAGCGCTCCCCCCCCCTCCTCGGACGAACCTAGCAATGCTGCTATCGGCTCTCCCCAGAGGCAAGCTTCATCAGCAGAGAGTCCCAACACCGACCGGAGGGATGCATGCCGACTTCTAATCCTGGGAGAGGTGAGTGAGACATCGGCAGCCATCACACGCAGCCCCACTCTCCCAGCCAAGATGGCGCCCAGCCACATGTCACACTCAGAGGACAGTCGTTCACCCTCAGCTAGCCCTGAAAAGGGGAGACAGAGGCTAGCGGAGGCAATAAACATATCTTTGCCCCCACCCAATACCGCAGAATTTTTAGAAATGGTCCCAACATCAGACCAACCTGCGTCGGAGGCCTTTATAAAGGAGATTATGCTCGCTCTAAGGAGCACTATAAGAGAAGATCTCCACACATTCTCGTCATCATTCAGCTCCACCATAAATGAGATTGAGGAAAGAACCTCCCATATAGACAATTAAATGGAGGAATTAACTAAATCTCACAACTCCCTGATTGATGCACACTACTCTCTGGAGGAGGAGGTAGACCAAATTAAAGTTAAGATGGCGGATCTGGAAGATCGCAACAGACGCAATAATGTAAAATTTAGGGGCATCCCAGAAAAAGTCAGCCCAGCAGATTTGAAGGACTTTCTGGTGCAATTAATGAAAAAACTCCTGCCTTCTACTCCAGATCAGGAACTCATAATTGATAGGGCACACCGTCTGCAGAAACCGAAATTCCTTCACGACAATGTCCCACGTGATGTCATAGCGCAGATCCATTTCTATCACATCAAAGAGGCACTCATGTTTGCCTCCCGCAAAATGACTGATCTACCTCCACAGTTCTCAAATATTAAATTATTTGTGGACCTATCCGCCGCTACCATAGGAAATCCTTCTTCCGTATAACCTCATCCCTCAGGAAAGAAAAAAATTCCTTACAAATGGGGCCACCCCACCAAACTTATACTCCACAAAGAAGGCACTACATATGTATTTAACAAGCCAGAAGAAGGCGAAAAAACCCTCATCTCGTGGGGCTTTCAGCTCACCGAAGAACCCCAAAATAAATCTGCCGCTCATCGTCCGCTAGAGCGTTCAGGAGAGAATACGCAACCTCGCTCACCTCGCTGATTTATATATTCCCCCGCAAAACCTGGAGGCTTATTTCTCTCTCCCGTCGGGCGAACTTTTTACCCCCCCATAACCACGCAGGATCACAAACCTGCGAGAACAGCTCAATATGGGCAGCTGTTCCCAACAATTTTCTGGCTATTAAACACCGCATCCAGAAACAGTTGTATATCTGGCCATACTAGTTGGCGTTTGTGGCCAGCTATCTCTGTTATGATTGTTCATGTTGTCTTTCCCTTCCCCAACCCAACAACAGTCAGCAAAAATCCAAGGTTCCATAAGTACAACACTCAGCAGCTTCCTAAAAAATGGTGTTAAAAATATCTTCACTCAATGCAAAAGGGCTTAACTCTCCCTATAAGAGGTCAGCAGTCTGGAGAGATGTGATGCATGAAAAGGTCGACATCATATGTCTCCAGGAATCACATTTCGTCGCGGCAGCACATCCTCCCTTTCTCCACAAGACATGTCCCAATATCTTTTTATCCTGCGCTGAGAAGAAGAGAGCGGGGGTTATAACTGCAATTAAAGAAACCATAGATATAGATCTCACCGAAAAGATCATAGACCCCCAGGGTAGATATGTTATCTTAGTAGGTCTATTTAACGAGGTACAAATGTCTCTAGTAAACATATATGCCACTAATTCCTCCCAGATCTCGTTTTTAAGCAATATCCTTAAAAAAAGTACGTAAAGTCCAAAAAGGCAAACTTATCATATGCGGCGACTTCAATATCATCCCTGACAAACAACTTGACTCAACCAGCACCGCCAATAGACTATCACCCACCCTCGCCCCATGGCTTCACAAACGAGCACTGTTCGACTCTTATAGATGTCTCAACTCCACATCTAGGGAGTATACCTTTTACTCCCCTCGCCATAGATCCTTCTCAAGGATCGACCTATGCTTGGTGGACAAATGGACATTAGCGGGAGTTAGAAGTGCAGACATTGGTAAGACTACATGGTCAGACCACTCCCCTATATATCTTACGTTTGAGACATCCAATCCTCTCCGCCCACCTGGGAACTGGAGAAACAATATCTCCCTCATGAGGATCCCTGAATTTAATAAGCTGATCAAAGAATCCCTGACAGAATACTTCTTGTTTAACAGGAACCCAGACACAGATGTCCTCTCCACATGGTGTGCCCACAAGGCATACATGAGGGGCATAATGATTAAGATTAGCTCTCAATATAAAAAAAAGAAACAACTCCAAATAAACAATATCCTAGCACAAATTGCTAATACTGAGCAAAAAATTCAAATCTCCCCCTCAATTGGGCTCCACAGGGAACTAATGTATCTACGCCATAAACTTCGCCAAGAATTAATAGAAGACTACGTCAAAACTCTAAATTTCTCAAAAATGAATTATTACACAGCGTATAATAAGCCTTCTAGAGTAATGGCTAGGATAATGAAACAACGCCAGTCACCATCCAAAATTCCTTATCTGGTAAGGCAGGATGGATCGGGAACGAAAATAATACATCCACAAAAAATAGCGGATGAATTCAGTCTGTTCTATTCCAATCTGTACAATTTGAATAAAGATGGCTCCACCCCTCAACCAGATATCCAGCAAATCAATAATTTCCTGGGGAAAATAACTCTCCCTACTGTCGCTGAGGACCAAGTAAAGTCATTAAACACCCCTATCTCTCCTGCGGAGATCTTGGAAACAATTAAGACACTGAAAGCACACAAGGCTCCAGGCCCGGACGGTTTTTCAAATGAATATTATAGAGACTTCGCTCCGGACCTGGCCCCTTGTCTAGCCGAAACATTCAACAAAGCAATGCTCAGTGGTAGCCTACCGGAGGAAATGTTGAGAGCCACTTTGGTCACAATTCCTAAACAGGGAAAAACCCTGAATTCTCCAGCAAACTTTAGGCCAATTTCATTGTTAAATTGCGATACAAAAATATATTCAAAAGTATTAGCCCAACGCCTACTAAAAATCCTTCCACAGATTATTCATAGCGACCAGGTCGGGTTTACGAGAGGTAGGCAGGCGTCGGACGGCACCAGAAGAGTACTGAATCTTATGGCAATGGCAAAGGCGAATCATACCCCAACAATCCTTTTGGCTTTAGACGCCGAAAAAGCCTTTGATAGGCTACATTGAGGGTTCGCCTTCGCCTCCTTGGAGAAATTTGGTTTCCAGGGAAATATTCTCAGGGCCATTCGAGCTCTCTATGGCTCCCCCTCCGCCAGGGTTCTAGTGGATGGGGTCCTCTCAAAACCCTTCCAAATCACTAACGGCACCCGACAAGGGTGCCCGCTATCTCCATTGCTATTCACGCTAGTTATGGAACCTCTGGCGGAGAATATTAGGCTCAATACAAACATCAGGGGGATCCCTGCTGGCGCTAGACAGCACAAAATAAGTCTGTTTGCGGATGATGTCCTGCTCCTCCTTACAGATCCCATAACATCTCTAAGAGAAGTTAGCAATACAATCCAAGAATTTAGCAAAAATTCATACTACAAATTAAACATAGACAAAACCCAGATACTCCCCATTAACATAGACAACCCCCTAAAAATCACTATCCAAAAGGAGTTCCCTTTCCAATGGGGAAAAAATACCATCCCATACCAGGGAATAAAATTATGCACCCCGCTGGCTAATATTATCCCAGCAAACTTGATACCCTTGTTAGTTAACCTTCAAACGGAGCTAGAGTCCCTGGCGACCAAAGAGCCGTCGTGGATGGGCAGAGTTACGCTCTACAAGATGCTGATTCTACCTAAAATCCTATATCTTTTTCGAACAATTACCCTTCCGATCTCTAGATCTGAAATCTCAAAATTTCAAAAAACAATTATCTAACTTCATATGGAAGGGGAAAAGACCAAGAGTCGCCGCTCCTATACTCTACCTTAACAGGAAGCAGGGAGGCCTGGGAGTGCCGAATTTATGGTCTTACCTCCACGCGACTAATGTTAATCAAACCAGACATTGGCTGAAACCAAGGCCGGGTCCAAGCTGGCTTTAAGTTGAGACCCAATTAATCAATGACAGGCCCATCCGCTCTCTTCTCTTGGCCTCCCTCTTATCCTCTCTCTCCTCGTCTGTGCCGCCGATCCATAATCTACAGTCTATTTCCCCACCTATACAAGCTTCATTAGAATCCTGGAATTGGCTGGCTCGGAACACCAGCCCTCACACGGTGAAAACTATGGAATGTATCCCAATTTCTACTCTCGAGTTTCTTATCCCCAACCTACACTTAGGGTCGCGGATGGAGAGGGGAATACTAAATCTGGGGGATGTGCTGCTAGATGATGACATACTGCCTTTCCAAATCCTGATAGAAAATTCAATCTCTCTTCAAGAGATGCATTTAAATACCTTGAAGTGTGGTCCTTATTACAGTCCGCCCAACTCTGGAAAGTGAAGTTCACAGACGACATGCTGAGAGTCTTTAACAATCCTTCTCCGACCTCCCGCTCCCTGGTGAGAGTCTGCTACGACATGCTCTCTGGAGATATGAGAAACATAAAACGTGCTCACATTCTCAACTGGGAGAGGGACATAGGAAAGAGATTCACACCAGACAGGTGGCTCTCGGCCTTCACATGGGCCAATAAAGCAACTATCAACTCCAATACGATCGAGGTGCATATCAAGGTCTTAACTAGATGGTACTTCACTCCAGTGGCGATGGCTAGGGCCTTTACAGACTCAGACAATCATTGTTGGAGACATTGTGGCCACATAGGCAACCTATGTCACATATTTTGGAGTTGCCCAAAACTCCTAGGCTTTTGGGACGAAGTTTTTTTCCATACTGAGAAAGATCACAAAAATATATATTCCCAAATCTCCTGAGTTAGCCATCCTTTTGCTAGACAATAAACATATCCCCAATTCAATGAAAAGTCTGACAGGCCACATACTCCTAACCGCCAAATTATTGGTGTCAAGGAAGTGGAAATCCGCCAAAGCTCCGAACATTTTGGAACTAAAACAGACAATCGCGGACCATATTACATATGAAAAATGATATGCCCTAAAAAATGGAAGCTATGCTAAATACCGAAATAAATGGAACCCATGGTTACAAAACTACCCTACTTAATGATTAAAAGCTGACACCATATTCCCTTTAACCCCCACCCTACTGTACCACTAACGTTTTTTTTTTCTCTCTTGTTATAAGTTAGGAACGAAGGAAAAAATAAAAATGTGTGTATGTATGTATGTATGTGTATATGTGTGTATATATGTATGTATATATATATATATATATATATATATATATATATATATATATATATACGTATATATATATATATATATATATATATATATATATATATATATATATATATATATATATATATATATATATATATATATATGTGTGTGCATGTATGTGCATATGTGTGTATATATGTATGTATGTGTATATGTGTGTATATATGTATGTGTATATGTGTGTATATATGTATGTATGTGTATATGTGTGTACATATGTATGTATGTGTATATGTGTGTGTGTGTATATGTATGTATGTGTATATGTGTGTATATATATATATATATATATATATATATCTATCTATATATATATCTATATATATATATATATATATCTATATATATATATATATATATATATATATATATATATATATATATATATATAGATATATATATATATATAGATATATATATATATATATATATATATATATATATATATATATATATATATATATATATATATATATATATATATATATATATATATATATATATATATATATATATTAGAGATGAGCGAACGTGTTCTTCCGAGCTTGATATTCGTGCGGATATTAGGGTGTTCGGGATGTTCGTTATTCGTAACGAACACCATGCGGTGTTCTGGTTACTTTCACTTCCTTCCCTGAGACGTTAGCGCGCTTTTTTTGGCCAATTGAAAGACAGGGAAGGCATTACAACTTCCCCCTGTGACGTTCAAGCCCTATACCACCCCCCTGCTGTGAGTGGCTGGGAAGATCAGGTGTCACCCGAACATAAAAGTCGGCCCCTCCCGCGGTTCGGCTCAGATGCCGTGTGAGTTAGTGAGGGACAGTGCTGTTTGTACCGGAGCTGCTGTAGGGAAAGAATTGGTAGTTAGTGTAGGCTTCAAGACCCCCCAAAGGTCCTTATTAGGGCCACTGATAGCTGTGTGTTGGCTGCTGTTAGCAGTGCCATTTTTTTTTCTCAAAATCGGCTCTGCAGAGCGTTGCACCCGGCATTAGGGACAGAAGTGCTGCATAGGCAGGGAGAGTGTTAGGAGTGAGTGTAGCCTTCAAGAACCTCAACGGTCCTTTCTAGGGCCATATTTAACCGTGTGCAGTACTGTCCAGGCTGCTGTTAGCTGTGCTGCATTTCTTTTTTGCTTCTCAAAATCGCCTCTGCAGAGTATTCCACCCTCCATTGATACTGCAGGGAAAGAATTGTATAGGCAGGGCCACAACACAGTTATTATTCATTGAATATACGCAGTGCTGCCTTTTGCTTGTAAAACAAGTGAAAATAATTCTATTTGTCCTGCCTCTGTCCGTACTAACGCCGGTGGACACGTGTCGGCTGCGTGTGCAACCTGTAAAAATCATACGCACCCAGCTACGTTTTACTCCTGGCTTCGCCATTTGCTTTCCTTAATTGGGAAAAAAAATACCTGCTCTGCCACAGTTAACAACTCTGCTACCCTCACGTTCTGTGACACATTAGCAGGAAAACAGCACAGTTATTAAACTTCTCATGTTCATAGAATATACGCAGTGCTGCCTTTTGGTGCAAAAAAATGGAAAATAATTCTATTTGTCCTGCCTCTGTCCGTACTAACGCCGGTGAACACGTGTCGGCTGCGTGTGCAACCTGTAAAAATCATACGCACCCAGCTACGTTTTACTCCTGGCTTCGCCATTTGCTTTCCTTAATTGGGAAAAAAAATACCTGCTCTGCCACAGTTAATAACTCTGCTACCCTCACATTCTGTGGCACATTAGCAGGAAAACAGCACAGTTATTAAACTTCTCATGTTCATAGAATATACGCAGTGCTGCCTTTTGGTGCAAAAAAACAGAAAATAATTCTATTTGTCCTGCCTCTGTCCGTACTAACGCCGGTGGACACGTGTCTGCTGCGTGTGCAACCTGTAAAAATCATACGCACCCAGCTACGTTTTACTCCTGGCTTCGCCATTTGCTTTCCTTAATTGGGAAAAAAAATACCTGCTCTGCCACAGTTAATAACTCTGCTACCCTCACGTTCTGTGACACATTAGCAGGAAAACAGCACAGTTATTAAACTTAGATTATTCATTCACTAGAGGCAGTGGGGCCTTTCGTTTTCAAAAAAGGGAAAAAATTATATTTGGCCTGCAGTCTTGCGCCAATTTATTAGCTGCCTGTGAAATCAAATCACTGGTAATACAGCATGCTGAGGGGTAGGGGTAGGCCTAGAGGATGTGGACGCGGCCGAGGACGCGGAGGGCCAAGTCAGGGTGTGGGCACAGGCCAAGCTCCTGATCCAGGTGTGTCGCAGCCGACTGCTGCGCGATTAGGAGAGAGGCACGTTTCTGGTGTCCCCACATTCATCGCCCAATTAATGGGTCCACGCGGGAGACGGTTATTAGAAAATGAGCAGTGTGAGCAGGTCCTGTCCTGGATGGCAGAAAGTGCTTCGAGCAACCTATCGTCTCCCCGCAGTTCTGCGCCGTCCACTGCTGCCAATCCGAATCCTCTGTCTGCTGCTCCTCCTTCCTCCCAGCCTCCTCACTCCACTACAATAACACCTGCTCAGGAGCGGGAACACTCCCAGGAACTGTTCTCGGGCCCCTGCTTAGATTGGGCAGCAGCGGTTCCTCTCCCACCAGAGGAGTTTATCGTCACTGATGCCCAACCATTCGAACGTTCCCGGGGTCCGGGGGAAGAGGCTGGGGACTTCCGCCAACTGTCTCAACAACTTTCTGTGGGTGAGGAGGACGATGACGATCAGACACAGTTGTCTTGCAGTGAGGTAGTAGTAAGGGCAGTAAGTCCGAGGGAGCAGCGCACAGATGATTCGGAGGAAGAGCAGCAGGACGATGAGGTGACTGACCCCACCTGGTGTGCAACGCTTACTCAGGAGGACAGGTCTTCAGAGGGGGAGTCAAGGGCATCAGCAGGGCAGGTTGCAAGAGGCAGTGCGGTGGCCAGGGGTAGAGGCAGGGCCAGACCGAATAATCCACCAAGTGTTTCCCAAAGCGCCCCCTCGCGCCATGCCACCCTGCAGAGGCCGAGGTGCTCTAAGGTCTGGCAGTTTTTCACAGAGACGCCTGACGACCGACGAACAGTGGTGTGCAACCTTTGTCGCACAAAGCTCAGCCGGGGAGCAAACACCAACAGCCTCACCACCACCACCATGCGCAGACATATGATGGCCAAGCACCCCGCAAGGTGGGACAAAGGCCGTTCAGCACCTCCGGTTTGCACCCCTGCCTCTCCCCCTGTGCCCCAACCTGCCACTGAGATGCAACCCCCCTCTCAGGACACAGGCACTACCGTCTCCTGGCCTGCACCCACACCCTCACCTCCGCTGTCCTCGGCCCCATCCAGCAGTGTAGTTCAGCGCACCGTCCAGCCGTCGCTTGCGCAACTGTTGGAGCGCAAGCGCAAGTACGCCGCCACGCACCCGCACGCTCAAACGTTAACCGTCCGCATAGCAAAATTCATCAGCCTTGAGATGCTGCCGTATAGGGTTGTGGAAACGGAGTCCTTCAAAAGTATCATGGAGGCGGCGGCCCCGCGCTACTCAGTTCCCAGTCGCCACTACTTTTCCCGATGTGCCGTCCCAGCCCTGCACGACCACGTCTCCCGCAACATTGTACGCGCCCTCACCAACGCGGTTACTGCCACGGTCCACTTAACTACGGACACGTGGACAAGCACAGGCGGGCAGGGCCACTACATCTCCCTGACGGCACATTGGGTGAATTTAGTGGAGGCTGGGACAGAGTCAGAGCCTGGGACCGCTCATGTCCTACCCACCCCCAGAATTGCGGGCCCCAGCTCGGTGGTGGTATCTGCGGAGGTGTATGCTTCCTCCACTAAAGCACCCTCCTCCTCCTCCTCCTCCTCCTCCTCTGTCTCGCAATCAAGATGTGTTAGCAGCAGCATGTCGCCAGCAGTCGGTGTCGCGCGGTGTGGCAGCACAGCGGTGGGCAAGCGTCAGCAGGCCGTGCTGAAACTACTCAGCTTAGGCGATAAGAGGCACACGGCCCACGAACTGCTGCAGGGTCTGACACAGCAGACCGACTGCTGGCTTGCGCCGCTGAGCCTCCAACCGGGCATGCTCGTGTGTGACAACGGCCGTAACCTGGTGGCGGCTCTGCAGCTTGGCAGCCTCACGCACGTGCCATGCCTGGCCCACGTCTTTAATTTGGTGGTTCAGCGGTTTCTGAAAAGCTACCCACGCTTGTCAGACCTGCTCGTAAAGGCGCGCCGGCTCTGCGCACATTTTCGCAAGTCCCACACAGACGCTGCCACCCTGCGCACCCTGCAACATCACTTTAAGCTGCCAGTGCACCGACTGCTGTGCGACGTGCCCACACGGTGGAACTCTACGCTCCACATGTTGGCCAGGCTCTATGAACAACGTAGAGCTATAGTCGAATACCAACTCCAACATGGGCGGCGCAGTGGGAGTCAGCCTCCTCAATTCCTTTCAGAAGAGTGGGCCTGGTTGGCAGACATCTGCCAGGTCCTTGGTAATTTTGAGGAGTCTACCCAGGTGGTGAGCGGCGATGCTACAATCATTAGCGTCACCATTCCTCTGCTATGCATCTTGAGAAATTCCCTGCAAACCATAAAGGCAGCTGCTTTGCGCTCGGAAACGGGGGCGGGGGAAGACAGTATGCCGCTGGATAGTCAGGGCACCCTCCTGTCTATTTCTCAGCGCGTACAGGAGGAGGAGGAGGAGCATGAGGAGGATGAGGAGGAGGGGGAAGAGACAGCTTGGGCCGCTGCTGACGGTACACCGGCTGATTGCCTGTCATCCTTTCAGTGTGTATGGCCTGAGGAGGAGGAGGAGGATCCTGAAAGTGATCTTCCTAGTGAAGACAGCCATGTGATGCGTACAGGTACCCTGGCACACATGGCTGACTTCATGTTAGGATGCCTTTCTCGTGACCCTCGCGTTGCACGCATTCTGGCCACGACGGATTACTGGGTGTACACACTGCTCGATCCACGGTTTAAGGATAACCTGCCCACTCTGATTCCCGAAGAGGAAAGGGGTTTGAGAGTGTTGCTATACCACAGGACCCTTGCGGACAAGCTGATGGTAAAATTCCCAGCCGACAGCGTTAGTGGCAGAAGGCGCAGTACCGAGGGCAAGGTAGCAGGGGATGTGCGTAGATCGAGCAGCATGTACATCCCAGGCAGTGCAACAGTCTTTAAGGGCCTGGCCAGCTTTATGGCTCCCCACCAAGACTGTGTCACCGCTCCCCAGTCACGGCTGAGTCGGCGGGAGCACTGTAAAAGGATGGTGAGGGAGTACGTAGCGGATCGCACGACCATCCTTGGTGACGCCTCTGCCCCCTACAACTACTGGGTGTCGAAGCTGGACACGTGGCCTGAACTAGCGCTGTATGCCCTGGAGGTGCTTGCTTGTCCTGCGGCTAGCGTCTTGTCGGAGAGGGTGTTTAGTGCGGCTGGGGGAATCATCACAGATAAGCGTAGCCACCTGTCAACCGACAGTGCCGACAGGCTAACACTCATGAAGATGAACAAAGCCTGGATTTCCCCAGACTTCTGTTCTCCACCAGCGGACAGCAGCGATACGTAAGCAATACGTAGGCTGCACCCGCGGATGGAAGCTACGTTCTCTCTCACCATCCAAAACGGGGACATTTCTGCTTCATCAATCTGTGTCTAATATTCCTCCTCCTCCTCCTCCTGCTCCTACTCCTGAAACCTCACGTAATCACGCTGAACGGGCAATTTTTCTTAGGGCCACAAGGCTCACTCAAATAATTTTTCTGAACAATTTTTATAAGTTTCAATGCGCTTAAAAGCGTTGGAACTTTAACTTGAACCAATTTTTCGTTACACTGGGCTGCCTTCAGGCCTAGTTACAACTTAAGCCACATTAACCAAAGCGATTAATGGGTTTCACCTGCCCTCTTGGCTGGCCATGGCCAATTTTTGGGATGTACATTAGTACTGTTGATACAGCAATTTTTGTGGGCCCTCGCCTACAGTGTAATCAAATGAATTTTTAGCCCACCTGCATTACAGCTGACGTTACATCCGCTGTGTTGGGCAATGCAATGGGATATTTTTATGTACCGCCGGTGGGTTCCAGGGAGCCACCCATGCTGTAGGTGCACACGGAGTTTTTAATACATCTGTCCACTTCTAAAGAACCCCAGTCTGACTGGGGCATGCGGTGTGGGCCGAAGCCCACCTGCATTATGCACGACATTACTACCTCAGCTGTGTTGGGCAATGCAATGGGATATTTCTATGTACCGCCGGTGGCTTCCTGGCACCCACCCATGCTGTGGGTCCACAGGGAATTATAAATGCATCTGTTTCCACTTATAAAGAAACCCAGTCTGACTGGGGCATGCAGTGTGGGCCGAAACCCACCTGCATTAACCCTTTCCAGTCCACTGTGTGACCTGTGAAGACATTAGGGTTTAAGGCTGTACAGCTCCGTTGTTGGTAGACGTCCGTCGGGGTTCTCTTACTGTATATTGCCAGCCTCTCTGCTGTCGGAGCCTATCCTACGTGTCAGCTCATGCAGTACTGGCTTTAGCCAGCATATAGCGCCGTTGTATAACGGCAGAAAAAGAGTAAGCCCCCTAGGAAAACCATATACAAATTGGATTGGAAAGGGTTAAGCACAACATTACTACCTCAGCTGTGTTGGGCAATGCAATGGGATATTTTTATGTACCGCCGGTGGGTTCCAGGGAGCCACCCATGCTGTAGGTGCACACGGAGTTTTTAATACATCTGTACACTTCTAAAGAACCCCAGTCTGACTGGGGCATGCAGTGTGGGCCGAAGCCCACCTGTATTACGCACGACATTACTACCTCAGCTGTGTTGGGCAATGCAATGGGATATTTCTATGTACCGCCGGTGGCTTCCTGGCACCCACCCAGGCAGTGGGTCCACAGGGAGTTTAACCTACATGTGTCCACTTCTAAAGAACCCCAGTCTGACTGGGGCATGCAGTGTGGGCCGATGCCCACCTGCATTATGCTCGACATTACTACCTCAGCTGTGTTGGGCAATGCAATGGGATATTTTTGTGTACCGCCGGTGGGTTCCAGGGAGCCACCCATGCTGTAGGTGCACACGGAGTTTTTAACACATCTGTACACTTGTAAAGAACCCCAGTCTGACTGGGGCATGCAGTGTGGGCCGAAGCCCACCTGTATTACGCACGACATTGCTACCTCAGCTGTGTTGGGCAATGCAATGGGATATTTCTATGTACCGCCGGTGGCTTCCTGGCACCCACCCATGCTGTCGGTCCACAGGGACTTCACAATAGGGAGTTGTACCTGCCTGTGTCTATGAATTAAAAAGCCCGGTCTAACTGGGGCATGCAGACACCTTGACAGAATGAATAGTGTGTGGCACATAGGTTCCCCATTGCTATGCCTACGTGTGCAGCTCCTGATGGTGGTGGCACAGGATTCTATTTCTCATTGCTTCTGTACAGCATTGTGGGCTATCGCCCCACCCCTTTTAAAGAGGGTCGCTGCCTAGCCGTGCCAACCCTCTGCAGTGTGTGCCTGCGGTTCCTCCTCATGGCAGACGCACTTCTAAATAGACATGAGGGTGGTGTGGCATGAGGGCAGCTGAAGGCTGCGCAGGGACACTTTGGTGTGCGCTGTGGGGGGGAGGGGGGGGGGGGCGGTTGGTCAGCATGTAACCCAGGAGAAGTGGCAGCGGAGTGTCATCCAGGCAGTGATTGTGCTTTGTTGTAGCTAGTGTGGTGCTTAGCAAAGGTATGCCATGCTAATGAGGGCTTTTCAGAAGTAAAAGTTGTTGGGAGGGGGGGGGGGGCACTCTTGCCGGTATTGTGGCTTAATAGTGGGACCTGTGAACTTGAGATGCAGCCCAACATGTAGCCCCTCGCCTGCCCTATCCGTTTCTGTGTCATTCCCATCACTTTCTTGAATTGCCCAGATTTTCACACATGAAAACCTTAGCGAGCATCGGCGAAATACAAAAATGCTCTGGTCGCCCATTGACTTCAATGGGATTCGTTACTCGAAACGAACCCTCGAGCATCGCGGGAAGTTCGTTCCGAATAACGAACACACGAACATTTTGGTGTTCGCTCATCTCTAATATATATATATATATATATATATATATATATATATATATATATATATATATATATATATATATATATATATATATATATATATATATATATATATATATATATATATATATATATATATATATATATATATATATATATATAAAGCATCTAATACTAAGTAAAAATACACATGATCAGTTTTGTTCGTGGTTTTATGTCTAAAATTCGCTTTTTTTTACACAGGATATAGACATGGACTCTACAAGGCTATTACAAAAGTGAAGCTATTAAACAACAATTTGCTCCATTGTAATCAAGTATGACCTACTAAATTCATGTGCACTCACACGTATATTTAATGTATGTCCTGTAAGTGTTTTTTAAAAAATGCAATAAAGAACAAATGGAAAAAAAATATATATATTTCTGGGTTTCACCTGCCCTCTTGGTTGATACATTTTCAGAGTTTCACTTGTACTCGTGTTACACTATTTTTTCTAGCCTTCGCCTATACTGTTATCTACCTTTTTTTTTTTCCGGACTTCGCCAACACTAATGGTACACCAATGTTTCAGGGGTCCGCCTATATATCTGCTACAGAAATGTTTCTGAGGTCTGCCTATACTATTACTACAGAAATGGTACTGTGGTCTGCCTATACTATTACTACAGAAATGGTACTGTGGTCTGCCTATACTGTTACTACAGAAATGTTTCAGGGGTCCGCCTATACTTCTGCTACAGAAATGTTACTGAGGTCTGCCTATACTTCTGCTACAGAAATGGTACTGTGGTCTGCCTATACTGCTGCTACAGAAATGTTTCAGGGTTCCGCCTATACTTCTGCTACAGAAATGTTACAGGGGTCTGCCAATACTGCTGCTACAGAAATGTTACAGGGGTCTGCCTATACCTTTGCTACTGGAATGTTACAGGGGTCTGCCTATAACTTTGCTACTGGAATGTTACAGGGATCTGTCTATACTATTGGTGCACAAAGTCCTCCCATCACAGTGTTTTACCTATCTGGCCCCAAAACTCTGACTGACTAGGGCATGAATTGTGGGCTGAGGCCAACATGTATTTTCTCTTGCGTTACCACAGTTATCCGCGGCACTGGTTTGGGCCAAACAAGAGGAGCGATACTGCACAAATAAGACGTTCACAGCTGCACTAGCATTGAAGTCCGCTGTATGCCCGCCATTGCTGAGGGTTTGTGCAGAGGCCTATGTCATGATGGAAATGCAACTGTGCCAGGTTGGGCCCGTGGAACTTGGCCCTGGTTAATCCAGTCTTTGGAACGGTGAAAGCAACCGCAACAAATTAAATGAGACGTTCACTGCTGTACTAGCATCAGAGTCTGCTCTATGCCCACGATTGATGAGGGTTTGTGCAGAGGCCTATGTCCTCGGTGCAGTGAAAGTCTGCCATGTTTGGGCACTCTGATTTCTTCATGGTTCATGTCTTGGGATTCTTTGGACTCACCTATGCTTTGGGTGCACACAGACTTCCCATAGCGGTGATTTACCTGTCTGGCACAAAGACACTGACTGACTTGGGTAGGGTGCAGAGTGCAGATGGCTTTCCCCTTGCGTTGTCGATTAGGTACCCAACACCCAAACACAATGAGTAGTGTGTGGACACATGGAGTCCCCACTGCTATGTCATTGGCGGTACCTTGGGTCACACAAAATGGAGTCTGGGACCAAGCCTGACCCAGGGCCTGCTCACATACTTCCCACACAGGGTATTGCTGCATTGTGGAAATGTGTAGAAGTGCGAAGTGCTGGGCTGGCACCTGAGTCCCCTTTATGCCCACGTTTGCAGCTCCTGACAATTTTGCGATAGAGGTGGCACGAAATTGGAATGATGATCGTACGTCAATTTATCATCAATTCTCATCAATGCACCCCCCCTCCCTTCAAAAAGGGTTGCTGCCTGACCCTGCCAACCCTCTGCAGTTTGTGCCCCCAGTTCCTTCTCATCTCAGATGCACTTATAAATAGACATGACGGTGGTGTAGCTATGAAGCAAGCGTGTGGCATGAGGGCAGCTGAAGGCTGCACAGGGAAACTTTTGTGTGCGCTGTGGACGCAGGAGTGCAGTGTGCGTTGGGTTGGGCAGCATGTAACCCAGGAGAAGAGGCAGCAGTGTCACCTGCAGGCAGTGATTGTCCTTGGTTGCAGGTAGTGTTGTGCTTAGCTAAGATGTGCCTTGCTAATAAGGGTTTGACCAAAGTAAAAATTGTTGTGTGTGTGTGTGTGTGTGTACGTGCATCCCAGCTGTATTCTGCCCACTGTTAGAGGTTTTATGCTGTGTACTACTAGGGGTTTATATTTAGTTTTTTTGTTTTTGTTTTTTTGTTTTTTTTTGGGGGGGGGGGACTAAGTGTTGTTGATGTATTGGAGCATACTGTATCTATTAGTCTCTGTGTGCTTTGAATTAGCCCTAGTTATCACGCTATACAGTGGGTTATTTTTTTCTGTGGCCCAGCTCAAGGCCTCTCAAATTTACAAGTCTCTGTGGGTGGTGGATTAGGAATAGATTTCAGTGCTTTACACTGCTTTAATTTTTTTCTAGCACTGCATTGAGCCTCTCATATCTACCAGTCTCTGTGGGCGGTGAATTAGGCCTAGATGTCAGCACTTTACACTGGTTCAATAGACACGTGGCACAAACTGGCGCTGTATGCCTTGGAGGTGCTGGCCTGCCCTGCCGCTAGCATATTATCAGAGAGGGTGTTTAGTGTTGTTGGAGGGATAATCACGGAGAAGCGTACCCACCTGTCGACTGAGAGCGCCAACAGGCTTACACTCATTAAGATGAACAAAAAGGCTGGATTTCCCCTGACTTCTCTTCTCCACCAATGGAGAGCAGCGGAGCATAAAGATTATTTAAGCTGGAACTAAAGACCCATGCATCCTATATCACCCCAAAAAATAGAGGGAAGTAGCTTGGTTTATGCTTCTCTGATCTTCCTCCTCTTCCACCTTCTCCTAAACCAGCATGATAGCACGCTGAGCAGCCAATTCTTCTGCGGGCCAAAAGGCTTCGTAAAAACTATCTTTTTTTTTGTTTGTTTTGGAGGGCTGCCTCCAGGCTCTGTTAGCAAAGTACGCAACAACAAGCTCTATCTTAAAAAAAATGTTCCTGGATTTCACTTGCACTCTGGGTAAACACATTTTTCAGGGGTACACCTGTACTCTTGTGTGAGGAGATATATATATATATATATATATATATATATATATATATATATATATATATATATATATATATATATATATATATATATATATATTGCCATATGTTTTTTTTATGCTTTATACCTGTATGCAAGTTCTATTCAATTCCAAATGAAAAAAACTTATATGTCGCCTTACATCAGATATTCCAAGAGGCCTTGCCAGGCGAAGACAAAAACGTATCTTGAACAAAATGTATCTTAAACACAGCAAAGAAGAACCAGACATGAAGGCCGCATGTACTTGGCCGTTTTCCCAGAAGTGCCGTATCAAGATGTTCAACCATGTACATAATTTTCACTGTCTCAGGCCGAAAATCCGGACTGCCCATATATGGTTATAAGCCCATCACCCCTTGTTGGTGAGGGGACAAAGGGTATAAGATCTCATGTAATCTGTAATAAAGCACGTCGGCACAGCGCAGCCATGTCCCGTGTGAGGAATGATACCAGATCCCTGTGTGGTGTCTCTTCTTACCGCCGGCAACGGGGAAAGTGGGGTGGGCCCGATTGGTGCTGTACTTAGAAATTTTACCCTGATACTTGGTACACAATTTTTTCAGGGCTTCGCTTTTACTCTTAGCAAACTATTTTACTTTTGTGGGTGTCGCCTATACTCTTGCTAAACAAATGTTTCCAGGTGTTCACCTGTACTCTTGGTCCACCAATTTTCCAGTGGTTCGTCTAAACTCTTGTTACACAACATTTTCCCAGCGTGGTGTTCAGCTATCTGACACATACACAGATTGAATTGTCCTGCTTTGCTCATTAAAATTTCTTCATGTTTCATATTGTCTTTGGAGCGATGAAAGGAACCGTAACTGATTTATTGAGACTTTCACAGAAGTACTAGCATTCAAGTCCACTTTATGCCCACGTTTGTTGAGGGTGGGTGGAGAGGCTAAGGTCCTGGGTGATGGCAACTGTGCCAAGTTTGGCCTGTGGAATTTATTTGTGGTTCATCCAGTCTTTGGTGTGATGCAATGAACCGTAACTGATTTTCTGGCCCTGAACAGAGTCTCTCAAATCTTCAAGTCTCTGTGTACGGTAAATTACTACTAGGTATCAGCGCTTTACACTGGTTCAATTTTTTCTGGCCTTGCTCAAAGCCTCTCAAGTCTACAAGTCTCTGTGGACGGTGAATTAGCCCTGCTTCTCAGCGCTATACAGTATTTTTTTTTTTCTGGCCCTGCTCAAAGCCTCTTAAATCTACAAGTCTCTGTGTCTGGTGTATTAGGAATAGTTTTCAGTGCTTTACACTTCTTAATTTTTTTCTAGCACTGCATTGAGCCTTTCATATTTGCCAGTCTCTGTGGGCGGTGAATTAGGCCTAGATGTCAGCACTTTACACAGGTTCAATTTTTTTTCTGGCACTGCACAAAGCCTCTGATATCCATCAGTCTCTGTGTGCCGTTAATGAGGCCTAGGTCTCAGCACTTTACACTGGTTAAATTTTTTTCTGGCCTTGCTCAGAGTCTCTTAAATCTACCAGTCTCTGTGGGTGGTGAATTAGCCCTAGGTATCAGAGGTATACATTGATTATTTTTTTTTTTCTGGCCCTGCTCTGTCATTTACCCTACACGACGAGGACTAGGGGTAAGGGTCGAGGACGAGGTCGTGGACGCGGGCGTTAGAATGAGGGTGTGGGCACAGGCCGAGGTCCTGGGCAGGGTGAAACAGTGCCTGCTGCTGAGGGATTGGTAGAGCGCCGCTTATCTCCACTCCCCAGCTTCATGTCATATTTTGCAGGTCCGCATGGTAGACCATTATTAAAAGCACAGCAGTGCGATCTGGTGCTGACGTGGATAGCGGATAACACCTCCAGTACTTTATCCAGTACCCAGTCTTCCACACAGCCCACTCACGCCACCCAAGGGACTGCACCTCTGTATCCTCAGGCTGCTCTTCCTTCCTCCCAGCCTGGTCACTCCAGGAAAAGGGGAATTTGCGTTGAACAGGCATACACCCAAGAACTCTTCCTGCGTCCCTGCCCTGAGTCTAAAAAAAAATGGTTCCACAGCAACGTGAGGAGTTTGTCGTGACCGATGCCGAAAATGGGGAACTTTCACAGACTCAGGGTGATGAGGGTGGGGACTTTAAATAACTGTCTCAAGAGCTATTTGTGGATGATGAGGATGAGACAGTTGTCTGTCAGCGAGGTGGTTGTTAGGGCAATTAGTCGGAGGGAGGAGCTGACTGAGGAGTAAGAGGAAGAGCTGGTGGACGATGAGGTGACTGACCCCACCTGGCTTGCAAACCCTACTGAAGACAGGGCTTCAGGGGGGGGGGGGAGAGGAAGCAGCAGAGCTGGTTGGAAGAGGTAGTGTGGTGGCCAGGGGGAGAACCAGGGCCATAGCAAATAATCCACCAACTGTCCCCCACAGCACCCCCTCACGGCAAGCCTCCATGCAGAGGTAAAGGTGTTCGAAGGTCTGGAGGTTTTTTATTGAGTGCACAGACAACCAACAGACAGTGGTGCAAACCTGTGTCGCACCAAGATCAGCCGGGGAGTCACCGCTACCATCCTGACCACCACCAGCATGCACAGGCATATGATGGCTAAGCACCCCCACAAGGTGGAACGTAAGCCATTCACCGCCTGCGGGTCACACCACTGCCTATTCCCCAGTGTCACATCCTGGCACTGAGATGCAACCCCCCTCCCAGGACGCAGACACAAGCTTTTCCCGGCGTGCACCCACACCCTCACCTTCACGGTCCTCCACCAATGTGTCCCAGCGCACCAGTGTAGCGTTAGCTGTCGCTAACCCAATCGTTGAAATGAAAGCGGAAATACGTTGCCACTAGAGATGAGCGAGCACCAAAATGCTCGGGTGCTCGTTACTCGAGACAAATTTTTTGTGATGCTCGAGGGTTCGTCTCGAGTAACGAATCCCATTGAAGTCAATGGGCGACTCGAGCATTTTTGTATATCGCTGATGCTCGCTAAGGTTTTCATTTGTGAAAATCTGGGCAATTCAAGAAAGTGATGGGAACGCCACAGCAACGGATAGGGCAGGCGAGGGGCTACATGTTGGGCTGCATCTCAAGTTCCCAGGACCCACTATTAAGCCACAATAGCACCCCCCCCCCCCCCCTTCCCAACAATTTTTACTTCTGGCAAACCCTCATTAGCATGGCATACCTTAGCTAAGCACCACACGACCTCCGACAAAGCACAATTACTGCCTGCATGACACTCCGCTGCCACTTCTCCTGGGTAACATGCTTCCCAACCCCCCCCCCCCCCCCCCCGCACGACCCAGTGTCCACAGCGCACACCAACGTGTCCCTGTGCAGAATTCAGCTGGCCTCATAGCCACACCACCCTCATGTCTATTTATAAGTGTGTCTGCCACGAGGAGGAACCGCAGGCACACACTGCAGAGGGTTGGCACGCCCAGGCAGCGACCCTCTTTAAAAGTGACGGAGCAATAGCCCATAATGCTGTACAGAAGCAATGAGAAATCCAATCCTGTGCCACCTCCATCAGGAGCTGCACACATGGGCATAGCAATGGGGAACCCATGTGCCACACACTATTCATTCTGTCAAGGTGTCTGCATGCCCCAGTCAGACCGGGGTTTTTTATAAATAGTCACAGGCAGGTACAACTCCGCAATGGGAATTCCGTGTGCACCCATAGCATGGGTGGCTCCCTGGAACCCACCGGCTGTATATAAATAAATCCCATTGCATTGCCCATCACAGCTGAGGTAACGTCAGGTTTAATGCAGGTGGGCTTCGGTCCACACTGCATGCCCCAGTCAGACAGGGGTTCTTTAAAAGTGGACACATGCAGTTACAACACCGTGTGGACCGACAGCATGGGTGGGTCCCAGGAAGCCACCGGCGGTACATAAATAAATCCCATTGCATCGCCCATCACAGCTGAGGTAACGTCAGGTTTAATGCAGGTGGGCTTCAGCCCACACTGCATGCCCCAGTCAGATTGGGGTTCTTTAGAAGTGGACACATGCAGTTACAATTCTGTGTGGACCGACAGCATGGGTGGCTCCCAGGAAGCCACCGGCGGTACATAAATATATCCCATTGCAGTGCCCAGCACAGCTGAGGTAACGTCAGCTTTAATGCAGGTGGGCTAAAAATTACTAGGATTACAATGTAGGTGAGGGCCCCAAAAAATTGGTCTACCAACAGTACAAATGTACTTTAGAAAAATTGCCCATGCCCAACCAAGAGGGCAGGTGAAACCCATTAATCGCTTTGGTTAATGTGGCTTAATTTGTAACTAGGCCTGTAGGCGGCCCAGTTAAAATAAAAATTGGTTCAGGTGCAAGTTTCAATGCTTTATTGAATTGAGAATTGAAACGTATAAACATGGTTTACAAAAGTTATATGACTGAGCCTTGTGGGCCTAAGAAAAATTGCCCGTTCGGCGTGATTACGTGAGGTTTCAGGAGGAGGAGCAGGAGGAGGAGGATGAATATAATACACAGATTGATGAAGCTAAAAGGTCCCCGTTCTTTATGGTTATAGAGAACGATGCTTCCATCCGCGGGTGCAGCCTACGTATTGTTTAGGTATAGCTGCTGTCCGCTGGTGGAGAAGAAAAGTCTGGGGAAATCCAGGCTTTGTTCATCTTTATGATTGTAAGCCTGTCGGCACTGTCGGTTGACAGGCGGGTACGCTTATCCGTGATGATTCCCCCAGCCGCACTAAACACCCTCTCTGACAAGACGCTAGCCGCAGGACAAGCAAGCACCTCCAGGGCATACAGCGCGAGTTCAGGCGACGTGTCCAGCTTCGACACCCAGTAGTTGTAGGGGGCAGAGGCGTCACAGAGGACGGTCGTGCGATCGGCTATGTACTCCCTCACCATCCTTTTACAGTGCTCCCGCCGACTAAGCCTTGCTGGGGAGCCATAAAGCTGTCAAAGACCTTGGAGAGTGTTCCCCTGCCTGTGCTGTACATGCTGCCTGATCTCCGCGCCTCCCCTGCTACCTGGCCCTCGGAACTGCGCCTTCTGCCACTAGCGCTGTTGGATGGGAATTTTACCATCAGTTTGTCCGCCAGGGTCCTGTGGTATAGCATCACTCTCGAACCCCTTTCCCCTTCGGGTATGAGAGTGGAAATGTTCTCCTTATACCGTGGGTCGAGCAGTGTGTACACCCAGTTATCCATAGTGGCCAGAATGCGTGTAACGCGAGGGTCACGAGAAAGGCATCCTAACGTGAAGTCAGCCATGTGTGCCAGGGTACCTGTACGCAACACATGGCTGTCCTCACTAGGAAGATCACTTTCAGGATCCTCCTCCTCCGCCTGCTCCTCCTCAGGCCACACACGCTGAAAGGATGACAGACAAGCAGCATGGGTACCCTCAGCAGTGGGCCAAGCTGTCTCTTCCCCCTCCTCTTCATGCTCCTCCCCCTCCTCCTCCTCCTCCTCAACGCGCTGAGATATAGACAGGGTGCTCTGACTATCCAGTGACATACTGTCTTCCCCCGCCCCCGTTTCCGAGCGCAAAGCATCTGCCTTTATGTTGTGCAGGGAACTTCTCAAGAGGCATAGGAGAGGAATGGTGACGCTAATGATTGCAGCATGCCCGCTCACCATCTGGGTAGACTCCTCAAAGTTTCCAAGGACCTGGCAGATGTCTGCCAACCAGGCCCTCTCTTCTGTAAAGAATTGAGTAGGCTGACTCCCACTACGCCGCCCATGTTGGAGTTGGTATTCCACTATAGCTCTACGCTGCTCATAGAGCCTGGCCAACATGTGGAGCGTAGAGTTCCACCGTGTGGGCACGTCGCACAGCAGTCGGTGCACTGGCAGATTAAACCAATGTTGCAGGGTGCCAGCGTCCGTCTTGGACTTGCGGAAATGTGCATTGAGCCGGCGCACCTTTCCGAGCAGGTCTGACAAGCGTAGGTAGCTTTTCAGAAAGCGCTGAACCAACAAATTAAAGACGCGGGCCAGGCATGGCACGTGCGTGAGGCTGCCGAGCTGCCGAGCCGCCACCAGGTTACGGCCGTTGTCATACACGACCATGCCCGGTTGGAGGCTCAGCGGCGAAAGCCAGCGGTCGGTCTGCTCTGTCAGACCCTGCAGCAGTTTGTGGGCCGTGTGCCTCTTCTCTCCTAAGCTGAGTAGTTTCAGCACGGCCTGCTGACGCTTGCCAGCCGCGTGACACCGACTGCTGGCGACGTGCTGCTGCTGACACATCTTGATTGCGAGACAGAGGTTGCGTAGGAGGAGGAGGTTGGTTTAGTAGTGGAAGCATACACCGCCGCAGATACCAGCACCGAGCTGGGGCCCGCAATTCTGTGGGTGGGTAGGACGTGAGCGGTCCCAGGCTCTGACTCGGTCCCAGCCTCCACTAAATTCACCCAATGTGCCGTCAGGGAGATATAGTGGCCCTGCCCGCCTGTGCTTGTCCACATGTCCGTTGTTAAGTGGACCTTGGCAGTAACCGCGTTGGTGAGGGTGCGTACAATGTTGCGGGAGACGTGGTCGTGCAGTGCTGGGACGGCACATTGGGAAAAGTCGTGGCGACTGGGAGCCGAATAGCATGGGGCCGCCGCCGCCATCATGTTTTTGAAAGCCTCCGTTTCCACTAGCCTATACGGCAGCATCTCCAGGCTGATCAATTTGGCTACGTGCACGTTTAACGCTTGAGCGTGCGGGTGCGTGGCAGCGTACTTGCGCTTGTGCTCAAACACTTGCGCTAGCGACGGCTGGACGGTGCGCTGAGAGACATTGGTGGATGGGGCCGAGGGCAGCGGGGGTGAGGGTGTGGGTGCAGGCCGGGAGACGGTCGTGCCTGTGTCCTGAGAGGGGGGGTTGGATCTCAGTGGCAGGTTGGGGCACAGGGGGAGAGGCAGTGGTGCAAACCGGAGGCGGTGAACGGCCTTCGTCCCACCTTGTGGGGTGCTTGGCCATCATATGCCTGCGCATGCTGGTGGTGGTGAGGCTGGTGGTGGTGGCTCCCCGGCTAATCTTGGCACGACAAAGGTTGCACACCACTGTTCGTCGGTCGTCTGCACTCTCAGTGAAAAACTGCCAGACCTTTGAGCACCTCGGCCTCTGCAGGGTGGCATGGCGCGAGGGGGCGCTTTGTGAAACAGTTGGTGGATTATTCGGTCTGGCCCTGCCTCTACCCCTGGCCACCGCACTGCCTCTTCCAACCTGCCCTGCTGCTGCACTCGCCTCCCCTTCTGAAGACCTGTCCTCAGTAGGCTTAGCAAACCAGGTGGGGTCAGTCACCTCATCGCCCTGCTGCTCTTCCTCCGAATCCTCTATACGCTCCTCCCTCGGACTTACTGCAATTACTACTACCTGAGTGATAGACAACTGTGTCTCATCGTCGTCGTCCTCCTCACCCACTGAAAGCTCTTGAGACAGTTGCCGGAAGTCCCCAGCCTCATCCCCCGGACCCCGGGAACTTTCCAAAGGTTGGGCATCGGTCACGACAAACTCCTCCGGTGGGATAAGAACCATTGCTGCCCATTCTGAGCAAGGGCCCGTGAACAGTCCCTGGGAGTCTGGCTGCTCCTCAGAATGTGTCATTGTAATGGAGTGAGGAGGCTGGGAGGAAGGAGGAGCAGCAGTCAGAGGATTCAGAGTTGCAGCAGTGGACGGCGTAGAACTCTGGGTGGTCGATAGATTGCTGGATGCACTTTCTGCCATCCACGACAGGACCTGCTCACACTGCTCATTTTCTAATAAAGGTCTACGGCGTGGACCCATTAATTGTGAGATGAATCTGGGGACGCCAGAAACGTGCCTCTCTCCTAAACCCGCAGCAGTCGGCTGCGATACACCTGGATCAGGAGCTCGGCCTGTGCCCACACCCTGACTTGGGCCTCCGCGTCCTCGCCCGCGTCCACGTCCTCTAGGCCTACCCCTACCCCTCAGCATGGTGTATTACCAGTAGTGCAGAAACAGACCGCTGTAATTAAATGTGCCGCTTAGAGGCCTGTGGTTAGAGGCTGACTTCGCTTACGGAACGCACAGCAGAGCCAGGAACGAATTTTGCGCAAGCCTGTAGTGAGACGTAGGTGCGCATGACTGAGCTATTGGAATTCACAGCGCAGAAGCAGTCAAGTGTCCAAAGGCCATTAGTAGGCCTTAAGTATTTTGCTTCTATTTTTTGAAAGGCTGAGCTGAGACAGCAGACAGATACTGTAGGCAGTGTATATATGTATACTGTTTCCCTCTGGACGGGATGACGGCGGTGATGTAACGGGCAACGCAGAGCCAGGAAACAATTTAGCGCACGCCTGTAGTGAGACGTAGGTGCGTATGACTCAGCTAGTGAAATTCACAGCGCTGAAGCAGTCAAGTGGCCAAACGCCACTAGTGGGCCTTAAGTATTTTGCTTCTATTTTTTGAAAGGCTGAGCTGAGACAGCAGACAGATACTGTAGGCAGCGTTTATATGTATACTGTTTCCCTCTGGACGGGATGACAGCGGTGATGTAACGGGCAACACAGAGCCAGGAAACACTTTTGCGCAAGCCTGCTGTAACACTTAGCTGCGTATTAATTAGGACTACTACCCCCAGCAGACACTCAGTACACTGAAGACGGTCACAGGCAGCCCAAATATAGTATTTTTCGCAAATTTGTTTGAAAAAGCCCACTGCCTATATAGACAGTATATCTCTTTCACCTTTCCCACTGTCCCTGCCTCACCAGTACTAGCCCTATACTATGTAAAATTACTGCAGACTGTTTCCCTCTGGACGGGATGACGGTGGTGATGTAACGGGCAACGCAGAGCCAGGAAACAATTTTGCGCAAGCCTGCTGTAACACTTAGCTGCGTATTAATTAGGACTACTACCCCCAGCAGACACGCAGTACACTGAAAACGGTCACAGGCAGCCCAAATATAGTATTTTTCCCAAATTTGTTTGAAAAAGCCCACTGCCTATATAGACAGTATATCTCTTTCACCTTTCCCACTGTCCCTGCCTCACCAGTACTGGCCCTATACTATGTACAATGACTGCAGACTGAGGGCGCAATGCTCTGCACGCCCGATATACAAAAAAAAAAGGTGCAACACTGCTAAAAGCAGCCTCAACAGTACTGCACACGGTCAGATGTGGCCCTAAGAAGGACCGTTGGGATTCTTTAAGCCTAAAATAACTCCTAATGCTCTCCCTATAGAAGCAGCAGCATCAGCAGCACTTTCCCTGATCTCTGTCAGAATGCATCTGTGGCGAGCCGCGGGCGGGGCAGATTTAAATACTGGGGTGACACCTGATCTCCCCAGCCACTCACTGCAGGGGGGTGGTATAGGGCTGGAACATCACAGGAGGAAGTTGCAATGCCTTCCCTGTCTTTCTATTGGCCAGAAAAGCGCGCTAATGTCTCAGAGATGAAAGTGAAAGTAACTCGAACATCGCGTGGTGCTCGTCTCTAGTAACGAGCATCTCGAACACCCTAATACTCGAACGAGCATCAAGCTCGGACGAGTACGCTCGCTCATCTCTAGTTGCCACACACCCACATGCACAATCTTTAAACGTGCATACCACACAGCTACTTAGCCTGGAGATGCTGCCATGCAGGCTAGTAAAAACTGAGGCTTTCTGCAACATGATGGCGGCGGCGTTACCTCAGTACTCGGTCCCCAGTGGCCACTATTTTTCCCGGTGTGCGTGCCCGCCCTACACCAGCACGTCTCACTCAACATAAACCGTGCCCTCACAAACGTGGTAACTGAAAAGGTCAACTTAACCACCTACACTTGGACAAGTGCTGTAGGGCAGGGACACTACATCCCCCTGACTGCACATTGGGTGAACTTCGTGGAGGCAGAGACCGAGTCTGACCTTGGGTCTGCTCACGTGCTACCCACACCGAGGATTCCGGGTCCTACGTCCGTGAAGGTTTCTCTGGCTTGGAATACAAGAGGCACACCACCCAAGAGCTGTTGCAGGGTTTGACAGAGCAGACAGATCAGTGGCTTTAGCTCGGAACCTCCAACCAGGCATGGTCGTGTGTGATAATGGGCGTAACCTGGTGGCGGCTCTGTAGCTTGGCAGCCATGCCAATGCCATGTCTGGCCCACATGCTTAATCTGGTGGTTCAGCGCTTTCTGAAAAACTACCCCCATTTGTCTGACCTGTTCAGCAAGGTGTGCCGCGTGTGCTCCCATTTAAGGAAGTCCACCACAGATGCTGCCACCGTCAAGACACTGCAGCATCAGTTCCAGCTGCCAGAGCACCGACTGCTGTGCGACATGCCCACATGCTGCAACTCTATGTTGCACACGTTGGCCAGGCTGTACGAGTAGCATAGAACCATTGTAGAATACCAGCTGCAACATGGCCGGCGCAGTGGTAGTCAGCCTCCGCAGTTCTTCGCAGAGGAATGGGCATGGATGGCAGACATCTGTCAGGTCCTAGAAAACTTTGAGGAGTCTACACAAATGGTGAGCGGTGGTGCGGCCATTATCAGTGTAACCATCCCGCTATTTTGCCTGCTGAGAAGTTTGCTGCTAAGCATAAAGGCCGATGCTTTGCGGTTATGACAGGAGATGGGGGATGGCAGTATGTCGCTTGATAGCCAGACCACCCTCATGCCTGTTTCTCAATGCGTATTGGAGGAGGAGGGGGTGGAGGAGGAGGAGAAGGAGGGGGAAGAGACTGCCGCCCACACTGCATAGGGTACCCATGCTACTTCCCTCACATCTGCTCAGCGGGTATGGGCTGAAGCAAAGGAGGAGGATCATGAAAGTCATACTCCTAGTGAAGACAGTGATGTGTTGCGTACTGGGACTCTGGCATACATGGCTGACTTCATGTTAAGCTGCCTTTCCCGTGACCCTCACGTTAGATGTATTATGGCCAACCAGGATCACTGGCCGTTCACCCTTCTCGACCCACGGTATAATGAGAAGCTTTCCACTCTCATTCCCGAAGAGGGAAGGAGTACGAGAGTGATGCAATACCACAAGGACCTGGTGGAAAAGCTGATGCTAAATTTCCCATCTGACAACGCTAGTGGTAGAGGACGTGCTTCAGTGGGCCAAGTAGCAACTCTACACAACTATTTGGTGTCAAAACTGGACACGTGTGTGTGTGTGTGTGGGGGGGGGGGGGGGGGCTGACTGCCGACCGAGCTGGGCGCTTTTTGCTAGGCTCCGCTGGCTGGTTCCCTTCCGAGCGACTATTAAGCTGCTAAAAGAGCTTTTTTCACCCTAAAGACGAGCTACCTACCGGAGAGAACACAGCGATGTCAAAGCGCAGGATTTCCAAGCCGCCCCCGCAGAAAGTCTCCGACTTCTTCTCTGCCCGGGGTGCCGGCCGGGGAGAGTCTGCAGCTGCGGACGGCCCGCCCGCGCTCCCCGAACGTTCCATAGACGGAGAAGCGCTGCAATCCTCTGCTGAGTCAGAGGGAGCTTGTGCAGCGATCGTAGATGCAGGGGAGAAGAGCAGTGATTCCTCCCCATCCAGGCAACAACAAGAACCGCTGTCACAACGCCAGAGGAGGGTGAGTGAAAAATCTATCACACACAATCTCACCAGAGACATAGATAAGATGGCGCCTGCAACAGTAAATCAGCGGGGAAGTGCTTTTTCCCCCACCTCTAGCCCTGAAAAGCAACGGCCAAGAGTAGACTCCCCCTCCCTTTCTGATACCAGCTCACTTGCGGCAGAAGATCCGTTTATAAACCTACCCTCCACAGACCAACCGGCCTCTGAATCGTTTATAAAAAAACATAGTGATGGCCTTGAGAAAGTCTATGCAGAAGGACTTTAAGATACTTTCTACTTCCGTTAATTCATCCATACAAGAACTAGGTGACCGCACAGACCATGTGGAGCACAAGATGGAGGAGCTGACCTCCTCACATAACAATCTAATTGGCTCACACTATTCACTAGAGGAGGAGGTTTCGGCTATTAAAAATAAACTTGCGGACCTAGAAGATAGGAGTAGGCGAAACAACTTAAAACTCAGAGGAATACCAGAAAACGTAAATCAATCAAACTTAAAAACCTTCCTCGCAAAACTTATCACCGCCATTCTGCCAGGGACTCCAGAGTCTGAACGAATTATAGATAGAGCTCACAGACTCCCCAAACCAAATTTCCTCCCACCAGACTCTCCAAGGGATGTGATTGTGAGAATCCATTTTTTTCCATGTAAAAGACGCCATGATGCAGGCAGCACGAAAAATGGACTCTTTGCCTGATCCTTTCTCTAAAATTCAAATATTCTCTGACCTCTCCCAAGCAACCATCCAAGCAAGAAAAGCCTTTGCTCCTGTGACGGCGGCACTACGCGCAAACAAAATCCTATACAAATGGGGTTTCCCAACGAAACTGCTGATCAACAAAGACGGCACCCTCCATATTATCGCAACTCCCCAAGAGGGAAGTAAGACTCTCGCGACGTGGAATATTTATCTCCCGGAGTTTAGCCGGGACACCTCTACAACAAGACCCAACAAATTATCCAAATCGTGGTCCCGTACGACCCATACTTGAATCTACATTCAGAGACTCCCAAACCCAGAATGGGACTCTCCAAATTTAAGCTTTTTTGCTTCTTGTTTCCTGGGTGAGATTGCTCATGCCAACCTTGAGGGAAGGTTGACCAACCTCAGGCGAACTTTTGCTCTCCCCCACCAGTATGCAGGCAACAAACCCTGCCTTTCTTGATGTTTGTTACACTTGTTTTGTTCTCTCCAGTTTTCTTCTTAGGCATCAAGAAATCTGCATGACATCCCCTACAAATGTCGAACCTGATGCACTCTCATTCGTATGTACCTATAATTGTTTATCTGTTGTTTGTGTGGTCTTGTCTCACTCTCGGAACTTTAATATCCACATGATTGAAAACCATGTCACTTAGGCTTACATCTCAAAATGCGAGAGGTCTAAATTCACCCTTTAAGAGAGCCATGGTGTGGAAGGATGCCAGGCAAACGGGGGCTGATGTGATTTTTCTACAGGAAACACATTTTTCCTCTTTAGCATGCCCAAAATTTTCCAATAAAATTTTCCCCCAAATTTATATGGCCTGCGCCCCTAAAAAGAAAGCAGGCGTATTAATTGCTTTTAAAGCCCAAGTCAACTTTACACTTAAAGACAGCCTAATAGACCCTAAGGGAAGGTACCTTATTCTATGCGGCACTATTGATCAAACTCCTATAACGTTTGCTAACATTTATGCTCCAAATACAGCTCAAATTTCCTTTCTAAATAAAACCATAAAAAAAGTTAAAAAACTACAGATAGGTAAATTAATAATAGGTGGAGACTTTAACATTACGCCAGATAGAAATCTTGACTCAACAAATATCCATAGATCCTCGCCTACACTCTCCCCTTTGCTTCATAAAGAAGCTTTATACGACCTATTTAGATGTTTGAATTCCTCTTCTAAAGAATTCACGTATTTCTCCCCACGCCACAAAACTTTTTCACGCATAGACCTGTTCATAACAGATAGATGGACACTACCACTAGTCAAGACATCTGAAGTTGGTATAGCAACTTGGTCTGACCATTCCCCAATATTCCTTAAATTAGACCTTGGACCCGCTAGAACAAACACCAAGATTTGGCGCTACAATGTTCCATTAATGAACATCCCCAAAAATAAAATTTTAATCGCTGAAGCCTTGAAGGAATATTTTGAGATAAATGCAGACCCGGAAATCAGTCCTTTCACTCTATGGAACGCCCACAAAGCGGTCATTAGAGGGGTACTGATCAAATTAAGCGCCCAACATAAAATAAATAAGAAAAAACTGATGGACGAATTGTTAAGCCAAATCCAAACCATAGAAACCAAAATCCAAAAAACCTCCCAGACGTCTGATCATATCGAATTAGCAACTCTTAGGAGAAAATTGAGATCACTACTTATAGAAGAACATAATAAAAACACCAATTACATGACAGCTAATTATTATTCTTCATATAATAAGCCCTCCAAACTTATGTCAAACAAAGTCAAACCAAAACCTATAAAGGCAAGGGTTCCATTTTTACTCAAACCTAGCAACCCAAATGTAAGGCTCACCCATCCCCAAGATATTGCTAACGAATTCAGCTCGTTTTACGCCAATCTATACAATTTAAAAAATGACCCCGCCACTCCCCAACCGACCTTAGAATTAATCAACCACTTCCTACAAAAAGTGACCCTTCCCAAAATAGACCCATCTAAATACGATCTGGATGCCCCTATCACTATAACAGAAGTTTTATCAACTATCAAACTATTAAAAAACTTTAAATCACCAGGCCCAGGCGGTTTCACAAACGAATATTATAAGATCCATTCGCAGACCCTCTCCCCCTACTTAGTTGATATCTTTAATGAAGCCATTACAAAGAGCACCATGCCAACAGAGATGCTCCGGGCCACTATTGTTGCAATCCCCAAACCAGGAAAAACACCAGATAACCCAGCAAATTTTAGGCCTATTTCCTTACTTAGTTCGGATGCAGAACTTTTTTCCAAAATTTTAGCGGCAAGACTTCTTCAAATACTCCCAGATATAATTCATGGTGTTAGCGCAAAATTCGCTATTATAGATATACCGTGTGTTCCAAATTAAATAATATGTGTACAGGCCTGGAGAGCCTTTCAAAGATCACAAGCCTACATCATGTGTTCCCAAAAGAGTCTCTCTTTATTATGCGCACGTAAAACTTAAATAAGTTTCAACACAGGAAGTCAGGCAATTTAGCAGTTACAGTGAGCTGATAGGCCATTTCTCAGAGGGAGGTATTTGTGAGGTAGCTTGTGATGTCATCCATCTGGGAGGAACTTCAGTGAGCACGCTCAGTTCATTCTTGAATTTGGCTTCATGAGAGAAACATCCTGTTTCTCCTCTCTGCTGTCCAAGACAAAGCACTCCTAAAAAGGTTTGGCCAGTTAGAACTGGTTTTACCAGTTCTTGAGCTCCTCCAATTCTTGTGGAGGTGTGGGGGGGGGGGGGGGGGGGGGAGGTGATGTTCCCTTCCTCCAGAAGTTCAGACCATTATAGACAAAATACAGTATATTCACAGTTGATAACAGAGAATACATACAAAATGGTGAACATATAGGATATCTCCCACAATTCCCTCCTTTGTTGTGCGTATTTTCATTCTCATGGATGTTTTTTTTCTTCCTATTTGTGTTCTCGGGCCTTTCCCTACCACCTACAGGGAACCCTAACTGTCACCTTCCTCATGAGGCTGCCTCCCGCAAGGGTGACACCACACGCCTGGGCCCTTTCCCTGTCTCCTGCCTTATCCCTTCCTACTGCTGGGTGATATCCAGGATAAGGAAAATACAACACAACACGTTACAGTTTGCCAACGGTATTCTAGGTAGATGGCTCCTGAAAGATTGATCTTTATTCCACGTCTTCTGCATAAGCCACCTTGTTCATAGTTTAAATGACATACAACATGTTGAATGTGACTGGCTTTCCAAGTGTGATCTCAGGTTATATTGTTTGTTACATGTTAACATTGGTCTGATTACACAATATGGCTGAATCATTGGTAGATTTACTGCTACCTTATTGTATCTGTTGACATTTTTCCGATCTTTGACACATTACCAGGGGCGTAACTATAGAGTATACAGAGGATGTGGTTGCACCCAGGCCCAGGAGCCTTTTGGGGGCCCATAAGGCCTCTCTTCTACATATAGGGAACCCAGTACTATGAGTAAAGCATTATAGTTCAGGGTCCGGTTCCAAGTTTTTCATCGGGGCCCGGGAGCTTCAAGTTACGCCTCTACACATTACATATGAAACAGTAATAACCCTCTTCACAGGATGTACGTCTTCTGTTACCCTTATGAGGAAGAAGAGAAATGACAGCCCAATGACCGCAAGGGTCCTACATATACCAAAGGATATGGGCCACATTTGTCTCCTCCCTTGATTATCTTTATTCAATGTCTGACATGAACCCAAATTAGCTTTTCTTGAGGTTTCACTGTGATCGTAGTGGTTAACAGTACTTGAAAGGATTCTGTGCATTTTGATCTGGAAACATGGAGAATACACATTTATGAGTGACAGATGATATAACTCCTGATATAAGGCACTCACTTGGGAGGTGAGACCCTCCTTTTTGGCCTGGAATAAGCATAGGCCTATTACAGCAGCATTACCAAACAAAACCTTCATAGGGACTCAACTTAGTCTTACAATCAGGCGTGGTTCTAACCAAGTAGATGACTATTAAAATGTTTACCTTTATTATTTATTATTACTTCTGGTGTACCTAAATATTCAAAATTACTTTCATAAAACATATTCTTAGGTCATATTTTTGGCGTGTTAAAAATTATTTTTATTTATTTATTTTTCCTCAAGCCACACCTCCAAATAACATGAAAAGAGGTCTATGCAAACCAACAACTCCAAACACCTACCTTTGGTAGCTGTATGCTATCATTCTGCAGTCACTGATACAGATAGTCTGGCTGGCATCGAGAAGGTACCTTGACCAATTGGCCTGGATTGTAATGGGCGCATATTATGCACCCGTGTACAAACCCTATTGCAGCAGTGTTGAACCCTGGGGTAAGCCAAGCAGAAGACACCATACCACACGTTACCTCCTTGGATGGATGGGTTAGCTCAGCGATCAGGTGTGACATCATGGAGTACAGTGTGCAGGGGAGGCACAGGCATTTACCTTTCTGCCAGACCCCAGTAGCATTCCGCTCGCTTTTCCACTCCTCCTTTTTCTTCTTTTGAGGCCTGCTCCTGTAATGCAAGCAACAGAGAAATATCTACACCTGTTTCAGGTGCAAGCAGGTTACCAGCCGTTACCTCATTCAATGGAAGTCAGGCTGCTGCGGTGCCTGCTCTCTGGTTCCTTCCAGCCTCAGTAGTTGTCTCTGTGGCATAAGCCTGGACTCTGATGATAAGTTACCTGTGCGGAAAGAGCTAAAACCTTGTAGAACAAAGACATTTCTTCTGCGTTCTGGATTGGCTTACTCAAGGACCCCATGAAACGTCCACTGTGCCACAAAGGATGTGAAATCGTGTACGATTCCCAATGTGTACCTTAAGTCGGGGCAGACACAAACAGTGTTACCTGCAGCCAGCTTACATATTTCAGTGAGCGCCATCACCACTATTTCCTGAGTAACTGAGTGTATCATGAGGAAAAGAGTGGTTTTTGTACAATTACCTCTTTCTGTCGGTTACCATTGCATAGCCTGTTTTACTTGTCCATTTCACCAATATTTGGAACCATCTATGGGTAAAACTCAAGATTTACATTAATCATGGCAGTTACAACATTATTGTTAGGACCCCTAGTTTCTCTTTTCATTTGTGTTTCTACAATCATACAACCCTA
This sequence comes from Eleutherodactylus coqui, assembly GCF_035609145.1. NCBI lineage: Eukaryota > Metazoa > Chordata > Amphibia > Anura > Eleutherodactylidae > Eleutherodactylus > Eleutherodactylus coqui. Next base: position 208,573,760 of record NC_089844.1, on the reverse strand, counting down.
ACAACTGCTATTTAATGTCATGGTCTGCGCCTGTTGCCCCTCCTCTCAACCTTCTAAATTCAGTAAAAGATATGAAATGGCATTTTGGAACTATACCCCTCTTGATTGCGCTATGTGAGGGTGCTAGCAGGGCAGTCTCATACATAGATAGTCTGGAAGCTGAAAGATCTTTAGTTTGTACTCTATGCAGTATTTTATGACCCCTTGAGGAAGCATGATATTAAGGGGCCCCACAAAATCTCTGGTACCTGTACGAAAACGTACAGCAAACAGGAGAGGAAATATTGTTATTACAATCTGCAACGATAACAACTGCACCAATGATGGTAAACTACTGGTTTACTAAGGGACTAGTATCCCTGATACCATTTCGGGATAAACTCAATTACTGGCATCAAAAATGTACTTATTTTTCAAATGTAACTATTTTCATGTAAAATACTGTTGTTAATTGAAAATGAGATACACTCTAGAATAGAACTTTTGTTATTAATTTGACTAAAGTACTTATCAGGTGTTTCAAGTACACAATTTTCTCATTTTAGTATCTTAATTCAATAATATTCAAATTAACACGACTCAATATTTTTAAAACTCCACATACTCCAAGAACATATATATATATATATACTGTGGTAATCCTAGACTATTATCTCACACAACTACCCTCAGGAATAAAATTAGATGCCCCTCCTTTGGTCACCTACATTTGTTCAAGTGAGAGACCTAACATGGAGTCTAAGAGTGACCTTCCCTCTATACATTACCACAATATACATATATATATACACACCAACATCCACTTAAATGGAGACACACCTCTCCTAGGCTGATCTGTGTTGAGGGTGGAGCAAGACCTCTTCCTATTGTTCTTACTTCCCATCTCCTTACATCACCTAGCTCCACCCCCTGTGGTCTGGCTCAGCGTTTGGTCATTCTTGCCTCATTTCATTTCTGGTTACGGACAGTACACACCATATAACACAGTCCAACTCTCATACGGGCCCTTCATTTATACACACAAATTCACACTCACTGGGGTTTTCATTCACTCATATACGGACTGATAAGTATCTCATGTGAAGTAGAAACTGGGATTGTATTTACTGTTCATAGGACTTCCCATATTGAACAAAGTATATATTTATAAGAAAACTCTTATGTACCGCGGTTTTTACATATTTTGTTCAGAATAGGCTATCCAATGACAAACATAATACAACTTATGCCCATTTCCACCCACGTACTTATATTTACCACTCCAGATAGCAGCCATTATCACCGTTCATTGTTAAACCTTCTACCTTTCCTTAACTCATTGACTTGCTTTTTCCTTTCCCATTTTTGTGTGTCCAGTTATGTTTACAAACATCATCTCATTGAATTTGCTTGCGAGTCATACTTCGATTTTTCCCACAACTCACGACACAGGTCTGGCTTATCTTATTAATAAGCACTTACAATTTCACCCCTGCCCATCTTGTCGTAATTGGAAAAATCCTTAATTAATTGAGATTCTCTACTCCTGCACCTCATGGCACAGATCTGTATTTTTGGCACCACATTGTGGAACCTCAACAGTCCGTTTGGCCTGCCATAATCGGAGCAGAATCTCTGGCTAGCCCAAATCTTTACTCCAAGCCCAAATTCCCTTGAGTTGATGTATGCAGACATGGCAAATGCAAGCATTCCATGTGCACCCCTCCCCCCACATAACAAAGGGAGACCTCTTCAGCCACATGTTGAACAATGGAAACTCACCGCATGGACACTCTCAGCAACTTTACTCACTACTATAACCTTCAGCTAAAATTGCTTATATCAACTTTCCTTTTTGCTTTCTTTTAACAAGTTATTCTACTTTCTTTGTTCCTTATTAACCTGCAGTCTGTTCACACCATTCACTACTACAAAGAATATATAAACCCCCATAGCTCACACCTTCTCTCACTCAGGACATTTCCTTCACAGACAACATAAAAACAACACAGTATATCTATTTCATAGTTCTTTTGATACAGACTTATCATATTTCAACTCACCCGGCCTGGGGCGGATCATAGCAGAGAGGGAGAGATGGTACAGGTATAAGAATAGCTTATTACCTTGTTTGAGCTCATTATCTGTCCGTCTCTGCTTCGAAGTCCCCTTGTGTCCGGATAACGATGAAATATCTTCATATCTCTGATCTTCATTATCCCAGCGGTGCCTCCAAATTTGTTAGCGCAAAATTCGCTATTATAGATATACCGTGTGTTCCAAATTAAATAATATGTGTACAGGCCTGGAGAGCCTTTCAAAGATCACAAGCCTACATCATGTGTTCCCAAAAGAGTCTCTCTTTATTATGCACACGTAAAACTTAAATAAGTTTCAACACAGGAAGTCAGGCAATTTAGCAGTTACAGTGAGCTGATAGGCCATTTCTCAGAGGGAGGTATTTGTGAGGTAGCTTGTGATGTCATCCATCTGGGAGGAACTTCAGTGAGCACGCTCAGTTCATTCTTGAATTTGGCTTCATGAGAGAAACATCCTGTTTCTCCTCTCTGCTGTCCAAGACAAAGCACTCCTAAAAAGGTTTGGCCAGTTAGAACTGGTTTTACCAGTTCTTGAGCTCCTCCAATTCTTGTGGAGGTGGGGGGGGGGGGGGGGAGGTGATGTTCCCTTCCTCCAGAAGTTCAGACCATTATAGACAAAATACAGTATATTCACAGTTGATAACAGAAATTACATACAAAATGGTGAACATATAGGATATCTCCCACAATGGCGATCAGGTGGGCTTCACCAAAGGTAGGCAGACATCGGATGGAACAAGAAGGGTTGTCAACCTGTTGTCACGCATTGGGGTCTAGTCGAGCGCCTTCTCTACTCCTTGCCCTGGATGCAGAGAAGGCGTTCGACAGACTACATTGGGACTTCGCATTTGCGGTCCTGGAAAAGTTTGGCATCTGTAATAACTTACTTAAAGCAATTAAGGCACTTTACTCTTGCCCGTCGGCGAATGTCTTGATTGATGGAGCCCTATCTGTTCCCTTTCAAATCACCAACGGCTCTAGACAGGGCTGCCCCCTCCCCCCCCCCCCCTGCTTTTTATAATGGTTATGGAACCCTTGGCCGAACTGATTAGATGTCCCCCCCCCCCCATATCATCGGCTACCCAATGAATGGTAGACAACACAAGATTGGACTCTATGCCGATGATGTCCTACTAACGTTATCAAACCCACTAACGTCGTTGAGGGCATTGCAGGACATTATCGGAGAATTCAGTAATGCATCTTACTACAAATTAAATATAAATAAGTCCCTAATCCTAGGCATAAACGTTCCTTCCTCCCTAAAGGAGGCCATTCAAACCGAGTTTGAATTTTCATGGAAAACAGCGATCCCATATTTGGGAATAAACCTATCTCTTCCATTGTCGGAAATGCTGGCGCTTAATCTAGACCCTCTTTTCACTTCAATTCAGGAGGAATTGATCTATCTGGGGAGACATGAACAATCCTGGATAGGTAGAATTATGTTGTACAAAATGTTAGTCCTACCTAAACTTTTATACCTGTTTCGCACCATGGCTCTCCCAATCCCCTATAGCAAAATAGTAGCTTTTCAGAGACAACTATCGTCCTTCATCTGGAACAATAAAAGACCCAGAGTTGCATCCAAAATATTGTTTCTTAACCGTAGACAAGGAGGTTTGGGGGTTCCGGACTTGTGGGCATATTGCCAAGTTATCAATCTAAATTTGCCTGCCCCTTGGGTAGGTACAGACCAGCCCCCTCCATGGCAACATATAGAAAAACACTTCAACAAAAATAGAGAATCAGAGTCCCTACTCTTAGCTACGACAGTAGCCGGACCCCCTCTACACCCCACCTTAGATTTGGAGCTTCAAGGTTTCTCTCCGCCCATGTTAGCAACCTTACAAGCCTGGAATATATGCAAGCTCAATTTAAAGGAGATACAAATAAAAGAGAGATTAAACTCCCCCTAGAAATCCTCACTTATTTCATTCCGAACTTATCAATACTGAATTGGACCAAGGCAGGAATAACCCAAATAGCGGACCTTTTTCTGGAGGGAAGGATTACTTCTTTTCAATCCTTAAAAATCAAACATGGAATCCCTGATAAAGAGTTCCACTCTTACTGCCAACTATGCTCCTTTCTATCAAAGACCCATTTGGAAAAGTACTATTTACCTAATAAATTACTCAGCTTCTTTTCCAAAGCAAATTCATCAAATACCTCCTTAACAAGAAAATTTTACAACATTCTTTCAGGAGATATGGGCACAAGGAAGAAAATTCATTTGCTAAATTGGGAAACGGATTTGGGGAGATCCTTCTCTGTAGATCAATGGCTATTAGCCTTTGAGTGGACAAATAAATCTACCTTGTCGGCCAATCTCCTCCAGATACAATATAAAACCTTAACTAGATGGTACTACACTCCTGCTAAATTGGCTAGATGTTTTCCCGGTACGGACCCACATTGCTGGAGAGGCTGCGGTCAAGAAGGCTCGCTCATACACTTACTCTGGTCCTGTCCATCCATACAATCGTTTTGGAGAGAAATATTTCTTATTTCTCGAGAAATCTCTAACTGCTCTATTTCTAAGACACCAGAACTAGCCCTACTGCTGCTAAAATGCAACAACATCCCATTTCCAAGGCGAAAACTGATATGCCACTTAATGATGGTTGCCAAGTTAGTTGTTTTCAGGAAGTGGAGATCCGCAGTCCTCCCAACACTATCCGAGGTCTCTGATGTTATGTCTGACTGTTGCTCCTACAAAAATTTTTTAGCATTATCAACTGACACCATGCCTAACTTCTCTCGCATGTGGAACCCCTGGCTAAATCATATCCTACGATAAGCCTGTTCGGACTCTTTAATATAGACGCGTCGTGCATAGTTCCTGAGATATAATCGCAGACCACACTGAAGTTTAGTTTGGTTATTGAAAAATATTTGTTTTCTTTATGTATACCAAATATATTTCTGTTCATCGCTTTTTATCAGCGACAATCAAAATCACCTTCAATGATTAACGACTGTTAAGTAAGCAGTAATCTTCTAATCCTGTTATTTGTGATATTCTTATATATCAGTCTATTTACTGTGATGATGTGAATGTAACATCCTATCATATGTAAACTCAATAAAAAAAACTACTTGGATTAAAACTGGACACGTGGCACAAACGTACGCTGAACTCGGGGACCATGCACCCTCTATCACCCCCAAAAAGGGGGAAAGTAGCTTGGTCTATGCCTCTCTGATCTCCCCCCCCCCCCCCCTCATCTTTCCTCACCCTGAACAGTCAAGTTTTCAGAGGGCCAAAAGGCTCTGTTAAAAGTAAATTTTTTGGAGGGCTGCATCCAGGCTCTGTTACAAATTAAGCAACTACGAGCTCTATCTTTAAAAAAAAAAAGTTTCTGGGTTGCACCCTCACTCTTGGTAAACCCATTTTTTCAGGGGTACACCGGCACTCTTGGTACACCAATTTTTCAGGGGTTCGCCTATACTTTTGGTAAAGACATTTTTTTCAGGTGTTCGCCTGTACTCCAGGTACAGAAATGCTTCAGGGGTTTGTCTATACTCTTGGTACACAAAGGTTTCCCAGCGCGGTGTTCAGCTATCTGACACATACACAGAATGAATTGTCCTGCTTTGCCAATTAAAATTTCTTCATGTTTCATGTTGTCTTTGGAGCGATGAAAGGAACTGTAACTGATTTAATGAGACTTTTACAGAAGTACTAGCATCCGAGTTTGCTTTAAATACTCTGAGTGGTAAACAGCCGGTTTGGTTTGGGTCTGATAGACACCCGCGCATCCAATCTTTTTCCCAAATATTCAACCTACACCTCAGACATATTGCCAAATTTTGTCCGTTCCTCACCACGGACACACTAAAAACACTGGTGGTTGCACTCAACCACTCCTGACTCGGCTGCTGCAACTTGCTTCTCATCAGCTTCCCCCGCACCAGACTCCCTCCAATCCATACTACCCATGGCAGCTAGGCTCATTTTTCTATCCAGCCATTATTCAGGCACCTCTGCACTATGCCAGTCGCTGCATTGGCTGCCCATCCACTGCAGAACTAAATTTAAACTCCTTAACCGCACCCACACAGCTCTGCATGGTCCCGCACCACCATGCATCACCTCCCTCCTTTCCGTACACCACACAGCCCTCTCACTCCCATCCGTTAACACACTCAGAATAAGCATCCCTCTAATACGAACCTCACATGCTCGCCTTCAGGACTTCACCAGAACAGCACCCATCCTCTGTGTTATCAGACAACACCGGTACCGATCTGATGACCTAATTGCCAGGTGCCAAATTGGTAGATATGGAAGCCCGTGAGGAGAAGACTGAAACCTATGCTTTGTAGTGTCGGGAACTAGGATTTTAAGATAAGAAGTCAACAGACAAATTAATTAAGGCTAAGCTATGTTAACAGAGAAGACACACAACTATTTCAGAAATGTTGTCTAATGCAACAGCAATATCCTGACTTAGGTAATTTCTATGTCTGAGACGGGCCTTAAGAGCTTTGAGAATATTTGGTAGATGTCAATAAGTCTTATGATCAATAAGTATTTTCACCTTTGTAACAGTAAGCTACGTAAAACTAATCTTTGTGCCAAGCAACATTTGGATGTGCCCTCTTCTTGCTGTATAAGAGTTGGCAATGATCATAATAAAGTAGAATTTCATTGAGATTCTCACTGGAGAAGTATCTTGACATAACATGGAGTGATTTCATGCTATTGATAGATAATTGCTCATCACAAGCTTCCATATCTACCAATTTTTCACCTGGCAATGAGGTCATCAGATCAGTACCGGTGTGGTGCGATAACAATAGCATGGAATCACTTCATGTTATGTCAAGACTAGAGATAGACAGGTCAAACAGTGCGATAGAAACTAAGTGTGTTTCATAGTCACAGACAGGTACAATTCCGCTCTGGGAAGCCACCAATGGAACATAAATAGATCCCATTGCAGCGCCCCGGATAGCTGAGCCAACGTCAGATAAAATACAGGTGGGCTTCGGCCCACACTGCATGCCCCAGTCAGACTGTTTTTTTTGTTTTTTCTTTTTAATAAATAGACACAGGCAGGTACAACTCCCCTATGGGAAGTCTGTGTGGAGTGGACCCACAGCATGAGTGGCTCCTTGGAACCCACCAACGGTACATAAATAAATCCCATTGCAGTGCCCCGGATAGCTGAGCTAACGTCAGATAAAATACAGGTGGGCTTTGGCCCACACTGCATGCCCCAGTCAGACTGTTTGGTTTTTTTTTTAATAAATAGACACAGGCAGGTACAACTCCGCCATGGGAATTCTGTGTGCACCCACAGCACAGGTGGCTCCCTGGAAGCCAGCGGCAGTACATAAATAAATCCCATTGCAGTGCCCTGCACAGCTGAGCTAACGTCAGCTAAAATACAGGTGGGCTTCGGCCCACACTGCATGCCCCAGTCAGACTGTTTTTTTTTTTAATAAATAGACACAGGCAGGTACAGCTCCGCAATGCGAATTCCGTGTGCACCCGCAGCATGAGTGGCTCCCTGGAAGCCAGCGGCGGTACATAAATAAATCCCATTGCAGTGCCTCCCTTAAAGCTGAGGTAACGTGAGAAGAAATGCAGGTTGGCTTCGGCCCACACTGCATGCTCCAGTCAGTATGTGTAATTTACATTGTCACAGGTACGTAGAACTCCGCTATGGGAAGTCTGTGTGCAACCACAGTATGGGTGGCTCCCTGGAACCCACCGACGGGGTGGGTTGAGTGAGTGACAGCATATTAGCCTGCCATGGACAGGTTTGTCCTCCACAGCATTTTCTGGCTGCCGGCATATTTGTAGTGAATATGGCGATTGCGCCTGCCCTACTGCAATTTTGCTGATGGCGATTGTGCCTGCCTTGTGGCGATACTGCCTATGGCGACCGTGTCCGCTTGGAAGAGTAAGGGGTATTGGATTTTTGGCTTTTTCTGTGAATTATTCATAACATTGCAGTGCCCCGAATAGCTAAGGTAACGTGAGATAAAATGCAGGTAGGCTTCGGCCCGCACTGCATGCCCTAGTCAGTCTGGGTAATTTTTTGGGGGGCCATGTACGTTGAACACCACAATGGGAACACTTAGTGCACCGATAGTATGCCCAGACCCCTGTAATACTCCTGAAGCAAAGGTATAAGCTGACCCCACTAACAGTTATGTTGCAGAAGTCCAGGGAGACCCTATTAACACTTCTGTAGTAACAGTATAAATGGACCCCAGTAACATTTCAGTAGCTGCAGTATAGGCAGAGCCCAGTATCAGTTACATTTCAGTAGTAACAGTATCGACAGACCTCTGTAACATTTCTGTAACAGCAGTATAGGCAGAGCCCAGTATTAGTGGGATTTCAGTAGTAACGGTATAAACAGATTGACAACACCTATGTGGAAAAGCTAGTAATTTCTGAGACAAGAGAGGGGCATTTGATTGCAATGAAAAGGATATTCAAGGTACTGAAAGTCTGCACTCCTCCTCATCTCAAGCTGAAATATGGAAAGGCTTCATTCATATGTTTTCTGTTGTCCTTTTCAAAGTGTTAGCAAATAGCAATCCAAGTTTCCGGCTACTACCACGCATCTTTCTTAGGAATTACCAGGGATGATCACAGGTAAAGGCCTCAACATCAGTCAGTCCAAAATCATTCAGGGAGTATGTGGTTCTCAGCTGGCCTGCTTCCACCAAGGATCGGTGCCTGCTGCTACTCTGTCCCTTGCCCTGCAGGGATGCTGTGTTCTATAGTCACCTGTATTCCGATCTCAGCTGTACGCTTATCTTTGGACTTAGCAGTACCAAGAAGTTGGAAGCCACCATTGTTCTACCAGTCGGCTGAAAGCTTCAGCTAGGGATAACGGACTAGTACCGCAGTTTTATTTAGTTGGTTTTCGGAATGTGGCCAGGATTAAGTTGCGGAGTGTGGACATAGTAGCACAGTTTTATTTAGTTGGTTTTCAGAATGTGGCTAGGAGGAAGTGGGCCGTAGCGGGGGGGGGGGGGGGGGGGTAGCGATGGTGGTTGGGGGCTTTCTTATTGTGTCGTTTTAGGTGAAATTCTTGGACCGCCACCAGACGGGCCACTGTGAAAGCATGTTTTCCTTGTTGGAGGAGGAGGTGAATGTTTTTGAGGCAGTACGTGTCCTGTCCACGCGTCCGTGGTTATATGCACCTTCCCAGTAACCGCGTTGGTATAAAAATTGTCGCGACTGCGGACCTAGTAGCGCAGCCTCGCCACCATCATGTCTTAGGAAAGCCTCCGTTTCCACAAGCCTGTGACATTGCAGTAGCAGCAGTATAGGCAGAGCCCAGAATTAGTAACATTTCAGTGGTAAGAGTACGACAGACCCCAGTAACATTTCCTTAGCAGCAGTATAGGCAGAGCCCAAAACATTTGAGTAGTAACAGCATTGGCAGACCCCAGTAACATTTCATTTGCAGCAGTATAGACAGACCCCAGTAACATTTGAGTAGTATTAGTAACAGTATAGACAGACGACTGTAACATTTCCGTTGAAGAAGTATACACAGACCCCAGAAACATTTATGTAGCAGCAGTATTGGCAGACCCCTGTTACATTTCTGCAGCTGAAGTATAGGCAGGCTCCTGTAACGTTAATGCAGTTACACTCATCTCCTTTAGCCCAAACAAGTGTCTCCGATAACTGTGGTAACACTAGAGAAAGCACATGATGCGCATTGCTGATCCCCTGAACCCAAGCGGCAGGAGGTGGCATTACAAGGCCAAGACACCATGACCAGGACCCGCTGTAACATTTCTGTAGCAAAGGTATATACACACCCCAGCAACATTTCTGTAGCAGCAGTATAGGCAGACCCCTGTAACATTTATGTAGCAGAAGTATAGACCGACCCCAGTACCATTTTTGTAGCAGCAGTATAGGCAGACCCCAGTACCATTTCTGTAGTGGAAGTATAGGTAGACCCCTGTAACATTTCTGTAGCAGCAGTATAAGCAGACCCCTGTAACATTTATGTAGCAGAAGCTTATGCAGACCCCAGTACCATTTTTGTAGCAGCAGTATAGGCTGTGAGGAAGGAGGAGCAGCAGCCAGAGGATTCAGAGTTTCAGCAGTGGACTGCGTAGAAGACGGGGTGCCTGATACATTGGTGGATGCACTTTCTGCCATCCACGACAGGACCTGCTCACACTGCTCTGTTTGCAATAAAGGTCTACCACATGGACCCACAAATTGTGATATGAAGCTGGGGACCCCAGAAACTTGCCTCTCTCCTAATCCCGCAGCAGCCGGCTGGGATACACCTGGACAGGGACTTGGCCTGTGCCCACACCCTCACTTGGAACTCTGCACCCTCGCTCGCGTCCACATCCTCTACCCTTACCCCTACCCCTCAGCATGGTGGATTACGAATAGAGCAGACACAGACCGCTGTAAATAATTATGGAATTATATGCGTACAGTTTCACGCAGAGAGCGGAATCGTAACGCTAACTCCAGGCAGAAAAAAATGGAAGCAATGCAATAGTGATGCACCAGAACTCCCGCCAGGCACCCAGTAAAATGCAGACACTCAGCGGTAGCCCTAAGTAGGAGCTTTTTGGGGTTTTTTTGGTCAAAGAATACAGGCTATATAGTGTGTATATTACTTCCCTTCTATCAGTCGCTGTGGCCGTATGTTGTGCGTCTCTAATTCACTGCAGACACAGGCCGGTGTAAATAATCTTGGAATTATGTGCGTAGACTTTGTCACTGAGAGCGGTATAGTAAGGCAAACTCCAGGCAGAAAACAATAGTCAGGAAGGCCGCAAACAGGCCTAAGTGCAATAGTGTGGGACTACAACTCCCATCAGACAACCTGTAAAATGCACACGGTCACAGGTAGCCGTAAGAAGGAGCTTTTATATATTTATTTAAAAAAAAAAAGAATACCAGTTATATAGCGTGTATATGACTTCCCCTCTATCAGGGGGGCTGTCGCCGTACGTTGTGCGTGAAGTTGACCGCAGACACAGAGTGGTGTAAAAAAAAATTGGAATTATTGGCGTACAGTTGGAGGCTGACAGCGGTATTCTAATGCCAACTGCAGCCAGAAAAAAAAATATATATACGGAAGCCTGCAAACAGGCCTAGCTGTGCAATAGTGATGGACTACAACTCCCATCCGACAACCTGTAAAATTCATACGGTCACAGGTAGCCCTAAGAAGGACCGTTGGGGTTCTTGTACACAGGATGCTACACTACCACTCTCCATATTTCAGCAACGCTGTCCCTATACTATGCAGTACAGACTGCAGCCTGAGAACGCTATAGCTGTAATGGGGCTGCACGCCTGATATACAAAAAAAAAACCCCGCAAAACTGCTACCAGCAGCCACAACAGTAATGCACATGGTCAGATGTGGCCCTAAGAAGGACCGTTGGGGTTCTTGTACACAGGATCCTACACTATCACTCTCCCTATCTCAGCAACGCTGCCCCTATACTAAGTAGTACAGACTGCAGCCTGAGAACGCTATAGCTGTAATGGGGCTGCACGCCCGATATACAAAAAAAAAAAGCAAAACTGCTACCAGCAGCCACAACAGTAATGCAGACAGTCATATGCGGCCCTAAGAAGGACCGTTGGGGTTCTTGTACACAGGTTCCTGCACTAACACTTTCCCTATAGCAGCAGCAGCACTGCGCCTGATCTCTCTCAGTGTGTGACTGTGGCGAGCCGCGAGCGTCCCCACTTTAAATAATCGGGGGTCACTTGATCTGGCCAGCCACTCACTGCAGGGGGGTGGGATAGGGCTGGAACGTCACAGGAGGAAGTTGTAATGCCTTCCCCGCATGTCTATTGGCCAGAAAATTGCGCTAACATTTCTGGGTAGGAAATGGAATTGACTCGAGTACCGCGTGGTGCTTGTCTCGAGTGATGAGCATCTCGAGTGCTCTAATGCTCGAACGAGTATCAAGTTCGGACGAGTACGCTCGCTCATCTCTATTAGTTAGAAAATTTAAAGCGGCCCCGCCCGCGGCTCGCCTCAGACACACACTGGGAGTGTATACGGAAAGTGCTGCTGCTACTATAAGGGGAGTGTTAGTGTAGGATCCTGTCTTCAATACCCCCAACAGTCCTTCTTGGGGCCACATCTGACTATGTGCATTACTGCTGTGGCTGCTGGGAGCAGTTTTGCACTTTTTTTTTTTTTTTTTTAAATCCCGGGCTGCAGTCGATTATGCAGAGTATAGGGAAAGTGCTGCTGAGATAGGGACAGTGGTAGTGTAGAATCCTGTCTTCAAGAACCCCAACGGTCCTTCTTAGGGCTGCATCTGACCGTGTGGATTTTACTGGGTGGCTACTGGGAGTTGTAGTGCTTCCGTTTTAGTATTATGCAGCTAGGCCTGTTTGCAGCCTTCCATAATGTTTTTTGTTTTTGTTTTTTTTCTGGCTGGAGCGTGCGTTAAAATACTGCTCTAAGCGTGAAAGTGTACGCAAATAATTCCATGCTTATTTATACCGGTCTGTGTCTGCAGTAAATTAGATGCACAAAGTAGGGCCACAGCCACTTCTAGAGGGAAAGTGATATACACTATACAGCCTGTATTCTCTGCGCAAAAAAAACCCCAAAAGCTCCTTGTTGGGCTACATCTGACCGGGTGCATTTTACTGGGTGGCTGATGGGAGTTGTAGTGCTTCCATTTTAGTATTAGGCAGCTAGGCCTGTTTGCAGCCTGCCGTGTTATTTTTTTTCGGCTGGAGTGTGCAGTAAAATGACGCTCTCACCGATAAACAGTACTGTAATATCACCGGACCACTGCAAAGTATTTCAGCTCAGCTGCTGTGCAGAGCGTCTCACAATACCCTTTCCTTGGTGGGGTTGAGATCGCCGCAGTTATCAGCACTCTCCACTGGATTTACAGTCTTCTCCCACTCCACACAGCCTCTATTATCTACAAGTCTCTGCGAGCAGTAAATTACCCCTAGGTACCAGCGCAAGACAGCGGGCTACTTTTTTCAAGCCACAGAAAAGAGCCTCCGGTATCTACAAGTCTCTGTGTGCGGTGAATTAAGGCCAAGTCGTCAGTGCTGTACAGTGGGGTAATTTATTTAGCCCCTGCTTTTTTTGTAATCCGCCATGATGAGGAGTAGGTGTAAGGGTCGAGGAGGTGGACGCGGATGTCCAAGTGAGGGTGTGGGCACAGGCCGAGTTCCTGGCCCAGGTGAATCACAGCCGGCTGCTGCGGGATTAGGAGAGAGGCAAGTTTCTGGGGTCCCCAGCTTCATATCACAATGTATGGGTCCATGTGGTAGACCTTTATTACAAACAGAGCAGTGTGAGCAGGCCATGTCGTGGATGGCAGAAAGTGCATCCAGCTATGTATCGACCGCCCAGTCTTCTACGTAGTCCACTACTCCCAGATAGGGACTGCAACTCTGATTCCTCTGGCTGCAACTCCTCCTTCCTCCCAGCCTCCTCACTCCAAGAAAATGACATATTCTGAGCAGACAGACTCCCAGGAACTGTTCTCGGGCCCCTGCCATGAGTGGGAAAAAAATGGTTCCTCTCTCACCTGAGGAGTTTGTCGTGATCGATGTCCAACCTTTGGAAAGTCCCTGGGGTCTGGATGATGAGGCAGGGGACTTCCGGCAAGTGTCTCAAGAGCTTTCAGTGGGTGAGGAGGACGATGATGATGAGACACAGTTGTCTATCAGTGAGGTAGTAGTAAGGGCAGTAAGTCCGAGGGAGGAGCGCACAGAGGATTTGGAGGAAGAGCAGCTGGACGATGAGGTGACTGACCCTACCTGGTTTGCTAAGCCTACTGAGGACAGGTCTTCAGAGGGGGAGGCAAGTGCAGCAGCAGGACAGGTTGGAAGAGGCAGTGGGGTGGCCAGGGGTAGAGGCAGGGCCAGAGCGAAGAATCCCCCAACTGTTTCCCAAAGCACCCCCTCGCGCCAAGCCTCCGTGCAGAGGCCTAGGTGTTCAAAGGTGTGGATGTTTTTCAGTGAGAGCGCAGACGACCGGTGAACAGTGGTGTGCAACCTGTGTCGCGCCAAGATCAGCCGGGGAGCCACCACTACCAACCTCACCACCAGCAGCATGTGCAGGCATTTGAGGGCCAAGCACCCCACAAGGTGGGACGAAGGTCGTTCACCGCCTCCGGGTCACACCCCTGCTTCGCCCCTGTCGCCCCAACCTGCCACTCAGATCCAACCCCCCGCTCAGGACACAGGCACTTGCGCCTCCCGGCCTGCACCCACACCCTCACCTCCACTGTCCTCCACCCCATCCAGCAATGTCTCTCAGCACAGCGTTCAGCTGTCGCTAGCAGAAGAGTTGGAGCAAAAGCGCAAATACGCTACCACGCACCCGTACGCACAAGCTGTAAACGTACACATTGCAAAATTAATCAGCCTAGAGATGCTGCTGTACAGTCTTGAGGAAACGGAAGCTTTCAAAACATGATGGTGGCGGCGGTCCCGCGCTACTCGGTCCCCAGTCTCCACTATTTTTCCCGGTGTGCCGTCCCAGCCCTACACCAGCACGTCTCCCGCAACAACAATTGTGCCCTCACCAACGCGGTTACTGGGAAGGTCCACTTAACCACGGACACGTGGACAAGTACTGGCGGGCAGGGCCACTATATCTCCCTGACGGCACATTGGGTGAATTTGGTGGAGACTGGGACCGAGTCAGAGCCTGGGACCGCTCACATCCTACCCACACCCAAATTAGCGGGTCCTACCTCGGTGCTGGTATCTGCGTCGGTCTATGCCACCTCCTCTAAACCCTCCCCCTCCTCCTACGCAACCTCTACCTCTCATTTAAGAAGTGTGAGCAGCACGTCGCCAGCAGTCGGTGTGGCGCGGCACGGCAGTACAGTGGTGGGGAAGCGTCAGCAGTCCGTGCTGAAACTACTCAGCGTAGGTGACAAGAGGCACACAGCCCACGAACTGTTACAGGGTCTGACAGAGCAGACCGACCTCTGGCTTTCGCCGCTGAGCCTCCAACCGGGCATTGTCGTGTATGACAACCTGGTGGCGGCTCTGCAGCTCGGCAGCCTCACACACGTGCCATGCCTGGCCAACGTCTTCAATCTGGTGGTTCAGCGGTTTCTTAAAAACTACCCTCACTTGCCTGACCTGCTCGGCAAGGTGTGCCGCGTCTGCGCACATTTCCGCAAGTCCACCACGGACGCTGCCACCCAGAGGACCCTGCAACATCGGTTTAATCTGCCAGAGCACCGACTGCTGTGCGACGTGCCCACATGGTGGAATTCTACGCTGCACATGTTGGCCAGGCTCTATGAGCAGCGTAGAGCAATAGTGGAATACCAACTCCAACATGGGCGGCGGAGTGGTAGTCAGCCTCCCCAATTCTTTACTGAGGAGTGGTCCTGGTTGGCAGATATCTGCCAGATCCTTGGAAACTTTGAGGAGTCTACCCAGATGGTGAGCAGCGATGCTGCAATCATTAGCGTCACCATTCCTCTGCTATGCCTGTTGAGAAGTGCCCTGCAAAACATAAAGGCTGACGCTTTGCGGTCGGAACAGGAGACGGGGGAAGACAGTATGCCGCTGGATAGTCAGAGCACCCTCATGTCTATATCTCAGCGTGTTTTGGAGGAGGAGCCTCAGGAGGAGGAGGGGGAAGAGGCAGCTGGGCCTACTGCAGAGGGTACCCATCCTGCTTGCCTCTCATCTGTTCAGCGTGTATGGCCTGTGGAGGAGGATGATCCAGAAAGTGATCTCCCTAGTGAGGACAGCGATGTGTTGCGTACAGGTACCCTGGCACACATGGATGACTTCATGTTAGGATACCTTTCTCGTGACCCTCACGTTAGACGCATTCTGGCCAACACGGATTACTGGGTGTACACCCTTCTTGACCCACAGTATAAGAAGAACCTTTCCACTCTCATTCCCGAAGAGGAAAGGGGTTCGAGAGTAATGCTATACCACAGGGCCCTGGTGGACAAACTGATGGTAAACTCCCCATCTGACAGCGCTAGCGGCAGAAGGCGCAGTTCTGAGGGCCAAGTAGCAGGAGAGGCGCAGAGATCAGGCAGCATGTACAGCGCAGGCAGGGGAACACTCTCCAAGGCCTTTGCCAGCTTTATGGCTCCCCAGCAAGACTGTGTCACCACTCCCCAGTCAAGTCTAAGTCGGAGGGAGCACTGTAAAAAGATGGTGAGGGAGTACGTAGCCGATCGTACCACCGTTCTATGTGATGCCTCTGCTCCATACAACTATTGGGTGTCAAAGCTGGACACGGGGTACGAGCTTGCGCTGTACACCCTGGAGGTGCTGGCTTGCCCTGCCGCTAGCATCTTGTCAGAGAGGGTGTTTAGTGCAGCTGGGGGAATCATCACGGACAAGCGTACCCGCCTGTCAACTGCCAGTGCCGACATGCTTACACTCATAAAGATGAACAAAGCCTGGATTTCCCCAGACTTCTCTTCTCCACCGGCGGAAAGCAGCGGCACCTAAAGATTATTTTCGCTGCAACCGTATAAATAAGCATTCCCTGTCACCAGAAAAAAAGGGGGGAATTAGCTTTGTCAATCACTCCCGGATATTAGTCCTCCTCCTCCTCCTCCTCCCCCTGAAACAACATGTCATCACGCTGAACTGCCAATTTTTCTGCGGCCCAAAAGGCTCTGTTTACATTTTTTTTTTACAATTGTTCAAAGTTTCAAAAGTATTGATACTTTACCAGAACCCCCCCCCCCCCCCCCCCCACACACACACACACACACACACACACACACACACTGGGCTGCCCCCAGGCTCCGTTGCAAATTCAGCAATTCATCTTTAAAAAATATTTCTGGGTTTCACCTGCCCTCTCGGTTGATAGATTTTTCAGAGGTACTCTTGTTACACTAATTTTTCTGGCCTTCGCCTATACTGTTATCTAACCATTTTTTCCGGACTTCGCCTACACTAATGGTACACCAAGGTTTCAGGGGTTCGCCTATACTTCTGCTACAGAAATGTTACTGGGGTCTGCCTATACTTCTGCTACAGAAATGTTACTGGGGTCTGCCTATACTGTTACTACAGAAATGGTACTGGGGTCTGTCTATACTTCTACTGCAGAAACGTTACAGGGGTCTGCCTTTACTGCTGCTACAGAAATGTGACAGGGGTCTGCCTGTACTTTTACAACAGAAATGTTACAGGGGTCTGCCTATACTGCTGCTACAGAAATGTTACAGGGGTCTGCCAATACTTTTGCTACTGGAATGTTACAGGGGTCTGTCTATCCTATTGGTGCACAAAGTCTTGCCATCACAGTGTTTTACCTATCTGGCCCCAAAACACTGACTGACTGACTAGGGCATGAATTGTGGGCTGAGGCCAACATGCATTTTCTCTCGCGTTACCACAGTTATCCGCGGCACTGGTTTGGGCCAAACAAGAGGAGCGATACTGCACAAATAAGACGTTCACAGCTGCACTAGCATTGAAGTTCGCTCTATGCCCGCCATTGCTGAGGGTTTGTGCAGAGGCCTATGTCATGATGGAAATGCAACTGCGCCAGGTTGGGCCCGTGGAACTTGGCCCTGGTTAATCCAGTCTTTGGAACGGTGAAAGCAACCGCAACAAATTAAATGAGATGTTCACTGCTGTACTAGCATCGGAGTCCGCTCTATGCCCACGATTGCTGAGGGTTTGTGCAGAGGCCTATGTCCTCGGTGCAGTGAAAGTCTGCCATGTTTGGGCACTCTGATTTCTTTATGGTTCATGTCTTGGGATTCCTTGGACTCACCTATGCTTTGGGTGCACACAGACTTCCCATAGCGGTGATTTACCTGTCTGGCACAAAGACACTGACTGACTTGGGTAGGCTGCAGAGTGCAGATGGCTTCCCCCTTGCGTTGTCGATGAGGTATCCGACACCCAAACACAATGAGTAGTGTGTGGACACATGGAGTCCCCACTGCTATGTCATTGACGGTACCTTGGGTCACACAAAATGGAGGCTGGGACCAAGCATGACCCAGGGCCCGCTCACATACTTCCCACGCAGAGTATTGCTGCATTGTGGAAATGTGTAGAAGTGCTGGTCTGGCACCTGAGTCGCCGTTATGCCCACGTTTGCGACTCCTGACAATTTTGCGACGGAGGTGGCACGGGATTGAAATTCAAAAAGGGTTGCTGCCTGACCCTGCCAACCCTCTGCAGTGTGTGCCCCCTGGTTCTTCCTCATCTCAGACGCACTTATAAATAGACATGAGGGTGGTGCAGCTATGAAGCGAGTGTGTGGCATGAGGGCAGCTGAAGGCTGCACAGGGAAACTTTTGTGTGTGCTGTGGACGCAGGAGTGCAGTGTCACCTGCAGGCAGTGATTGTCCTTGGTTGCAGGTAGTGTTCTGCTTAGCTAAGGTGTGCCTTGCCAATGAGGGTTTGACCAAAGTAAAAATTGTTGTGTGTGTGTGTGTGTGTGAGTGTACATCTACAGCAGTGAGTTTCTGGCCGGATCAGGTGAATGCTGAGTACTTAAACTGTTACCGCCCGCGACTCGCCTCAGATGCATGCTGGCAGAGTTTAGGGATAGAGCTGCTGAGATAGGGAAAGTGTTAGTGTAGGGATTAGGTAGCAGTTAAGCAGGGACCCTGACTACATGAACCCAACAGTCCTTTCTAGGACTACTCTTATTGTGTGCTTTAGCATTTTGGCTGGCTGGGCCCAGTAGTGCACCATTTTTTTTTCCAAGCATCCCAGCTGTATTCTGCCCACTGTTAGAGGTTTTATGCTGTGTACTACTAGGGGTTTATATTTAGTTTTTGGGGGGCTCTAAGTGTTGTTGCTGTATCGGAGCATACTGTATCTACCAGTCTCTGCGTGCTTTGAATTAGCCCTAGTTCTTAGCGCTATACAGTGGGGTTATTTGTTTCTGGCCCAGCTCATGGCCTCTCAAATTTGCGAGTCTCTGTGGGCGGTGTATTAGGAATAGATGTCAGTGTTTTACACTGCTTTAATTTTTTTTCTAGCACTGCATTGAGCCTCTCATATCTACCAGACTCTGTGGGCGGTGAATTTGGCCTAGATGTTAGCGCTTTACACTGGTTCAATAGACACGTGGCACAAACTGGCGCTGTACGCCCTGGAGGTGCTGGCCTGCCCTGCCGCTAGCATATTATCAGAGAGGGAGTTTAGTGCTGTTGGAGGGATTATCACGGATAAGCGTACCCGCCTGTCGACTGAGAGTGCCAACAGTCTTAGACTCATTAAGATGAACAAAGGCTGGATTTCCACTGACTTCTCTTCTCCACCGATGGAGAGCAGCGGAGCATAAATATTATTTAAGCTGGAACTAAAGAACCATGCATCCTATATCACCACAAAAATGGAGGGAAGTAGCTTGGTCTATCCTTCTCTGATCTTCCTCCTCTTCCACCTTCTCCTAAACCAGCAGCCAATTCTTCTGCTGGCCAAAAGGCTCTGTAAAAACTATCTTTTTTTTTTTTTTTTTTCTTTTCGGATGGCTGCCTCCAGGCTCTGTTAGCAAATTAGGCAACAACGAGCTCTATCTTTAAAAAAAAAAAAAAAAAAAAAAAAATGTTCCTGGATTTCACTTGCACTTCGGGTAAACAAATGTTTCCAGGTGTTCACCTGTACTCTTGGTCCACCAATTTTCCAGTGGTTCGTCTAAATTCTTGTTACACAACGGTTTCCCAGCACGGTGTTCAGCTATCTGACACATACACAGATTGAATTGTCCTGCTTTGCCCATTAAAATTTCTTCATGTTTCATGTTGTCTTTGGAGCGATGAAAGGAACTGTAACTGATTTATTGAGACTTTCACAGAAGTACTAGCATTCAAGTCCACTTTATGCCCACGTTTGTTTAGGGTGGGTGGAGAGGCCAAGGTCCTGGGTGATGGCAACTGTGCCAAGCTTGGCCTGTGGAATTTCTTTGTGGTTCATCCAGTCTTTGGAGTGATGAAATGAACCATAACTGATTTTCTGGCCCTGAACAGAGTCTCTCAAATCTTTAAGTCTCTGTGTACGGTAAATTACTACTAGGTATCATCGCTTTACACTGGTTCAATTTTTTCTGGCCTTGCTCAAAGCCTCTCAAGTCTACAAGTTTCTGTGGGTGGTGAATTAGCCCTGCTTCTCAGCGCTATACACTAGTTAATTATTTTCTGGCCCTGCTCAAAGCCTCTCAAATCTACAAGTCTCTGTGTGCGGTGTATTAGGAATAGTTTTCAGTGCTTTACACTTCTTTAATTTTTTCTGGCACTGCATTGAGCCTCTTATATTTAACAGTCTCTGTGGGGGGTGAATTAGGCCTAGATGTCAGCACTTTACACTGGTTCAATTTTTTTCTGGCACTGCACAAAGCCTCTCATATCCATCAGTCTCCGTGTTCCGTTAATGAGGCCTAGGTCTCAGCACTTTACACTGGTTAAATGTTTTTCTGGCCTTGCTCAGAGTCTTTAAAATCTACCAGTCTCTGTGGGTGGTGAATTAGCCCTAGGTATCAGCGGTATACATTGATTAATTTTTTTCTGGCCCTGCTCTGTCCTTTACCCTACACGACGAGGAGTAGGGGTAAGGGTCGAGGACGTGGACGCGGGCGTTAGAATGAGGGTGTGGGCACAGGCCGAGGTCCTTGGCAGGGTGAAACAGTGCCTGCTGCTGAGGGATTGGTAGAGCGCCGCTTATCTCCACTCCCCAGCTTCATGTCATATTTTGCAGGTCCGCATGGTAGACCATTATTTAAAGCACAGCAGTGCGATCAGGTGCTGACGTGGATAGCGGATAACACCTCCAGTACTTTATCCAATACCCAGTCTTCCACACAGTTCACTCACGCCACACAAGGGACTGCACCTCTATATCCTCAGGCTGCTCTTCCTGCCTCCGAGCCTGGTCACTCCAGAAAAAGGTGAGTCTGTGTTGAACAGGCATACACCCAAGAACTCTTCCTGCGTCCCTGCCCTGAGTCTAAAAAAAAAAATGGTTCCACAGCAACGTGAGGAGTTTGTCGTGACCGATGCCGAAAATGGGGAACTTTCACAGACGCAGGGTGATGAGGGTGGGGACTTTAAATAACTGTCTCAAGAGCTATTTGTGGATGATGAGGATGAGACAGTTGTCTGTCAGCAAGGTGGTTGTTAGGGCAATAAGTCTGTGGGAGGAGCTGACTGAGGAGTAAGAGGAAGAGCTGATGGACTATGAGGTGACTGACCCCACCAGGCTTGCAAACCCTACTGAAGACAGGGCTTCAGAGGGAGGCGGGGGGGGGGGGTAGGCAAGAACAAGCAGCAGAGCAAGTTGGAAGAGGCAGTGCGGTGGCCAGGGGGAGAACCAGCTCCATAGCAAATAATCCACCAACTGTTCCCCACAGCACCCCCTCGTGGCAAGCCTCCATGCAGAGGGATAGGTGTTCGAAGGTCTGGAGGTGTTTTATTGAGAGCGCAGACGACCGACGAACAGTGGTGCGAACCTGTGTCGCACCAAGATCAGCCGGGGAGCCACCGCTACCATCCTGACCACCAGCATGCACAGGCATACGATGGCTAAGCACCCCCACAAGGTGGAACGCAAGCCATTCACCGCCTGTGGGTCACACCACTGCCTCTTCCTCAGTGTTACATCCTGGCACTGAGATGCAACCCCCCTCCCAGGACGCAGGCACAAGTGTTGCCCGGTCTGCACCCACACCCTCACCTCCACAGTCCTCCACCAATGTGTCCCAGCGCACCAGCGCAGCGTTCAGCTGTCGCGAACCCAATCGTTGAAATGAAAGCGGAAATACGTGGCCACCCACCCACATGCACAATCTTTAAACGTGCATACCGCACAGCTACTTAGCCTGGAGATGCTGCCATGCAGGCTAGTAGAAATTGAGGCTTTCCGCAACATGATGGCGGCGGTCCCTCGGTACTCGGTCCCCAGTCGCCACTATTTTTCCCTGTGTGCATGCCCGCCCTACACCAGCACATCTCACTCAACATAAACCATGCCCTCACACACGTGGTTACTGGAAAGGTCAACTTAACCACCGACACGTGGACAAGTGCTGGCGGGCAGGGACACTACATCCCCCTCACTGCACATTGGGTGAACTTCGTGGAGGCAGAGACCGAGTCTGACCTTGGGTCTGCTCACGTGCTACTCACACCAAGGATTCCGGGTCCTACGTCCGTTCAGCAAGGTGTGTCGCGTGTGCGCCCATTTAAGGAAGTCCACCACAGATGCTGCCACCGTCAAGATACTGCAACATCAGTTCCAGCTGCCAGAGCACCGACTGCTGTGCGACGTGCCCACATACTGGAATTATATGTTGCACATGTTGGCCAGGCTGTACGAGCAGCATAGAACCATTGTAGAATACCAGCTGCAACATGGCCGGCGGAGTGGTAGTCAGCCTCCGCAGTTCTTCACAGACGAGTGGGCTTGGATGGCAGACATCTGTCAGGTTCTAGAAAACTTTGAGGAGTCTACACAAATGGTGAACGGTGATGTGGCCATTATCAGTGTAACCATCCCGCTGCATTGCCTGCTGAGAAGTTTGCTGCTAAGCATAATGGCCGACGCTTGGCGGTTATGACAGGAGATGGGGATGGCAGTATGATGCTTGATAGCCAGACCACCCTCATGCCTGTTTCTCAATGCGTATTGGAGGAGGAGGGGGTGGAGGAGGAGGAGAGGGATGAGACTGCCGCCCACACTGCATAGGGTACCCATGCTACTTTCCTCACATCTGCTCAGCGTGTATGGGCTGAAGCGAAGGAGGAGGACGAGGATCATGAAAGTCATACTCTTAGTGAGGACAGCGATGTGTTGCGTACTGACATTCTGGCATACATGGCTGACTCCATGTTAAGCTGCCTTTCCCGTGACCCTCACATAAGATGCATTATTGCCAACCAGGATCACTGGCCGTTCACCCTTCTCGACCCACGGTATAGTGAGAAGCTTTCCACTCTCATTCCCGAAGAGGAAAGGAGTACGAGAGTGATGCAATACCACAAGGACCTGGTTGAAAGCTGATGCTAAACTTCCCATCTGACAACGCTAGTGGTAGAGGACGTACTTCAGTGGGCCAAGTAGCAGCTCTACACAACTATTTGGTGTCAAAGCTGGACACGTGGCACAAACTTACGCTGAACTCGGGGACCATGCACCCTCTATCATCCCCCAAAAGGGGAAAAGTAGCTTGGTCTATGCCTCTCTGATGTTCCTCCCCCTCCTCCGTCCTCCTCATTACGCTGAACAGCCAAGTTTTCAGAGGGCCAAAAGGCTCTGTTAAAACTAAATTTTGTGGAGGGCTGCATCCAGGCTCTGTTACAAATTAAGCAACTACAAGCTCTATCTTTAAAAAAAAAAAAAAAAGTTTCTGGGTTTCACCTGCACTCTGGGTAAACCAATTTTTTTCAGGGGTACACCTGTACTCTTGGTAAACCAATTTTTCAGGGGTTCGCCTATACTTTTGGTAAACACATTTTTTCAGGTGTTCGCCTGTACTCTTGGTACAGAAATGCTTCAGGGGTTTGTCTATACTCTTGTTACACAACGGTTTCCCAGCGTGGCGTTCAGCTATCTGACACATACACAGAATGAATTGTCCTGCTTTGCCCATTAAAATTTCTTCATGTGGGGGGGCGGAGCATGACCGCTGAGAAGAATGGCCGCGTGAGAGTACAGCTCCCTCGGCAAGACTCCCTTTTAGGACCCTCAGCAGCTTCCAGCAGCGCAGAAATGAGAAGAGTCAGGAAGGAGAGGGGCATGGAGCCCTCAGGGACGCCGCGGACGAGCAGAGGACAGGCGGATATGCAGTGCTATCTAAAGGAGAAGAGCTCCTGCTCCCCGCTGTTCCCAGCTAAGATGGCGCCGGCCCAGCTTTCGGCCGAAACACACAGTAAGGAGGGGGAGGAAGGGGCTGCCTCGGACAGCGAAGATGGTGAAGCAGTGTCCAGAGGCTTCATGAAAGACCTCATTATGAATGCCCTGAACCCCATTATGACAGAGCTGGGGCAGATCAAGGAGGATATTAGGCACCTGGGTCGACGAGTGGATGACTTGGGGACTTCCACCTCCTCCATTATTACACATGCTACAGAAGTGGCGCGCACTTTACGGGAGCACCACAACCATATTAACAAGGCCCTCTTGATGCAGGAGGACTTAGAGAATAGAAACCGACGCTCTAATATACGCATCAAGGGGCTGCCGGAGTCATGGGCTACGGACTGCCTTCCCAAGGTGACTAAAGAAATTTTCTCACTCCTCCTCGGAGCTGAGAGGGCAGCCCCTATCACGATTGAAAGGATTCACAGAGCCCTTAGACCCCTCCCGGCTAATACAGAACCGCCACGGGATGTCATATGCAAAGTCCTTGCCTTTCAAGATGCATTTGCTATCTTAAGGGCAGCCAGAAGCCACAGAGACTTGAAATATTCTGAGGTACCTATACAGATCTTCCAAGACTTGGCACCGTCTACCTTAGCAAAGCGCCGCCTTCTCCGCCCGCTCTTGGATGCTCTGAGAGAAAGGGGAATTAAATATGCTTGGCTGTTCCTCTTCGGCCTGGGCATATCACACAAGGGCTGAAGGCTTAATATCCATTACCCAGAAGATCTCCAGGCATGTTGGCAGTTTCTAGAGATGGAGCCGCTAGATCTTCCCTGCTGGCTCCCACTCCCGGAGCTACCCAAATTCACAAATCTTCCATCCATAACCAACTGGAGTACGGCGGGCCCAGCCAAATCACCTAAGTGGAAGAAGAAGAAGAGTCGAGACCCCACTCCGGCAGGCGAATGAGGATCTGCTCCAGCCCGCTTATTATCTGGGCTAGAAATCTTCCCATCTGACCTCTGATTGCAAAGCTGAGGTCCTGGTGCCACAGCTGGATCCACACAGGGACAATGGCGAACTTTGGGATCATTTCCCTCTTCCCCTTTCTTTCTTTCATTTGGAAGCACCGCCGTCCCGTGGGTGGTCCCCTTGCGGACTCACTAGCTCGTCAGCTTATAGCTAACATGTTGTCCCCCCCCCCCCCCCCTGTGCTCCCCCACCCCCTCTCTTCTGACTTAATCGAGTCAAATTTCATAGTTAGATTTATTCTGTTACCTTTAAACGGTCCTTAGGAGTCGTTCAGGGCAGGTATAGTGCAACTCGGTCTCCATCTGGTTAGCCCGTGAGCTCCAGTATCCACTCTTGTGGTGAACACCGCCTTGGACGCCACCCCCACTGACCATCTCCGGACGAATTGGTCTTTTTCATCACAAATACTTTGTTTTCATTGCAGCGTTACTATCCCTTCTGTGTCTTCCACCTTCCCTTAGTGTCCCCCCCCCCCCACGGCCGTCCTTCCCTTTTTACTGACAAAGTGCACTTTGTTTTGTTGAGCATTTTGATTCTCTTTACAACAGCACGTCTCTCGGACCCTCTATGCCCCCTCCGCCACCTGCTGGGGATGACCGCTTCCGTCTCTCCTCTTTCAACGTGAGAGGACTCAATTCTCCCTTCAAAATACACAACGTAGCGCAACTACTACGAAAATATGGCGCCAAGATCGCCTTCCTACAAGAGACCCACTACAAGGAGGGTAAGTGCCTATCATTGCTGGGCAGACAGTTTCCCCAGGGCTTCCACAACCCTCACCCGACATCCGCCTCAAAAAGGGTGTCCATTTTGTTCCATAGATCCATTACTCCACTACATTTAAGTGCAAGGCACAGCATACTGATGGAGAGGGCAGAGTCATCTTTCTAAGGGGACGCATAAATAACTTCCAGATTACCCTGGCCAACCTTTACACTCCAAATTCTACTCAAGTGGCGTGGCTGGTCGGGCAGTTGGGGATCCTCAGGGAATTCGCCGTAGGTCCCATTATTCTGGGAGGGGACTTAAACCTTACGGTAAATCCTCTGCTCGACTCGTCAGTCGGACGTTCCCAGATATCACATCCTAAACTGAGATGCCTGCTACGTTGCTTCTCGAAGATGGGATTGGTGGATGCATGGCGCCAGTGCTCACCTTCCGCCAAAGACTATACCTATTTTTCACATGTCCATGCCTCATTTCAGAGGCTGGATTACATCCTTATAACCTCTAACCTATTCCCTCTGTTAATAGACTCTTCCATCGCTCCCACCACTATCTCTGACCACGCGCCGTTACACGTGGACCTGGGACCTCTATGCAGCTCCCCCCGGGAGTGGAGATGGAAGCTGAATGCTTCTCTCCTGGACTCCGCGGAAGACAAAGCCGCAATCTCTAATCAATTAAAAGAATTCTTCGAGCTTAATGGGGGCGGTGATCAATCAGTCCCAGTGGTGTGGGAAACGTACAAGGCATTTATCAGAGGGGTGCTGATAGCTTTAGGTTCTAGGAAAAAGAAAAGCCAACAAAAATATAAAGATGACCTACTGAAGCAAATCGCCAAATTAGAATACACTACCAAACTCTCTGCTAGTAAAGAATACCTTTCCAAACTCTCCACCATCAGAAAAGAACTGAATCTCTGCTTAGAATCAAGATTTAACAAAAAGTGCCTATACCTCAAACATATAGCCTTCGCCCAAGGTAATAGAGGTAGCAAATACATGACAGCTATGATCAAGAAAGCCCACACTAAGAACCAAATTGACGCAATAAAAACTCATTCAGGCTCCCGAGTCACTTCATCCCCAGACATAGCAGCTGAATTCCAACATTTCTACTCCCAACTCTATAACTTACGCCTGCAGCAGGACCAAAATGATATGGGTGAATCTAATAAACAATTAAAGGACTTTCTAAATAAGCTATCCCTACCCAAATTGGACTCGGAGACAGCCAACCAACTTCTGGCCCCCGTAACGGAAGCGGAGGTCGACAAAGTGATAAACTCCCCCCCCCCCCGGGCAAAAGCCCAGGTCCGGACGGCCTTCCCCTTATATATTATAAATATTTTGGATATCTGGTGGATAGGGAGTCGGACGGCTTTGTGAGGGGGAGGGAGGGGAGGGATAATTGCATCCGCGTCCTGCACGCAATGCACTATGCCCACTCAAAAAGAATTCCACTCGCCTTAGTAAGTACTGACGCCAAAAAGGCTTTTGACAGAGTTGATTGGCAATACATGAAATCTATCTTACTCCACTTCAACCCCCCCCCTCCTTTGTCGCGGCCTTCTTCTCCCTGTATGCCGAACCCTTCGCTAGGTTGAAAATAAATAATATCCTCTCACCCCCCTTTGAAATAAAAAATGGCACGTTCCAGGGTTGCCCCCTTTCCCCTACTCTATTTATACTGGCCCTGGAACCCCTTCTCCAGTATATCAGGATGGACCAGGAGATACAGGGACTAACAGCGGGTGATTGTTCTTTGTCCGCAGCTGCCTTTGCAGACGACATCATCTTCTTAATTACTAACCCTGAAACGGGCCTTCCCAAACTCACTGCCTGCCTGGAATATTTTGGGACTCTTTCGAACTTTAAAATAAATTTTAACAAATCTACAGTACTCAATGTCTCGATCCCAAGAGCTCGCTGTGAGAACCTGATGTCCGGCTGCCCTTTCTCCTGGTCCAATACCGCAATTGACTTCCTGGGAGTGAAGTTGACAAGGAAGTTAGATGATCTCTTTGCAGCCAATTTCCCCCCATTAATCACTAAAATTAAAACTCTGTGACATAACTACAACCTCCCCTATATCTCGTGGTTTGGGAGAAAAAACATAATAAAATCCTACATATCGACGGGGCCAAGGCACTTATTCCCCCCTGTGGCTGCAAAAGTCTCCTCCCCTCTTCTCTCAGTGGAGGGACAGAATGGATCGGACCTACAACCTGGAGGAACTCTCCAGTTGGTCAAAAGGCTCACATGAGAAATTCTTAGAGACTTGGGGTCCCTGACGTAGAATACGCTCTGAGCTCCAACTCTAGACCCTCAGAGGAGGAGAGACTGAAGTTGTGCTTTCGGTTAGGATTATCTCGAGAGGACCCCCCACGGAGGGAGAATGCCTTCACAAGTTGCACTCCCCCCCCGCCCCCTTTTCCCGGACCCTCCCCCACCCCCTCTTATGTGTGTCATTGTTTGTTTACCTGTTTTGTCTAGACATAGTCATATATATATATATATATATTTGGCAAAGCAGAACCAACGCTATATGCCGTGATTCCCGCCTGTTATTTTACCACTGGACTCATAATCCTGACTTGTCTGTTTGTTTACTGTAAGTACTTTGTTTAAAACTCAATAAAACTTGGATTGAAAAATAAATGAATAAAATTCTTCATGTTTCATGCTGTCTTTGGAGCGATGAAAGGAACTGTAACTGATTTCATGAGACTTTCACAGAAGTACTAGCATCCGCGTTTGCTTTAAATACCCTGAGTGGTAAACAGCCGGTTTGGTTTGGGTCTGATAGACACCCGCATATCCAATCTTTTGCCCAAATATTCAACCTACACCTCAGACATATTGCCAAATTATGTCCGTCCCTCACCACGGACACGCTAAAAACACTGGTGGTTGCACTCAACCACTCCTGACTCGACAGCTGCAACTTGCTTCTCATCAGCTTCCCCCGCACCAGACTCGCTCCAATCCATACTAACCATGGCAGCTAGGCTCATTTTTCTATCCAGCCATTATTCAGGCACCTCTGCACTATGCCAGTCGCTGCATTGGCTGCCCATCCACTGCAGAACTAAATTTAAACTCCTTAACCGCACCCACAAAGCTGTGCATGGTGCCGCACCACCATGCATCACCTCCCTCCTTTCCGTACACCACACAGCCCTCTCACTCCCATCCGTTAACACACTCAGACTAAACACCCCTCTAATACGAACCTCACATGCTCGCCTTCAGGACTTCACCAGAGCAGCACCCATCCTCTGTGTTATCAGACAACACCGGTACCGATCTGATGACCTCGTTGCCAGGTGCCAAATTGGTAGATATGGACTATCAATAGTGTCCTGAAATGTAAAGTGTTAAGTTTCAGAATGCAATAAGTGTATGTTTCTTACCTTGTATTGGACTATTGACCCTTAAATAGAAGACTGAAACCTATTCTTTGTAGTGACAGGAACTAGGACTTTAAGATAAGAAGTCAACAGACAAATTAAATAAGGCTGAGCTATGTTAACAGAGAAGACACACAACTATTGCAGAAATGTTGTCTAATGCAACAGCAATATCCTGACTTAGGTAATTCTATGTCTGAGACGGGCCTTACGAGCTTTGAGAATATTTGGTAGATGTCAATAAGTCTTATGATCAATAAGTATTTTCACCTTTGTAACAGTAAGCTATGTAACACTAATCTTTGTACCAAGCAACATTTGGATACACACTCTTCTTCCTGTATAAGAGTTGGCAATGTTCATAATAAAGTAGAATTTCATTGAGATTCTCACTGGAGAAGTGTCTTGACATAACATGGAGTGATTTCATGCTATTGATAGATAATTGCTCATCACAAGCTTCCATATCTACCAATTTGGCACCTGGCAACGATGTCATCAGATCGGTACCGGTGTGGTCCGATAACAATAGCATGAAATCACTTCATGTTATGTCAAGACTAGAGATGAGTGAGCACCAACATGCCCGGGTGCTCGTTGCTCGAGTCGAACTTTCTGCGATGCTCGAGAGTTTGTTTTGAGTAACCAACCACATTGAAGTCAATGGGCGACTCGAGCATTTTTGTATATAACCCATGCTCCGCTAAGGCTTTCTATGTGAAAATCTAGAAAACCCAAGAAAGTGATGGAAACCACACAGCGACGCATAGGGCAGGCGAGGGGCAACATGCAGGGCTGTATCTCAGGTTCCCAGGTCCCACTATTAAGCCACAATAGCGGCAAGAGTGGACAACCCCCCCCCCCCCCCTTTACAATTTTTACTTCGGACAAACCCTCATCAGCAAGGCATACCTTAGCTAAGCACCACACTACCTCCAACCAAGCACAAGCACTGCCTGCGGGACACACCGCTGCCTCTTCTCCTGAGTTGCATGCCCCCCCCCCTCCCCCGGATTACATGCTGCCTAACCTAACACCCCCCCCCCCCATCCCGTGCTCGACCCTGCGTCCGCAGCGCACACAAAAGTGTCCCTGTGCAGCCTTCAGCTGCCCTCATGCCACACGCTGGCCACATAGCCACACCACTCTCATGTCTATTTATAAGTGCGTCTGCCATGAGGAGGAACCACAGGCACACACTGCAGAGGGTTGGCACGGCTAGGCAGCGACCCTCTTTAAAAGGGGCGGGGCGATAGCCCACAATGCTGTAGAGAATCGATGAGAAATTGACGTTCAATCTTCATTCCAATCCTGTGCCACCTCCATCAGGAGCTGCAAACGTGGGCATGCGTTACATAGCGATGGGCAATCCATGTGCACACACAGTATTCATTTTGTCTAGGTGTCGCATAGCTCAATCGACACTGCAAGGGGAAAGCCATCTGCACTCTGCCCCCTACCCAAGTCAGTCAGTGTCTTTGTGCCAGACAGGTCAAATACTGCGATGGGAACTAAGTGTGCTCCAACAGCATAGGTGGTTCCTAGGCAACCCGAGACATAAACAATAAATAAATCACAGCGGCCAAACATGGCAGACTTGGGCCGCGCCGATGACATAGGCCTCGGCCCAAACCCTCAGCCATCGTAGGCAGGGAGCGGACTTTCACTGCACCTAGGACATAGGCCTCTGCACAAACCCTCAGCAATCGCGGGCCTACCGCGAACTCCAATGCTAGCGTAGCTGTGTACGCCTCATTAGCGCTGTATTGCTCCTTTAGTTTGTCCCAATGCAGCGCCCCGGATAGCTGAGCTAACGTGAGATAAAACACAGGTTGGCTTCGGCCTGCACTGCATGCCCTAGTCAGTCTGGGTAACTTTTTGGGGGGCCATGTACGTTGAATACCACGATGGGAACACTTAGTGCACCCATAGTATGCACAGACCCCTGTAATACTCCTGAAGCAAAGGTATAAGCTGACCCCACTAACAGTTATGCTGCAGAAGTCCAGGGAGACCCTATTAACACTTCTGTAGTAACAGTATAAATGGACCCCAGTAACATTTCAGTAGCTGCAGTATAGGCAGAGCCCAGTATCAGTTACATTTCAGTAGTAACAGTATCGACAGACCTCTGTAACATTTCTGTAACAGCAGTATAGGCAGAGCCCAGTATTAGTGGGATTTCAGTAGTAACAGTATAGACAGATAGACAACACCTATGTGGAAAAGCTAGTATTTTCTGAGACAAGAGAGGGGCATTTGATTGCAATGAAAAGGATATTCAAGGTACTGAAAGTCTGCACTCCTTCTCATCTCAAGCTGAAATATGGAAAGGCTTCATTCATATGGTTTCCGTTGTCCATTTCAAAGTGTTAGCAAATAGCAATCCAAGTTTCCGGCTACTACCACGGATCTTTCTTAGGAATTACCAAAGATGATAACAAGTAAAGGCCTCATCATCGGTCAGTCCAAAATTATTCAGGGAGTATGTGGTTCTCAGCTGGCCTGCTTCCACCAAGGATCGGTGCCTGCTGCTACTCTGTCCCTTGCCCTGCAGGGATGCTGTGTTCTATAGTCACCTATATTCCGATCTCAGCTGTACGCTTATCTTTGGACTTAGCAGTACCAACAAGTTGGAAGCCACCATTGTTCTACCAGTCGGCTGAAAGCTTCAGCTAGGGATAACGGACTAGTACCGCGGTTTTATTTAGTTGGTTTTCGGAATGTGGCCAGGATGAAGTGGGCCGTGGCAGGGGGGGGGGGGGGGGGGGCTTTCTTATTGTGTCGTTTTAGGTAAAATTCTTGGACTGCCGCCAGACGGACCACTGCAAAAGCATTTGCCAAGAATGTTTTCATTGTTGTAGGAGGAGGAGGGGAATGTTTTTGAGGCAGTACGTGTCCTGTACACGTGTCCGTGGTTATATGCACCTTACCAGTAACCGCGTTGGTATAAAAATTGCTGCGACTGTGGACCTACTAGCGCGGCCTCGCCGCCATCATGTCTTAGGAAAGCCTCAGTTTCCACAAGCCTGTAACATTTCCGTAGCAGCAGTATAGGCAGAGCCCATAACATTTGAGTAGTAACAGCATAGGCAGACCCCAGTAACATTTCATTTGCAGCAGTGTAGGCAGACCTCTGTAACATTTCAGGAACAGGAGTATAGGCAGACCGAAGTAACATTTCTGTCACAGAAGTATAGGCAGACCCCATGTAGCATTACTGTGGCAGAAGTATAGGCAGGCAGACCCGGGTGACATTTCTGTAGCAAGAGTGTAGGCCAACCCCGGACACATTGGTGTACCATCAGTGTAGGCGAAGGCCAGAACAATTACTTGGATTACAGTGTAGGCGAGGGCCCAAAAAATTGCTGTACCAACAGTACAAATGTACCCCAGAAAAATTGCTCAACCGAGAGGGCAGGTGAAACCCATTAATATTTTAGCTTACTGTGTCTTAATTTGTAACTGAGCCTGGAGGCAGCCCTGTTAAAAAAATGTGGCTCATGTTGAAGTTTCAATGCTTCAGTTAGAAAAGTCGAAATATTGTTAGACAAAAGTTATATGAGCCCTTTGGGCCGCAGGAAAACTGGCAGTTCGGCGTGCTGACAGGATGTTTTAGGAGGAGGAGGAGGAGGAGCAGGAGGAGGAGGACTAATATCATAGACAGATTGACAAAGGTAAATGTCCCTTTTCTTACGGTGATAGAGAAGAGTGCTTTTATCTGCGGTTGCAGCAAAAAGATTGTTTAGGTACTGCTGCTCTCCGCTGGTGGAGAAGAGAAGTCTGGGGAAATCCAGGCTTTGTTCATCCTTATGAGTGTAAGCATGTCAGCACTGGCAGTTGACAGGCAGGTACGCTTGTCCGTGATGATTCCCCCAGCTGCACTAAACACCCTCTCTGACAAGACGCTAGCGGCAGGGAAAGCCAGCACCTCCAGGGCATAAAGTGCAAGTTCGTGCCACATGTCCAGCTTTGACACCCAATAGTTATATGGAGCTGAAGCATCACGGATGACGGTGTTACGGTCGGCTACGTACTCCCTCACCATCTTTTTACAGTGTTCCCTCCGACTCAGCCTTGGCTGGGGAGTCGTGACGCAGTCTTGCTGGGGAACCATAAAGCTGGCAAAGGCCTTGGAGAGTGTTCCCCTGCCTGCGCTGAACATGCTGCCTGATCTCTGCACATCCCCTGCTACTTGGCCCTCAGAACTGCGCCTTCTGCCGCTAGCGCTGTCAGATGGGAAGTTAACCATCACTTTTTCCACCAGGTCCTTGTGGCATTGCGTCACTCTCGAACCCCTTTCCTCTACGGGAATGAGAGTGGAAAGGTTCCCCTTATACCGTGGGTCGAGAAGGGTGTACACCCAGTAATCCGTAGTGGCCAGAATGCGTCTAACGCGAGGGTCACGAGAAAGGCAGCCTAACATGAAGTCAGCCATGTGTGCCAGGGTGCCAGTATGCAAGACAAGGCTGTCCTCGCTAGCAAGATGACTTTCAGGATACTCCTCCTCCTCCTGCTCCACAGCCCATGCATGCTGAACAGATGAGAGGCAAGCAGCATGGGTACCCTCTGCAGTGTGCCCAGCTGTCTCTTCCCCCTCCTCTTCCAAAACACGCTGAGATATAGACATGAGGTTGCTGTGACTATCAAGCGACATACCCTTTTTCCCCGTCTCCTGTTCCGACCACAAAGCATCAGCCTTTGTTCTTTGCAGCAAACTTCTCAGCAGGCATAGCAGAGGAATGGTGATGCGAATGATTGCAGCATCGCCGCTCACCACCTGGGTAGACTCCTCAAAGTTTCCGAGGACCTGGCAGATGTCTGCCATCCAGGCCCACTCCTCGGTAAAGAATTGGGGAGTCTGACTACCACTCCGCCGCCCATGTTGGAGTTGGTATTCTACTATTGCTCTACGCTGCTCATAGAGCCTGGCCATCATGTGCAGCGTAGAGTTCCACCGTGTGGGCACGTCGCACAGCAGTCAGTGCTGTGCCAGATTAAACCAATGTTGCAGGATCCTCAGGGGGCAGCGTCCGTGGTGGACATGCGGAAATGTGCGTAGACGCGGCGCACCCTGCCGAGCAGGTCAGGCAAGTGAGGGTAGTTTTTAAGAAACCGCTGAACCACCAGATTGAAGACGTTGGCCAGGCATGGCACGTGTGTGAGGCTGCCGAGCTGCAGAGCCGTCACCAAGTTACGGCCGTTGTCATACACGACCATGCCCGGCTGGAGGCTCAGCGGCGGAAGCCAGAGGTCGGTCTGCTCTGTCAGACCCTGCAACAGTTCGGGGGCCATGTGCCTCTTGTCACCTAGGCTTAGTAGTTTCAGCACGGCCTGCTGATGCTTGCCCACCGCTGTGCTGCCGTGCCACACCGACTGCTGGCGACGTGCTGCTCACACTTCTTAATTGAGAGGCAGAGGTTGCGGGGGGGGGGGGGGGGGGGGTTAGAGGAGGTGGCATAGACCGGCGCAGATACCAGCACCGAGGTAGGACCCGCTATTCTGGGTGTGGGTAGGACGTGAGCGGTCCCAGCCTCTGACTTGGTCCCAGCCTCCACCAGATTCACCCAATGTGCCGTCAGGGAGATATAGTGGCCCTGCCCGCCAGTACTTGTCCACATGTCCGTGGTTAAGTGGACCTTCCCAGTAACCATGTTGGTGAGGGCACGATTGATGTTGCGGGAGACGTGCTGGTGTAGGGCTGGGAGGGCACACCAGGAAAAAATAGTGGCGACTGGGGACCGAGTAGCTCGGGAGCGCTGCTGCCGTCATGTTTTTGAAAGCTTCCATTTCCACAAGCCTGTACGGCAGCATCTCCAGGCTGATTAATTTTGCAATGTGCACGTTTACAGCTTGTGCGTACGGGTGCGTGGTGGCGTATTTGTGCTTTTTACTCCAACGCTTGTGCTAGCGACAGCTGAACGCTGCACTGAGAGACATTGCTGGGTGGAGTGGGGGGCAGTGGAGGTGAGGGTGTGGTTGCAGTCTGGGAGGCGCAAGTGCCTGTGTCCTGAGCGGGGGGTTGGATCTGAGTGGCAGGTTGGGGCACAGGGGGAGAGGCAGCGGTGCAAACCGGAGGCGGTGAACGGCCTTCGTCCCACCTTGTGGGGTGCTTGGCCATCATATGCCTGCGCATGCTGGTGGTGGGGAGGCTCGTAGTGGTGGCTCCCCGACTGATCTTGGCGCGACACAGGTTGCACACCACTGTCCGTCGGTCGTCTGCGCTCTCACTGAAAAGCATCCACACCTTTGAAGACCTAGGCCTCTGCAGGGTGGCTTGGCGCGAGGGGGTGCTTTGGGAAACAGTTGGTGGATTATTCAGTCTGGCCCTGCCTCTACCCCTGGCCACTCCACTGCCTCTTCCAACCTGTACTGCTGCTGCACTTGCCTCCCCCTCTGAAGTACTCTCCTCAGTTGGCTTAGCGAACCAGGTGGGGTCAGTCACCTCATCGTCCAGCGGCTCTTCCTCCGAATCCTCTGTGCGCTCCTCCCTCGGACTTACTGCCCTTACTACTACCTCACTGATAGACAACTGTGTCTCATCATCATCGTCCTCCTCACCCACTGAAAGCTCTTGAGACAGTTGCCGGAAGTCCCCGGCCTCATCACCCGGACCCCGGGAACTTTCCAAAGGTTGGGCATCGGTCACGACAAACTCCTGAGGTGAGAGAGGAACCATTATTTCCCAATCAAGGCAGGGGCCCCAGAACAGTTCCTGGGAGTCTGTCTGCTCAAAATATGTCATTTTCATGGAGTGTGGGGGCTGGGAGGAAGGAGGAGTTGCAGCCAGAGAATTGAGAGATGCAGCTGTGGACGGCGTAGAAGACTGGGTAGTCGATAGATTGCTAGATGCATTTTCTGCCATCCACGACAGGACCTGCTCACACTGCTCAGTTTGTAATAAAGGTCTATTAAGTAGACCCAAAAATTGTGATATGAAGCTGGGGACCCCAGAAACTTTCCTCTCTCCTAATCCCGCAGCAGCCGGCTGCAATTCACCTGGACCAGGAACTCGGCCTGTGCCCACACCCTCACTTGGACCTCCGCGTCCTCGACCCTTACCCCTACTCCTCATCATGGCGGATTACGAATAGAGCAGGGCCAAATAAATTACCCAACTGTACAGCGCTGACAACTGGGCCTTAATTCACCACATACAGAGACTTGTAGATAGCGGAGGCTCTATGCTGTGACTTGAAAACATTTACCCGCTGTCTTGTGCTGATACCTAGGGGTAATTTACTGCTCGCAGAGACTTGTAGATAATAGAGGCTGTGTGGAGTGGGAGAAGACTCTAAAGCCAGGGGAGACTGCTGGTAACTGCAGCAATCTCAACCCCACCAAGGAAAGGGTATTGTGAGACGCTCTGCACAGCGGCTGAGCTGAAGTACTTCACTACTGCTCCCAGCCAGCCACAACAGTAATGCACACGGTCAGATGTGGCCCTAAGAAGGACAGTTGGGGTTCTTGAAGACAGGATCCTACGCTAACCCTATATCAGCAGCAGCACTGTCGCTATACTCTCCCAGCGTGTGTCTGAGGCGAGCCGCGGGCGGGGCCGCTTTAGGTACTCGGCGGTCACCTGATCTCGCCAGCCACTCACTGCTGGGGTGTGGGATAGGGCTGGCATGTCACAGCAGGAGGTGGTAATGCCTTCTCCGCATGTCTGTTGGCTAGAAAATGGCACTAAACATGCAAGGAAGTAAATGGAATTGACTCGAGTATCGCGTGGTGTTCGTCTCCAGTCCCATAATGCTCGGACGAGTGTGCTCGCTCATCTCTAGTTATTACCTTAATTATATCAATGTGAATTCTATCATTTATATTGATTACATAGTATATCCAAAGATAGACAGACAGACATACAAACACATTGCATGCTAATGAGCCCGCCTGTCTGGCAGTTGACTGTGCATTATGATGTCATCAATCTGGTATGACACGGGCAGTATAGAATGATGAATACTGGAGCTTGGTGGCCATCTGAAGTCAGTCTCCACTTCGGACGGGTTACAGATTAAACAGTATTGTATTGTCGTAAATGTGCCCGGTCATATCTCAGCTTGCTGCATGTGGTGTGCTATATTGTTGCAGCGTGTGCATCTTCCATGCTGGCACTTATAGGATCCTGCCGGTGGGGTAGATAAATTGCCCCTATTTTTTTGAGGTGTCCCTACAGAATACTATATTGGGCCTGGGGGTTATGGTATTGTGAGCGGAATGAAAAGTTCCATGATATTATTGTCTGATAGATATATATATATATATATATATATATATATATATATATATATATATATATATATATATATATATATGCATGTTTTAATATTTGACGTGTTAAACGAATATAAAATATGGAACATTTGAAGAAAACATTTGGAAGCTGCTAATTGTTCATTAATAGAACTTGAAGATCAAACCATATGTCAAAATGCATATTCCAGCCCTAAATTGTATGTTTATTTTATGTTTCTTGATCACATTATGAAATAGTGATATGATGGCTACAAATAGCCAAAGGGTGGATTGTGGTGCAAATATAATTGGCTATTTGTGGCCCTCCATTTTGTCCTTCATCCTCCATTTTGTATTTTCTTTTATTCTCCATTCTGTATTTTACATACAAATAGCTATGAACATTCATGTGGACTTCAAACCTGTTTGGTGTAGGAAGCTTTGATGTAACTGTGAAATGTGTATGTGACTTGTTAGTTCTTTGTATAAGATAGAGGTCTAACATGTATATTGGTCTTACTTATACAGAACAATGCTACCTGCTTTTACTACAATTCCATCTGTATAGGTTTGTTTGAGCTCTGTCCATATACATTGTATGGCCATGAATCTGTTGAGTCTTGTTAATCCTGTGATACCATCAGCATTGTCTAGGGAATTGAGTTGTTGATTCTGAACCTTTGATCAAAGAAACTGGCTACTTCAGATGGTGGGGGGGGGGGTCCAATTGAAAGCACATGGCATAGGAATGTCTTTGTCCTTGACAAACAGAGAGGAGAAACAGGATGTTTCTCTCATGAAGCTAAATTCAAGAATTAACTGAGCGTGCTCACTGAAGTTCCTCCCAGATGGATGACATCACAAGCTACCTCACAAATACCTCCCTCTGAGAATGACCAATCGGCTCGCTAAATACTGTAACTGTATTCCTAAATTACTTCATTTCCTGTGTTAAACTTATTTAAGTTTTACACGCGCTTAATAAAGTGAGAGTTTTCTTCGGGGGCACATGATGTAGCCGTGTGGTCTTTGAAAGGCTCTCCAGGCCTGCACATATTATCTTAATTTGGAAACACACAGTATATCGAAATAGCGAAAATTGCGCTAACAAATTTGGAGGCACCGCTGGGATAATGAAGATACAGAGATATGAAGATATTTCATCGTTATCCGGACACAAGGGGACTTCGAAGCAGAGACGGACAGATAATGAGCTCAAACAAGGTAATAAGTTATTCTTGTACCTGTCCCATCTCTCCCTCTCTGCTATGATCCGCCCCAGGCGGGGTGAGTTGAAATATTATAAGTCTGTATCAAAAGAACTATCAAGTAGATATACTGCGTGGTTTTTATGTTCTCTGTGAAGTAATGTCCTGAGTGTAAGAAGGTGTGAGCTATGGGGTTTGTATTGTCTCTGTAGAAGTGAATGGTGTGAGCAGACTGTGCAGGTTAATAAGGAACAAAGAATGTGAAGTATAACTTGTTAAAAGAAAGCAAAAAGAAAAGTTGATATAAGTAATTTTAGCTGAAGGTTATAGTAGTGAGTAAAGTTGCTGAGAGTGTCCATGCGGTCAGAGAGTTTCCATTGTGCAACATGTGGCTGAAGAGGTCTCCCTTTGTTATGTGGGAGGAGGGGTGCACATGGAATGCTTGTATTTGCCATGTTGGCATACCTCAACTCAAGGGAATTTGGACTTGGAGTAATTGGTACCAGACAGCAGAGAGGCCTGTCTGATGGTAGATGTGGGCGCGCCAGAGAAGTCTCCTCCGATTATGGCAGGCCAAGCAGGCTGTTGAGGTTCCACAATGTGGTGCCAAAAATACAGATCTGTGCCATGAGGTGCGGGAGTAGAGAATCTCAATTAATTAAGGATTTTTCCTATTACGACAAGATGGGCAGGGGTGAAATTGTAAGTGCTTATTAATAAGATAAGCCAGACCTGTGTCGTGAGGTGTGGGAAAAATCGAAGTATGACTCGCAAGCAAATTCAATGAGATGATGTTTGTAAACATAACTGGACACACAAAAATGGGTGAAGGAAAAAGCAAGTCAATGAGTTAAGGAAAGGTAGAAGGTTTAACAATGAACGGTGATAATGGTTGCTATCTGGAGTGGTGGATATAAGTATGTGGGTGGAAATGGGCATAAGTTGTATTGTGTTTGTCATTGGATAGCCTATTCTGAACAAAATATGTAAAAACCGCGGTACATAAGAGTTTTTCTTATATATGTACTTTGTTCAATATGGGAAGTCCTATGTACAGTAAATACAATCCCAGTTTCTACTTCACATGAGATACTTATCAGTCTGTGTATGAGTGAAAACCCCAGTGTGTGTAAATTTGTGGGTATAAATGAAGGGCCCGTATGAGAGTTAGATTGTGTTATATGGTGTATACTGTCCGGTGGCTAGAAACTAAATGAGGAAAGAAAGACCAAACACTGAGCCAGACCACAGGGGGTGGAGCTAGGTGATGTAAGGAGATGGGAAGTAAGAACAATAGGAAGAGTCTTGCTCCACCCTCCACACAGACCAGCCTAGGAGAGAAGTGTGTCTCCATTTAAGTGGATGTTGGTATATATATGTATATTGTGGTAATGTATAGAGGGAAGGTGACTCTTAGA
Organism: Eleutherodactylus coqui; assembly: GCF_035609145.1. Classification (NCBI taxonomy): domain Eukaryota; kingdom Metazoa; phylum Chordata; class Amphibia; order Anura; family Eleutherodactylidae; genus Eleutherodactylus; species Eleutherodactylus coqui. Next base: position 208,533,861 of record NC_089844.1, on the reverse strand, counting down.
CTCCATGTTAAGTCTTTCACTTGAACAAATGTAGGTGACCAAAGGAGGGGCATCTAATTTATTTCTGAGGGTAGTTGTGTGAGATAATAGTCAAGGATTGCCACAGTGTGTATATATATATATATATATATATATATATATATATATATATATATATATATATATATATATATATATATACATATATATATATATATATATATATATATATATATATATATATATACATATATATATATATATATATATATATATATATATATATATATATATATATATATATATATATATATATATATATTTATATATATATATATATATATATATATATATATATATATATATATATATATATATATATATATATATATATATATATATATATATATATATATATATACACATATAGGTTCTTGGAGTATGTGGAGAATTTAAAAATATTGAGTTGTATTTTATTTGGAATATCATTGAATTAAGATACTAAAATGAGATAATTGTGTACTTGAGACACCTAAGTACTTTAGTCAAATTAATAACAAAAGTTCTATTCTATAATGAATCTCATTTTCAATTAACAACAGTATTTTACATGAAAATAGTTACATTTGAAAAATAAGTACATTTTTGATGCCAGTAATTGAGTTTATCCCAAAGGGTATCAGGGATACCAGTCCCTTAGCAAACCAGTAATTAACCATCATTGGTGCAGTTGTTATGGTTGCAGATTGTAATAACAATATTTCCTCTCCTGTTTGCAGTATGTTTTCGTACAGGTACCAGAGATGGTGTGGGGCCCCTTAATATCATGCTTCCTCAAGGGGTCATAAAATACTGTATAGAGTGCAAACTAAGCATCTTTCAGCTTCCAGACTATCTATGTATGAGACTGCCCTGCTAGCACCCTCACATATCGCAATGAAGTGGGGTAGAATTCCAAATGCCATTTCATATCTTTTACTGATTTTAGAAGGTTGAGAGGAAGGGGCAACAGGCGCAGACCATGACATTAAATAGCAAGCACATGATTGTTGGAAGATTAATGCAGAAGAAAGAGAAACTAGGGGTCCTAACAATAATGTTGAAACTGCCATGATTAATGTAAATCTTGAGTTTTACCCATAGAAGGTTCCAACTATCGGTGAAATGGACAAGTAAAACAGGCTATGCAATGGTAACCGACAGAAAGAGGTAATTATACAAAAACCACTCTTTTCCTCATGAGACACTCAGTTACTCAGGAAATAGAGGTGATGGCGCTCACTGAAATATGTAAGCTGGCTGCAGGTAAGACAGTTTGTGTCTGCACCGACTTAAGGTACACATTGGGAATCGTACACGATTTCACATCTATGTGGCACAGTGGAAGTTTCATGGGGTCCTCGCGTAAGCCAATCCAGAATGCAGAAGCAGTGTCTTTGTTCTACAAGTTTTTAGCTCTTTCCGCACAGGTGACTTATCATCAAGTCCAGGCTTATGCCACAGAGACAACAACTGAGGCTGAAAGGAACCAGAGAGCAGGTACCGCAGCAGCCTGACTTCCATTGAATGAGGTAACGGCTGGTAACCTGCTTGCACCTGAAACAGGTGTAGATATTTCTCTGTTGCTTGAATTACAGGAACAGGCCTCAAAAGAAGAAAAAGGAGGAGTGGAAAAGCGAGCGGAATGCTACTGGGGTCTGACAGAAAGGTAAATGCCTGTGCCTCCCATGCACGCTGTACTCCATGATGTCACACCTGATCCCTGAGCTAACCCATCCATCCAAGGAGGTAATGTGTGGTATGGTGTCTTCTGCTTGGCTTACCCCAGGGTTCAACACTGCTGCAATAGGGTTTGTACAGGGATGCATGATATGCGCCCGTTACAACCCAGGCCAATTGGTCAAGGTACCTTCTCGGTGCGAGCCAGACTATCTGTATCAGTAACTGCAGGATGATAGCATACAGCTACCACAGGTAGGTGTTTGGAGTTGTTGGTTTGCATAGACCTCTTTTCATGTTATTTGGAGGTGTGGCTTGAGAAATAAAAAAAAAATAAATAAATAAATAAAAATCATTTTTAACACGCCAAAAATATGACCTAAGAATATGTTTTAGGAAAGTAATTTTGAATATTTGGGTACACCAGAAGTAATAATAAAGGTAAACATTTTATAAGTCATCTACTTGGTTAGAACCACGCCTAAATATAAGACTAAGTTGAGTCCCTATGAAGGTTTTGTTTGGTAATGATGCTGTAATAGGCCTATTCTTATTACAGGCCAAAAAGGAGGGCCTCACCTCCCAAGTGAGTGCCTAACATCAGGAGTTATATCATCTGTCACTCATAAATGTGTATTCTCCATGTTTCCAGATCAAAATGCAAAGAATCCTTTCAAGTACTGTTAACCACTACGGTCTCAGTGAAACTTCAAGAAAAGCTAATTTGGGTTCATGTCAGACATTGAATAAAGATTATCAAGGAAGGAGACAAATGTGGCCCATAATCCTTTGTTATATGTAGGACCCTTGCGGTCATTGGGCTGTCGTTTCTCTTCTTCCTCATAAGGGTAACAGAAGACGTACATCCTATGAAGAGGGTTATATTGTTTCATATGTAATGTGTAGAGGAGTAACTTGAAGCTCCGGGACCCTGAACTATAACGCTTTACTCATAGTACTGGGTTCCCTATATGAAGAAGAGAGGCCTTAAGGGCCCCCAAAAGGCTCCTGGGCCCGGGTGCAACCACATCCTCTGTATCCTCTATAGTTACGCCCCTGGTAATGTGTCAAAGATCGGAAAAATGTCAACAGATGCAATAAGGTAGCAGTAAGTGTACCAATGTTTCAGCCATATTGTGTAATCAGACCAATGTTAACCTGTAACAAACAATATAACCTGAAATCACACTTGGAAAGCCAGTCACATTCAACATGTTGTATGTCATCTAAACTATGAACAAGGGGGCTTATGCAGAAAATGTGAAAAAGATCAATCTTTCAGGAGCCATCTACCTAGAATACCGTTGGGAAACTGTAACGTGTTGTGTGGTATTTTCCTTATCCTGGATATCACCCAGCAGTAGGGAGGGATAAGGCAGGAGGCATTTCCCATGGCAGAGGTGACAGCTAGGGTCCCCTGTAGGCGGTAGGGAAAGGCCCGAGAACACAAATAGGAAGGAAAAACTATCCAGGAGAATTAAAATACGCACAACAAAGGAGGGAATTGTGAGCGGAATGAAAAGTTCCATGATATTATTGTCTGATATATATATATATATATATATATATATATATATGCATGTTTTAATATTTGACGTGTTAAACGAATATAAAATATGGAACATTTGAAGAAAACATTTGGAAGCTGCTAATTGTTCATTAATAGAACTTGAAGATCAAACCATGATATGTCAAAGTGCATATTCCAGCCCTAAATTGTATGTTTATTTTATGTTTCTTGATCACATTATGAAATAGTGATATGATGGCTACAAATAGCCAAAGGGTGGATTGTGGTGCAAATATAATTGGCTATTTGTGGCCCTCCATTTTGTCCTTCATCCTCCACTTTGTATTTTCCTTTATTCTCCATTCTGTATTTTACATACGAATAGCTATGAACATTCATGTGGACTTCAAACCTGTTTGGTGTAGGAAGCTTTGATGTAACATTTGAAATGTGTATGTGACTTGTTAGTTCTTTGTATAAGATAGAGGTCTAACATGTATATTGGTCTTACTTATACAGAACAATGCTACCTGCTTTTACTACAATTCCATCTGTATAGGTTTGTTTGAGCTCTGTCCATATACATTGTATGGCCATGAATCTGTTGAGTCTTGTTAATCCTGTGATACCATCAGCATTGTCTAGGGAATTGAGTTGTTGATTCTGAACCTTTGATCAAAGAAACGGGCTACTTCAGATGGTGGGGGGGTCCAATTGAAAGCACATGGCATAGGAATGTCTTTGTCCTTGACAAACAGAGAGGAGAAACAGGATGTTTCTCTCATGAAGCTAAATTCAAGAATGAACTGAGCGTGCTCACTGAAGTTCCTCCCAGATGGATGACATCACAAGCTACCTCACAAATACCTCCCTCTGAGAATGACCAATCGGCTCGCTAAATACTGTAACTGTATTCCTAAATTACTTCATTTCCTGTGTTAAACTTATTTAAGTTTTACACGCGCTTAATAAAGTGAGAGTTTTCTTCGGGGGCACATGATGTAGCCGTGTGGTCTTTGAAAGGCTCTCCAGGCCTGCACATATTATCTTAATTTGGAAACGCACAGTATATCGAAATAGCGAAAATTGCGCTAACAGTATCTATTAGGCAAATATCACTTTTAAGTATCTCCCAGTGTTTAATGAAGTCAATTCTAAAGGCCCATTTAGACACAACGATTATCACTCAAAATCCACGCACACGGCAGTTCATGGGACAGTTTTGAGCGTTCGCTTTGCATAAGCGTGTAAATGAAGGCTCACGCTGTATGCAGAAGACAAGCGGGACCGCTATCTTCTCCATAGAGCTGCTGTCTTCTCGGAGCGCTCAGCTGATATCCCGCTAAGCGCTCCTAGCGGGGTATGCAGAACACAGCTGGAGCGCTTGTCTTCTTCATATTCCGGCTGTGTTCCCCAAGCGGGATACCAGCTAAAACAATAGTATCAGCGGTATCCCGCTGAGAATGCAGCATGGATAAGGCTCATCATTGTCTTTCAGCTAGCTAAATGGGCCTTTATTGAAAGATGTCTGCTTGTTGTAGCCAGTATAGCTACTGGGGAAGGACAATCATTTTAATAAGACCCTTTCTTATTGAGGGGAAGGGGGGGGGGGGGGGGGGGGTAGTGCCCGGGTAGTCATGCATGTCATGTATTTTATGTGGATGCGCCGTGCTAAGGGTCTAGTACTCTGTTGTATGCATTGCACAGCTGCAGCATGTAAGGGGCTAATGTCTGAAAGTGGCTGGGATATGTCTGCAAAAGTACCAATACATGTACCGTCACAAGATGTCTGCCTTCTATAAATGCGGGTGATTGAGGTGTAGTTGGAGTCCATCCTCTTCAACGGTTAGGAGTGAAGGGTACTATTGTACCTTGACGCTGTTGTGGCATGGTGGTCTGGACGCAGGTCAAGACCTGTTGCCTTGTTATGGAGGACAGGGGTTAATGCACCATGTGCAGAGACTGCTGGTGCTGCCTGTCTTTGATGCATGCTAGATTATTCATGCCTGGGAGTAGGGTGATGTTGTGTGGTTTTCCATTCACTCTGCCAGTTCCTATGTGCATAGTGGCTATATATTCTCACACCTCCCTTTGCTCAGTGCTGCTTATTCTGTTCCATAGTGGAGTCCCTGGAGTTTGGAGCTCTTCTGTGCTGGGTGTATTTCTACTTGCAGAGGAGTAGCTGTGGGTTCCTTTTCAGTTGCATTTCTGTTTTTCATTTCTGTGTTGCTTTGCTGTTCGGTTCATCTCTCCAGGGGTCCTTTCAGGGACAGACAGGGCCCAGGAGGAAGAGCGTGGGGCCGTGTCTATCGAGGCTACTGCTCTTCTTTAAGGCGGGGCCCCTTCACCTCCCTTACTAGGTTAGGGCCAGGCTTCATCCTCCCTGGAGCGGTGTTACCATTCAGCATAGCATGGTGTGCGGCTCGTTCCTACAGCGCATGCGTTCCCTGTCGCCCTGCTGAGTGTGGTACCCTGGTGTCGCACAGGCTTTTCATCAGGGTTATGCATTTCAGTTGTGGTGCACACTGCTCTTTGGTGCATATCTATCTACTAGAGTAGTTGTGAACATCACCCTGCGCCGGTGCTGAGCGTAGTGCTTGTGAACCATTGGGGTGTCACACCCGCAGCAGTCAGGAACACGGCGATCCATGGGCAACCATATATATCCTGGCAATGGTAATGATCTCACCTATGCAGCAGGTTATGTTAGCTCCCGTCTTATACTTCTTGCTGTGTCCTCTTTTCTGCATGAAGAAAGCAGTCTCTCATCCATACCGCTCGATCCTAGGCGGTACGTCCTGAGACGTTTGTATTTTTCTTGTTATAATGGGCACATACTGAATACATAGAGGAAAGCTTTTATCTCTATGCCTCCAGGCTCCTATCATTTACATGCACATATATATCCTGGGCCTGCTAACCTGAAGTTGAATGCAAATTAAATATTCTAAGCATAGAGCCTCTGAGGCGAAGCAGGGTAATTTGGAAGTGGGCCCACTCAGCAGATAATGGGCTCTCTGCCTGAAAGAAGAAGGTAGTTATAGATTCAAAGAATGGTAGAGTTAGAAGGACCCCCAGGGTCATCGGATCCAACCCCCCGCTCAGTGCAGGATCACTAAAACATCCCGCATAGATGTCTGTCCGGCCTCTGAAGACTTCCATTGAAGGATTACTCGCCCACCTCCCGTGGCAGCCTGTTCCACTCATGGATCCCCCTCACTGTCTAATATCTTATCTGTGTCTCCTCCCTCTCAGTTTCATCCCATTGCTTCTAGTCTTTCCTTGTACAGATGACAATAGGGCTGATCCCTCTGCACTGTGACAGCCCTTCAGATACTTGTAGACCACTATTAAGTCTCCTCTCAGCCTTCTCTTCTGCTAAACATTCCCTGATCCTTTAACCGTTCCTCATAGGACATGATTTGCAGACCGCTCACCATCTTGTTAGCTCTTCTCTGAACTTGCTGCAGTTTGTCGGTGGCTTTTTTTTTTTTAAAAGTGGGGTGCCCAGAACTGGACCCAGTATTCCAGATGAGGTCTGACTAAGGAAGAGTAGAGGGGATAATGACCTCACGTGATCTAGACTCTATGCTTTTCTTAATACATCCCAGAATTGTGTTTGCCTTTTTGGCTGCTGCATCACATTGTTGACTCATGTTCAGTCTATGATCTATTAGTATACCCGAGTCTTTTCCTTAGATAAGTGTACATTTCAGTCACTCTGGTTGATGCCTGTTAGACAGCCATTCCTCAGCCTTAGACGGAGAGGAGAAGAAACGTGTGTGGTCACCATCCACCACTCGCAGTCGCACAGGATATGCCATGGAGTATGGCAGCTGGAGATCTCAGAGTTGCCTTTTGATCCCAAAGAAGGGTGCTCTCTGCTTTTGTAGATCTGCCGAGAAGTCCGGGAAGATGGATTTTGCAGCATTGTTGCATCTAAGAGGGCCTCCTGTTCTGCAGCTTGTAGGATCACCTCTCTATCCCAGGAGTTGAGCAGCTTTGCCAACAGGGGTCTAGCAGGAGCGCCCGCCTGGTATAGGTGGTTTCATGGGTACTCGGTGTGCGCGCTCCACCACAAAGACCTGTGTGACAGGGAAGCATTCAGGTAGTCACTGTTCCATGATCCCCTGCGGTCTCTGCCCCTCAGTGCGTTCTGGCAGGCCCACAACACAGATTATACCGCCGTGAACCATTTTCCAAGCCGCCCGCCTTTTGTTTCCAGATTTCTGCTTTTGGCGTAAGCTCTCGCACAGTAGCTGCCGTCGGGGATACGGTATCATCCAGCACAGAGATCCTGTCCTCTGTACTAGTGACCCGGTCGGTCTCTTAGATTCTGGGTGGCTTGTCTCAACAGGCTCACATCCATTCGGATCTCGTGGATTTTACCCGTAGGGGCAGCAGTAGCTGTCTGCATCGCTGATAAGAGCCGATCGGACAGGCATTGCAAAGTCTGAAGCAACCCAGCAAGCGAACTCAAACAGGCGGTTGGTGCAGAGGCCACGTCTCCTGATGCAGATGATGTCGTAGGCTCCGGGTCGGGGGGTTTCCCCCTCGCAAACATCTTTAGTGTATCACTGGGAGAGTTCTGTCTAGTGGGTCCCATAGCAGAACCACTTCTGTGTTTCCTGCCTTTGTAGGGGATTTTGCAAATTGCTTAAAGCTCCTTAAGTAGACATGTAAAGGCCCCTAAGACATAAGGAGTATACAGCAGTGTCTGGCAGCAGTCACACAGGGAAGTCGTTCGGTTTGCACTTCATTGATGACTGTAATGAGGGACTCCGGGTCTTGAGAATCTGCAGAGTGTTGCACAGCATGGTGGCCACAGCAGAGGAGGAGTAATCCTGGCGCTTCTTGGGGTGGCAGTAGAAATGCCACTGTATGCCCTGTGCCGGGGACTGTCACAGGTTATGGGGCCTCCTTGTTATACACGGTGCCCTGATGTTCCTGCCGCCCACAGCTGTCTGTTGTGGCTCCTGAGTGTCTCTCTGCTCCGGCAGGGGAGCGCTGATGCAGCAGAGCTCTAGTACTCCCCTTCACCGAAGCCTCCCTGCGCGCTCTATCCTCGCCCCCACGTGTTTGTGGCAGCAGCTGCACTGCTCGCTTTACAGGAGGGATTCACGCTCCAGCGGCTCTCTGCTGCCTGGCCCTTGTCTCCGTCACCCCTCCTCCGTCTTCTCTCCCACTGCTTCAGGAGCTGACAGGCCAATCGGCTGCACAAGATGGCAAGGGCTCTTGTATTCAGCCAATCAGCAGAGAGAGGGGATGGGCCTTCACGCTAGACAACTAAAAGAAACGCCCCGCAATGACGGCCCTGATCAGTAGTTCCCTCTCTGGTCCGCTCACTGTCTATATAGAGTAGGGCTCTGCGCTGAGCAGCTATCGCTTTCTGCTTACAACGTAGAAGATGTCTGGTCGCGGTAAAGGAGGGAAAGGTCTTGGGAAGGGCGGCGCCAAGCGGCACAGGAAGGTGCTCCGTGATAACATCCAGGGCATCACCAAGCCTGCCATCCGCCGTCTAGCTCGCAGGGGAGGCGTCAAGCGTATCTCCGGCCTCATCTATGAAGAGACTCGCGGCGTCCTGAAAGTCTTCCTGGAGAATGTGATCCGCGACGCCGTCACCTACACCGAGCACGCCAAGCGGAAGACCGTCACCGCTATGGACGTGGTGTACGCGCTCAAGCGCCAGGGCCGCACTCTCTACGGCTTCGGAGGTTAATAATTCTGCTCTTTCTCCATAACACAAAGGCTCTTCTCAGAGCCGCCCACCTCTTCCAAGGAAAGGCTTTAATCCAACTCCTTGTGGGGTCGTCAGCAGCGGTGATGGTCTATGCGCTCTGACATGATACAGCCGGGGTGTAGCAGCCTCCCCGTCAGGGTGCGCTTCAGGCTGCGGTCACGGCACGCTTTTAAACCCCTTAACCTATTTAGGGCAGGCAGGTTATGTTTATAATACGCGAGGAGCTGGGCCTGAATTAATGAGTGCGGTGAAGGGTTAACAGACCTGCCGTTGGAGGTCGGGTGGTTTTAGTGCCGCCTATGGGCGGGGCTATAGTCAGATTCTTCCTGCTCATTGGCTGATCCCCGGAGATTTTGAACTTCCCGCTCAGTTGATCGCGTCTCCCGCTCTTCCTGTCCTCCATCCATCCATGTAACACGTGTAATCAGTGACCAGGCCGTCTGATATAGAGGCGCTCGGGGCTGGAGGTAAAGAACCCTCAGATACACCCCCTAATCCCAGACCTACGACGGGCGGTGGAATCCTCTACCTGCTCCACCAGTAACGCAAGAGGACGTCTAATCCCTGTAGGTTTACTATAATCCAAAACCAGCCTGAGCCGTGCAGGGCTCTGGGAAATCTGGGTGATATAGCTCCACCTCCATAAAAAGGGCATGGCTGTGGAGTGACATGATGAGCGCACTTCTAAGGGGGCGACCGTGCAGAGCTCTGAGAGGGCTGGATGATGCGGCTGCAACGCTTTGTAAGCATACGGCCCACGCAGGACCCTGAGAAAGCTGGGTGTTCTATCCGAAACACAACTGAAGCGTTCTGATTCTTGTATATACGTGACCTAACAGAAGACTCTGTTAACCCGTTATCGCACGGACTGGTGAGCGAGTCCTACAGCCGCCCGTCCTCTGGACATGAGGTCACCTAGAGCAGGACGATTGTGCGCTTCTGCCGGTGACAGGGATGGCCAAATTGGCATCCGCCCCAATCTCTGCCTCCTTGTGCAAAGTCCTATACAGTTATAGTTTCCAGGTGCAGCCGGCGTACCGGCCACCGAGTATCACAGCATAGAAGCGGCGCAGCTCTGTTGTAAGGAGCATGTGGGTGGCTCTTAGAAGAGCCTTTGGTTCCATGGAGGATCGGCGCGATCACTTGCTCTTGCTCGTCTTGCTGCTCTCGGTCTTCTTGGGCAGCAGCACGGCCTGGATGTTGGGTAGGACGCCTCCCTGGGCGATGGTCACCCCACCGAGCAGCTTGTTCAGCTCCTCGTCGTTGCGCACAGCCAGCTGAAGGTGACGGGGGATGATGCGGGTCTTCTTGTTGTCCCGGGCGGCATTGCCAGCCAATTCCAGAATCTCAGCGGTCAGATATTCTAGCACTGCTGCCATATAGACCGGAGCGCCGGCGCCCACCCTCTCAGCGTAGTTGCCCTTGCGGAGAAGCCTGTGCACACGGCCGACAGGGAACTGCAGCCCTGCCCGGGATGAGCGAGTCTTGGCCTTAGCACGGACTTTGCCTCCTTGTTTGCCGCGTCCAGACATCTTCTAGCACAGGAAAGCAGAACTAGGAAAAAAAAAACCACTTCGGAAGTTGTGATAACGAGAAGGCGCAGTTCTGTTGATTTTTATAACCTGCTGCTCCGCCCTCCTCTCCTCCAATTGGGTAGATTTCAATCCCCCCAATAGAGGCCAGACTTGAGGAAGAACCAATGAGCGGCACCGGGCGTGGCTAATGACGCTCACAGGGGTCACATGTTTTGCTGCTCCAATAGAACAGCAAGCAGACGGCGGTACTCATTTGCATGGCCCCGCTATAAATACCGCAGCGCTGGGAGGTGCAGGAACACTGTTCTCTGTAGTGAGGAAAGTATCTCTATGTTATCATGCCTGATCCCGCCAAGTCTGCTCCAGCGCCCAAGAAGGGCTCCAAGAAAGCCGTGACCAAGACTCAGAAAAAGGACGGCAAGAAGCGTAGGAAGACCAGGAAGGAGAGCTATGCCATCTACGTGTACAAGGTGCTGAAGCAGGTCCACCCCGACACCGGCATCTCCTCCAAGGCCATGGGCATCATGAACTCGTTCGTCAACGACATCTTCGAGCGAATCGCAGGGGAAGCCTCCCGCCTGGCTCACTACAACAAGCGCTCCACCATCACCTCCCGGGAGATTCAGACCGCTGTGCGCCTGCTTCTGCCTGGAGAGCTGGCCAAGCACGCCGTGTCCGAAGGCACCAAGGCCGTCACCAAGTACACCAGCGCCAAGTAATTGTTCCGTGGCCCGCCGTGCACGATCACCCCAAAGGCTCTTCTAAGAGCCCCCCACCCCGTCTACAGCAGAGCTGTCACCTCCCGGTTGTGTAGGGAGCATCATCGTTTGCTCCTCTGTAACAAAGGTTGTGTATACATCGGCTCGGTTACTTAGTCCCCTGCGTTGAACAACTCGTCTTTGTCTCTGTGTACCGGAGTTCTCTGTCTATGTACTGGATTTGAGGAGATCTTCCCTGCAGCGCTACACAACTGTATCTCTGTCGGGGGTCGCGATGCTGATTGCGCTGCAGATTAGGGATACGTGCGGTGACCGAAGCCGCGCTATGCGGACGCCTCCATAGAGGTGGGCGCTACGTGGATTCGGTGATGCAGCTGCGGACAATTAGCCATTAGAGAAGCGGCAGCGTTTTTGCCACCGAGGTACCCGGAGCACAGTGCGCCCATGACTGGATTATGCTGTGGGCTGAGGTCGGCGTGGTGGCTACACGAGGCGGTCGACGTCGGAGGGGGATGCCGACCACAAGTAGCAGCTGTACTGGAGTGCTCGGAAGGCAGAAGACTACAGGGGATATGCGGGTCTGCGCCCTAAAGCAGTGGGGTGCACAAAGGGAAAGGGGTAGTAGGCAGACGACATGCTGGGGGCTGTAGTACATTGTAGTGGGTAGCGGAGGCAATCGGGGATGCCTGAAAATAAGAGGCTTGAAGCACTGGGGGTGCTAGGAAAGGGGAGGGGGACCAAGAGGAGAACCAGAGTGGCAGTGCCCCGGATAAAGCCGCCGCACGAGGACTGGGAGCATTGACCAGAGTGGCAGAGGCCGCATGTGGAACAGAAGAGTACCGGGAACCAGAGTGGCCGCGGCAGCAGGGTGCACGGAAGCAGAGACCATCGTGGCAGCGTCCGCAGGTGAGCGGAGATGGCAGTCTGGCGTGGAGAACAGCGGGGACCGGTGACAGCGGGCATCCCCTCACAAAGAGGCGCAGACTGTATTTCTCAGAGACGTGCAGAACCAACCTCTTCCCTAGATTAATTTAGTGCTCCGGCTAGATCACCCAGGTCCCCCAGAGTCCCGCAATGGGAAATCAGTGCAGCACTCTGGGAGAGCTGGCTGCTATGACGGCAATTCTATGTAAAATGATGGCTGTGCGGGTCCCTAGGAGAGCTTCGTGCAATCGCAGCACTTCTATATGAGTGGACGGCCGTGCCGGATGCCTCCAATATGGTAGCATGACACGGATTAGCTGGCAGTCTGTATCCTTTAGTAAAAGGGGACATGCAATCAGTGCGCCGCAGCCTGCTTCCTGGTAGAAGAGAAGATTCGCTGGCATTAGGGGAGTCACCATGGCGGGGGGTATTTTTAATAGAACGCTTAAATCTCTCTGTTACTCGCAATAACTAAAGTATGTATGTGCGCATCTAGGCATTTATTTACTTTTAATGATACAAAGACCTTGCGGGAAGGCGTCATGAGGGGAACACGGCTGACTATAGCATACGCAAAGAACAACAATGGGCATAAAGGTGGGCACCCAAAAGTGTGATTCAAAGGGTTAAATGAGTTTGAGCCACTAACAATGCCAACGCATAAGGGGTGATGGCAGGCATCTGCTATAGGGCGGGTTACACGTATCAGAACAGATGGGCAATCAGGCAGCAGCGACACCACAAGAAGTTGTATTACAGCCTTTCCTTGGAAGAGGTGGGCGGCTCTCAGAAGAGCCTTTGTGTTATGGAGAAAGAGCAGAATTATTAACCTCCGAAGCCGTAGAGAGTGCGGCCCTGGCGCTTGAGCGCGTACACCACGTCCATAGCGGTGACGGTCTTCCTCTTGGCGTGCTCGGTGTAGGTGACGGCGTCGCGGATCACGTTCTCCAGGAAGACTTTCAGGACGCCGCGAGTCTCTTCATAGATGAGGCCGGAGATACGCTTGACGCCTCCCCTGCGAGCTAGACGGCGGATGGCAGGCTTGGTGATGCCCTGGATGTTATCACGGAGCACCTTCCTGTGCCGCTTGGCACCGCCCTTCCCAAGACCTTTCCCTCCCTTGCCGCGACCAGACATCTTCCACGATGTAAGCAGAAAACAATTGCCAACCAGCTCAAGCGTCCTCACTTATCTACGCGACGTGCGGACCAGATTGAAATCAGTAACAAATGACGCAAGTTTAGGCGTTCCTATTGGGGCAATTACATGTTGGCCGCTCCCCTCTCTTTGCTGATTGGTTTAACACAGAACCGTTTGGAATTTTGAATTTACCGCGTATTCTTACAATTCTTAACAGTTTCCCGGCCGGTTCCCAATCCCATTATGCCGTATTAATTAGTATAGTTTTGTGTATCGCTGTCTTTCTTCTTCGTACAATGAGATAATATCCACATAAATACATCCTCAACACTAATCCCTTCCCGGCCCACAGGCACAGATAGATGCCTCATACGGACACGTTTGATCAACCACGTTCATAACTGTCTGCCGGGGATTCAAATCTCTTTCTACTACATTTGAAAGATGAGAGAATGGCATTAATTGAGGAACTGACTAGGTCACTGAAGGGGTTAACAGACCACCTCCTGCTGACGACAGAACATTATTGGGGAGAGGCGGCGCCAGGGTACACGGCGGCGCACAGGCTGGCTGTGAACCCGAGTTGGGAAAATGACAGCGGAGGACAGGATGCAGCTCGTTTGAGGAGGATTTGGTGGCTCTGAAAAGAGCCTTTGTGTTCCATGCGGTGCCCAGAGCAGATCTAAGCCCTCTCTCCGCGAATCCTGCGGGCCAGCTGGATGTCTTTGGGCATGATGGTGACCCGCTTGGCGTGGATGGCGCACAGATTGGTGTCCTCGAACAGTCCTACCAGGTAAGCCTCGCTGGCCTCCTGCAGGGCCATGACCGCTGAGCTCTGGAAGCGCAGGTCAGTCTTGAAGTCCTGGGCGATCTCTCTCACCAGGCGCTGAAAAGGAAGCTTACGAATCAGCAGCTCGGTGGACTTCTGGTAGCGACGGATTTCACGGAGAGCCACTGTACCTGGACGGTAGCGGTGAGGCTTCTTCACTCCGCCGGTGGCAGGAGCGCTCTTCCTGGCGGCCTTCGTAGCCAGCTGCTTGCGGGGAGCTTTCCCTCCGGTGGATTTACGAGCGGTCTGCTTGGTTCTGGCCATAGCTCTACTGTAGAGATGTACACAGATGTGATATGATGGGAGCCGTAGAAAGAGCAGAGCCTTTATACCCTACTTGCTCTTCCCTATTGGCTCTTAGAAACAACGCCCCCTACATCTCATTGGCTTTTTCAAACAAACCACTAGCCCGCCAAAACGCTTGATGCCCGCGACCAATCAGCGTTCGGCAGAGGCTGGCCCCACCTCACCCTATCAGGCCACTGCATGATACGTACGGGTGTCTGTGAAATCATGTTCTCAGCTGCTTCCCTGCATTGATATGTCCGCAGAAACACACACTCCACGCTGCACGGCAGTCTCCCCCATTAGAAGCTGCGCTATTTTTATGGGAAATGCATTAGGTCAGCGAGTCCCCTCCCTCTTCACACTCAGCCCGGCATCCATACACGCGTTGTATAGGTCACAGTGCCCAACAGGAACGGGGATGATGCGGCGACAATGTCTCGTATTACTCCCCCTCTACAGCCTCCCCCTCGCTCCCTAGACTCCCAACTGATATGAAGTCCCCTGTAGCCGCTATGGGGGCGCTGCTATCTAGAACAGAATTCGAGGCAGTGATAATACAGCTCTGCGGTGAGAAGGTGGCGGCTCTGAAAAGAGCCTTTGTGGGGTAGATGCATGGGCGGCTTCAGCTTATTTCTTAGCCGCACTCTTCTTGGCTTTAACAGCCTTCTTAGCCGGACTCTTGGCAGCTTTGGGTTTGACCGCCTTCTTAGCCGGACTCTTCGTCACCTTCTTGGGCTTTGGGGCGGCCTTCGGCTTTGAGGCTTTTTTCGGGCTCTTGGCCACTTTCTTGGCGGCGGCCGCTGCAGGTTTCTTTGCTTTTTTCGGGCTTTTGGCAGGAGCCTTCTTGGGCTTCTTAGGAGATTTCGCCGCTTTCTTGGCTCCAGCGGGCTTCTTGGGCTTGGCCGCAGACGCTGGCTTCTTTTTGGCCGGCTTGTCCTTAGTCTCCTGCTTCTTGTTCAGCTTGAAGGAGCCGGAGGCGCCGCTGCCTTTCACCTGGAGCAGGCTGCCCTTGGTGACCAGAGACTTGACGGCCAGCTTCAGGCGGCTGTTATTCTTCTCTACATCGTACCCTCCGGCAGCCAGAGCCTTCTTCAGGGCGGCTAGAGACACCCCGCTGCGCTCTTTAGAGGCGGACACGGCTCTGACGATCAGCTCCGACACGCCGGGACCGGAGGACTTCTTGCTTTTCTTGGCGCCCCCTGCGGCGGATTTCTTCGGCTGCTTCTTGGATTTGGCAGCCGGCTCGGCGGCAGGAGGAGCGGCGGCTGGCGCGGTTTCTGCCATTGTGTGCTGCGGAAATCAAATAGTAAAACTCTCCTGGAAGAGAAACTCTGAGAGCGGCGCTGGTGGCGCCTCTTATATGTACAGCGGCCGCGCTCTGATTGGCTCGTGAGCAGGCCCGTCCTGAGCTGCTATTGGCTGACACTGAGCACAGCTACTGCCTTATCCCATCCGGGCCTCCTCTCCGCTCCGTTCTCCTCTTGTGCTTCCCTGCCCGGGATAAGAGTCCGTCACCGGTCAGAACCGGACAGGAGAGCTCGCTTTCAACGTGACTCCTCACTCTCTGACATCTCATGCAACCGTTTATAGCCGCCGCTGGCGGAGGTTCCGGGGAGGAGCGGAGAGGAGGCCACGAGATCTTCGCCATAGTTCTCCCGATCTGCACATCACCGCATATCTGGGGAGATAAAACCGCTGCGGGAGCGCCTTCCCTCTATTCCCGGCACGTGTCACCATCCCCGGGATCTACTCCACAATCTCCATCGTGCAGAAGCTGATTGCACAATGCGAGGACGACGTGGAGCTGCCGAGAGCCCAGAGGTGTAGCACAGGCGGCGCCTCCGCTCACTGCCAGCTGCCGGGTGCTGAATGTATACTGTATATACTGCAGACTTCTCTATACTGCGGCGCAATGTAAGATGAGGAAACCCAGTACCCCCCTGTACACTCAGACGATCGGGAATGCCACACGTTATCGTCCCTTTAATACCCCGGACATGATGGGTGTGGTTGTCCACAAGAAGAAGCGATTCTTCTTCTCTGCAGGTGCATCTCCTCCCGCGGGCTGCTGCCCGTTCTATATCATCCCAGGGATACCATGTGCTGGACGTGACGGCCATTGCATCGGCTCTGTAGTTCCCATCAATCGTTGACGGTGAAGATGGAACTTGGGATTCTGCTGAAGAGCGGTGGCATCTAACAACGCTCTAATCGGGATGTAGATCGCCAAGAAATGACGCCTGAACAAAGCCTTCTACCCGCGGTTCTCCTGCAGCCGGCGATGGCCTGTCAGTCACTGATGTCCGAGCGGAGCAGTGATACAGCGGGACTCTCAGCGCCAGATCCAGTGCCACAGTCGGTGACATCTCACAGAACCCGCGCGGAGGGTTCTACTGTAGATCCCCGGGGCAGCAGATGTTGTACAGTGTCCGCTGGGATTCCTATGGCGGAGCGTGTTGGTCCAGAAAGCTTTCACAGACCCTGAAGGACCATCGGTACTGTGAGACCCCCGCTTCCCCCACAACCCGGTCCCATATACCCCTCCAGATCGCTAATCAGCTCTTCTATTTAGCGCCCAAGGAGGCGACCCAGAAAGAGAGCAGTGTCAGGGGCCTCCGTGGGGAGGAGAGGATAATAAATACCATCGGGTGCCATCAAGAAGCTTCAGGGAAGACAGCTCCCTGTCCGGGCTGCCCCATGCGTGACTTCCCACGGGACACCGGCCTAGCTATGTACATTTAACCCTTAACCCACTAGTCTCCGGTCACTGTATCTACCTGCAGTCATACATGTAAAGGCAGTAGCCGCAGTACACAGTGCGGCCGGTGGGTCAATAATCTGCTCACAATGAACAACATGGACATACAATGGAGAACAATACAATAAATGAGTTCTGAATGTAATGTTTATGTAAAGGTCACCGTGTCCGTACAAAGGGTCTAGTGTTCTTGTGTCACATTGTGTGCAAGTAGTAGCGGTAAAGGGCAACCTTTAGGCTGATATCTTGTCACGGAGTGTTGTTCAATCTTTGGCAATCTGGTCTGATGCCCCAATAATAGTCGGCCCTGATATATGCACCCTGTCTACCCTGATACCCTGCCTCCATGACCTTCACATCTTGGTGGGATCCTCCACCTTGCTCATGGCTGAGGGCACCAAGGTTTTCCGGGAAGTTACCACGATGGCTGAGCAGAAAATGCCCCTCGATGCTGATGTTGTAGCATTGTGTAGCTCCGGACAAACTCCGGACAAACCCTCATTAGCAAGGCGCACTTTAGCTAAGCACCACACTACCTCCAACCAAGCACAAGCACTGCCTGCGGGACACACGGCTGCCTTTTATCCTGAGTTACAGTATAGTCAGACCCCAGTAACATTTCAGTTTCAGCAGTATAGGCATAGCCCAGTATTAGTAACATTTCAGTAGTAACAGTATAGACAGACCACAGTAACATTTTAGTTGCAGAAGTATACACAGACCCCAGAAACATTTATGTAGCAGCAGTATTGGCAGACCCCTGTAACATTTCTGCAGCTGAAGTATAGGCAGGCTCCTGTAACGTTAATGCAGTTACGCTCATCTCATTTGGCCCAAACAAGTTTCTCCGATAACTGTAGTAACACTAGAGAAAGCACATGATGTGCATTGCTGATCCCCTGACCCCAAGCGGGAGGAGGTGGCATTACAAGGCCAAGACACCATGACCAGGACCCGCTATAGTCTGTGTGGGAAGCACGTTAGCGGGCCCAGGGTCAGGCTCGGTTCCAAGCCTCCACCTTTGTGACCCAAGGTGCCCTGAGTTACATAGCAACAAGAAACCCATGTGTCGCAACATAGATAGCTCAACACTGGAAGAGGCAGTCTTTGCGTTCCTTGGCCTAGCCTATGCTGTAAGTGCACAAAGATGGTATTACACAGGAAGAAATTGGAGTGCCCAACCATGGGAGAGTTTCGCCCCGCCAAGCAACTTGGCCTCAGACAGCAATTCAGGCCTAGTCAGCCACTGTACTATTTGTGCCACATAGGTAAAGCACCGCAATGGGAAGACTTAGTGCACCCATAGTATAGGCAGACCGCTGTAACATTCCTGTAGCAAAGGTATAAACACACCCCAGGAACATTTCTGTAGCAGCAGTATAGGCAGACCCCTGTAACATTTCTGTAGCAGCAATATCAGCAGACCCCTGTAACATTTATGTAGCGGAAGTATAGGCAGACCCCAGTAACATTTCTCTAGCAGCAGACCCCTGTAACATTTATGTAGCAGAAGCATATGCAGACCCCAGTACCATTTGTGTTGCATCAGTATAGGCTGTGAGGAAGGAGGAGCAGCAGCCAGAGGATTCAGAGTTTCAGCAGTGGACTGCATAGAAGACTCGGTGGTCGATACATTGCTGGATGCTCTTTCTGCCATCCACGACAGGACCTGCTCACACTGCTCTGTTTGCAATAAAGGTCTACCACATGGACCCACAAATTGTGATATGAAGCTGGGGACCCCAGAAACTTGCCTCTCTCCTAATCCCACAGCAGCCGGCTGGGATACACCTGGACCAGGAACTTGGCCTGTGCCCACACCCTCACTTGGAACTCCGCATCCTCGCCCGCGTCCACATCCTCGACCCCTACCCCTCAGCATGGTGGATTATGAATAGAGCAGACACAGACCGCTGTAAATAATTATGGAATTATATGCGTACACTTTCACGCAGAGAGCAGAATCGTAACGCTAACTCCAGGCAGAAAAAAATGGAAGCAATGCAATAGTGATGCACCAGAACTCCCGCCAGGCACCCAGTAAAATGCAGACGCTCAGCGGTAGCCCTAAGTAGGAGCTTTTTGTTTTTTTTTTGGTCAAAGAATATAGGCTGGATAGTGTGTATATCACGTTCCCTCTACCAGTCGCTGTGGCCATATGCTGTGCGTCTCTAATTCACTGCAGACACAGGCCAGTGTAAATAATCTTGGAATTATGTGCGTAGACTTTGTCACTGAGAGCGGTATAGTAAGGCAAACTCCAGGCAGAAATCAATAGTCAGGAAGGCCGCAAACAGGCCTAAGTGCAATAGTGTGGGACTACAACTCCCATCAGACAACCTGTAAAATGCACACGGTCACAGGTAGCCGTAAGAAGGAGCTTTTATATATTTATTTAAAAAAAAAAAAAAAAAAAAAGAATACCAGCTATATAGCGTGTATATGACTTTCCCTCTACCAGGGGCTGTCGCCGTACGTTGTGCGTGAAGTTGACCACAGACACAGAGCGGTGTAAAAAAAAATTGGAATTATTGGCGTACAGTTGGAGGCTGACAGCGGTATTCTAACGCTAACTGCAGCCAGAAAAAAAAATTATACGGAAGGCCTAGCTGTGCAATAGTGATGGACTACAACTCCCATCCGACAACCTGTAAAATGCACACAGTCACAGGTTGCCCTAAGAAGGACCGTTGGGGTTCTTGTACACAGGATCCTATACTATCACTCTCCCTATCTCAGCAACGCTGTCCCTATACTATGCAGTACAGACTGCAGCCTGAGAACGCTATAGCTGTAATGGGGCTACACGCCCGATATACAAAAAAAAAAGCAAAACTGCTACCAGCAGCCACAACAGTAATGCAGATGGTCAGATGTGGCCCTAAGAAGGACCGTTGGGGTTCTTGTACACAGGTTCCTACACTAACACTTTCCCTATAGCAGCAGCAGCACTGCCCCTGATCTCTCCCAGTGTGTGACTGTGGCGAGCCGCGAGCGGACCCACTTTAAATACTCGGGGGTCACTTGATCTTGCCAGCCACTCACTGCAGGGGGGTGGGACAGGGCTGAAACGTCACAGGAGGAAGTTGTAATGCCTTCCCTGCGTTTCTCTTGGCCAGAAAATGGCGCAAAACTTTCAGGGAAGGAAATGGAATTGAATTGAGTACCGCGTGGTGCTCGTCTCGAGTAACGAGCATCCCGAGTACACTCGCTCATCTCTAAAGTTAACCCCTCAGTGGCCACGCATTTTTGTTTTGGTTTTATTTTTTCCCATTTTCGTTTTTCCTCCTCCCTTAAAAGAAATAAATTAATTAAAAAAAAAAAAAAGAACTAACTAATAGAGATGAGCGAGCACACTCGCCCGAGCATTAGGGACCTCGAGATGCTCGTTACTCGAATTGAATTGACTCGAGTACCATGCGGTACTCGAGTCAATTCCATTTTCTTCCCCACATGTTTAGCGCCATTTTCTAGCCAATAGACATGCAGGGAAGGCAATACCACTTCTTCCTGTGATGTGCCAGCCCTATCCCACCCCCCTGAAGTGAGTGGCTGGCGAGATCAAGTGACTGATGAATATTTAAAGCGGCCCCGCCCGCAGCTCGCCTCAGACACACACTGGGAGTGTATAGGGAAAGTGCTGCTGCTACTATAGGGAGAGTGTTAGTGTAGGATCCTGTCTTCAAGAACACCAATGGTCCTTCTTAGGGCCACATCTGACCGTGTGCATTACTGTTGTGGCTGCTGGGAGCAGTTTTGCACTTTTTTTTCTTTTTTTATCTCGGGCTGCAGTCGATTATGCAGAGTATAGGGAAAGTGCTGCTGAGATAGGGACAGTGGTAGTGTAGGATCCTGTCTTCAAGAACCCCAACGGTCCTTCTTAGGGCTACATCTGACCGTGTGGATTTTACTGGGAGGCTACTTGGAGTTGTAGTGATTCCATTTTAGTATTATGCAGCTTGGTGGGGTTGAGATCGCCACAGTTACCAGCACTCTCCACTGGCTTTACAGTGTTCTCCCACTCCACACAGCCTCTATTATCTACAATTCTCTGCGAGCAGTAGAGCCTCCGCTATCTACAAGTCTCTGTGTGCGGTGAATTAAGGCCAGGTTGCCAGTGCTATACAGCGGGGTACTTTATTTAGCCCCTGCTCTATTCTTAATCCACCATGATGAGGAGTAGGTGTAAGGGTCGAGGACGTGAACATGGACGTGCAAGTGAGGGTGTGGGCACAGGCTGAGTTCCTGGTCCAGGTGAATCACAGCCGGCTTCTGTGGGGTTAGGAGAGAGGCAAGTTTCTGGGGTCCCCAGCTTCATATCACAATTTATGGGTCCATGTGGTAGACCTTTATTACAAACAGAGCAGTGTGAGCAGGTCCTGTCGTGGATGGCAGAAAGTGCATCCAGCAATGTGTCGACCACCCAGTCTTCTATGCAGTCCACTACTCCCAGATAGGGACTGCAACTCTGATTCCTCTGGCTGCAACTCCTCCTTCCTCCCAGGCTCCTCACTCCATGAAAATGACATATACTGAGCAAGCAGACTCCCAGGCACTGTTCTCGGGCCCCTGCCATGAGTGGGAAAAAATGGTTCCTCTCTCACCTGAGGAGTTTGTCGTGACCGATGTCCAACCTTTGGAAAGTCCCTGGGGTCTGGGTGATGAGGCTGGGGACTTCCGACAACTGCCTCAAGAGCTTTCAGTGGGTGAGGAGGACGATGATGATGAGACACAGTTGTCTATCAGTGAGGTAGTAGTAAAGGCAGTAAGTCAGAGGGAGGAGCGCACAGAGGATTCGGAGGAAGAGCAGCTGGACGATGAGGTGACTGACACTGCCTGGTTTGCTAAGCCTACTGAGGACAGGGCTTCAGAGGGGGAGGCAAGTGCAGCAGCAGGACAGCTTGGAAGATGCAGTGGAGTGGCCAGGGGTAGAGGCAGGGCCAGAGCGAAGAATCCCCCAACTGATTCCCAAAGCACCCCGCCGCGCCAAGCCTCCGTGCAGAGGGCTAGGTGTTCAAAGGTGTGGATGTTTTTCAGTGAGAGCGTGGACGACCGCTGAACAGTGGTGTGCAACCTGTGTCGCGCCAAGATCAGCCGGGGAGCGACCACTACCAGCCTCACCACCACTATCATATGCAGGCATATGCTGGACAAGCACCCCACAAGGTGGGACGAAGGCCGTTCACTGCCTCCGGGTCACACCACTGCCTCGTCCCCCAACCTGCCACTCAGATCCAACTCAGGATACAGGCACGTGCGCCTCCCGGCCTGCACCCACACCTTCACCTCCACTGTCCTCCACCCCATCCAGCATTGTCTCTCAGCGCAGCGTTCAGCTGTCGCTAGCACAAGCGTTGGAGCAAAAGCGCAACCCAGCCACAACGCACCCGTATGCACAAGCTGTAAACGTGCACATTGCAAAATTAATCAGCCTGGAGATGCTGCCATACAGGCTAGAGGAAACAGAAGCTTTCAAAAACATGATGGTGGCGGCGGTCACGCGCTACTCTATCCCCAGTCGCCACTATTTTTCCCGGTGTGCCGTCCCAGCTCTACACCAGCACGTATCCCGCAACATAAATCGCATCCTCACCAGCACGGTTACTGGGAAGGTCCACTTAACCACGGACACGTGGACAAGTACTGGCGGGCAGGGCCACTATATCTCCCTGACGGCACATTGGGTGAATTTGGTGGAGGCTGGGACCGAGTCACGTCCTACCCACACCCAGAATAGCGGGTCCTACCTCAGTGCTGGTATCTGCGGCGGTCTATGCCACCTCCTCTAAACCCTCCCCCTCCTCCTCCTTCTACGCAAATTCTACCTCTCAATTAAGAAGTGTGAGCAGCACGTCGCCAGCAGTCGGTGTGCGCGGCGTGGCAGCACAGCGGTGGGCAAGTGTCAGCAGGCCGTGCTGAAACTACTCTGCCTAGGTGACAAGAGACACACGGGCCCCGAACTGTTGCAGTGTCTGACAGAGCAGACCGACCTCTGGCTTTCGCCGCTGAGCCTCCAACCGGGCATGGTCGTGTATGACAATGGCCATAACCTGGTGGCGGCTCTGCAGCTTGGCAGCCGCACACACGTGCCATGCCTGGCCCACGTCTTCAATCTGGTGGTTCAGCGGTTTCTTAAAAACTAGCCTCACTTGCCTGACCTGCTCGGCAAGGTGTGCCGCGTCTGCGCACATTTCCGCAAGTCCACCATGGACGCTGCCACCCTGAGCACCCTGCAACATCGGTTTAATCTGCCAGAGCACTGACTGCTGTGCGACGTGCCCACACGGTGGAATTCTAGACTGCACATGTTGGCCAGGCTCTATGAGCAGTGTAGAGCAATAGTGGAATACCAACTCCAACATGGGCAGCATAGTGGGAGTCAGCCTCCCCAATTCTTTACTGAGGAGTGGTCCTGGTTGGCAGACATCTGCCAGGTCCTTGGAAACTTTGAGGAGTCTACCCAGATGGTGAGCGGCGAGGCTGCAATCATTACCATCACCATTCCTCTGTTATGCCTGTTGGGAAGTGCCCTGCAAAACATAAAGGCTGACGCTTTGCGGTCGGAACAGGAAACAGGGGAAGACAGTATGTGGCTGGATAGTCAGAGCACCCTCATGTCTATATCTCAGCGCGTTTTGGAGGCGGAGGAGGAGGGGGAGGAGCCTCAGGAGGAGGTGGGGGAAGAGACAGCTGGGCACACTGCAGAGGGTACCCATCCTGCTTGCCTCTCATCTGTTCAGCATGTATGGCCTGTGGACGAGGAGGAGAAGGATGATCCAGAAAGTGATCTTCCTAGTGAGGACAGCGATGTGTTACATACAGGTACCCTGGCACACATGGCTGACTTCATGTTAGGATGCCTTTCTCGTGACCCTCGTGTTAGACGCATTTTGGCCACTACGGATTACTGGGTGTACACACTGCTCGACCCAAGGTATAAGGAGAACATTTCCACTCTCATTCCCGAAGAGGAAAGAGGTTCAAGAGTGATGCTATACCACAGGGCCCTGGTGGACAAACTGATGGTAAACTTCCCATCTCAGACCGCTAGCGGCAGAAGGCGCAGTTCTGAGGGCCAAGTAGCAGGGGAGGCGCAGAGATCAGGCAGCATGTACAGCACAGGCAGGGGAACACTCTCCAAGGCCTTTTCCAGCTTTATGGCTCCCCAGCAAGACTGTGTCACCACTCCCCAGTCAAGGCTAAGTCGGAGGGAGCACTGTAAAAAGATGGTGAGGGAGTACGTAGCCGATCGTACCACCGCTCTATGTGATGCCTTTGCTTCATGCAACTATTGGGTGGCAAAGCTGAACACGCGGCACGAACTTGCGCTGTACGCCCTGGAGGTGCTGGCTTGCCCTGCCGCTAGCATCTTGTCAGAGAGGGTGTTTCGTGCAGCTGGGGGAATCATCACGGACAAGCGTACCCGCCTGTCAACTGCCAGTGCCAACATGCTTACACTCATAAAGATGAACAAAGCCTTGATTCCCCCAGACTTCTCTTCTCCACCGGCGGAAAGCAGCAGTACCTACAGATTATTTTCGCTGCAGCCGGATAAATAAGCATTCCCTATCACCAGAAAAAAAAAAGGGGGGGATTAGCTTTGTCAATCACTCTTGGATATTAGTCCTCCTCCTCCTACTCCTCCCCCTGAAACAACATGTCATCATGCTGAACTGCCAATTTTTCTGTGGCCCAAAAGGCTCTGCTTACTTTTTTTTTTTTTTTTTTACAATTGTTCAAAGTTTCAAAAGTATTGATACTTTACCAGAAACCATTTTTTCCCCACTGGGCTGCCTCCAGGCTATGTTGAAAATTAAGCAATAGCGAGCTGTATCTTTAAAAAAAATATTTGGGGGCGTGGCCTGACTGCGGACAAAGACGGACGCCATCCTTTGAGCACCACTCTGATATAAACCTCCACAGCAATTAGAAAAGCACCAGCGGGACTTCCCTCCGCCACAAAGACGTACCTGAACCTCCTGTCGTTCTGATATGACCCGGCGCAAGCCTTCAAAGGCGCCCCCGCAGCCTCTTCCCGACTTCTTCTCTGCCCGCAGAGGCAGAAGAGCTCCGGCGACAGCGCTCCCCCCCCTCCTCGGACGAACCTAGCAATGCTGCTATTGGCTCTCCCCAGAGGCAAGCTTCATCAGCAGAGAGTCCCAACACCGACCGGAGGGATGCATGCCGACTTCTAATCCTGGGAGAGGTGAGTGAGACATCGGCAGCCATCACACGCAGCCCCACTCTCCCAGCCAAGATGGCGCCCAGCCACATGTCACACACAGAGGACAGTCGTTCACCCTCAGCTAGCCCTGAAAAGGGGAGACAGAGGCTAGCGGAGGCAATAAACATATCTTTGCCCCCACCCAATACCGCAGAATTTTTAGAAATGGTCCCAACATCAGACCAACCTGCGTCGGAGGCCTTTATAAAGGAGATGATGCTCGCTCTAAGGAGCACTATAAGAGAAGATCTCCACACATTCTCGTCATCATTCAGCTCCACCATAAATGAGATTGAGGAAAGAACCTCCCATATAGAAAATTAAATGGAGGAATTAACTAAATCTCACAACTCCCTGATTGATGCACGCTACTCTCTGGAGGAGGAGGTAGACCAAATTAAAGTTAAGATGGCGGATCTGGAAGATCGCAACAGACGCAATAATGTAAAATTTAGGGGCATCCCAGAAAAAGTCAGCCCAGCAGATTTGAAGGACTTTCTGGCGCAATTAATGAAAAAACTCCTGCCTTCTACTCCAGATCAGGAACTCATAATTGATAGGGCACACCGTCTGCAGAAACCGAAATTCCTTCACGACAATGTCCCACGTGATATCATAGCGCAGATCCATTTCTATCATATCAAAGAGGCACTCATGTTTGCCTCCCGCAAAATGACTGATCTACCTCCACAGTTCTCAAATATTAAATTATTTGTGGACCTATCCGCCGCTACCATACAAGCTAGGAAATCCTTCTTCCGTATAACCTCATCCCTCAGGAAAGAAAAAATTCCTAACAAATGGGGCCACCCCACCAAACTTATACTCCACAAAGAAGGCACTACATATGTATTTAACAAGCCAGAAGAAGGTGAAAAAACCCTCATCTCGTGGGGCTTTCAGTTCACCGAAGAACCCCAAAATAAATCCGCCGCTCATCGTCCCCTAGAGCGTTCAGGAGAGAATACGCAACCTCGCTCACCCCGCTGATTTATATATTCCCCCGCAAAACCTGGAGGCTTTTTTCTCTCTCCCGTCGGGCGAACTTTTTACCCCCCCATAACCACGCAGGATCACAAACCTGCGAGAAGAGCTCAATATGGGCAGCTGTTCCCAACAATTTTCTGGCTATTAAACACCGCAACCAGAAACAGTTGTATATCTGGTCATACTAGTTGGCGTTTGTGGCCAGCTATCTCTGTTATGATTGTTCATGTTGTCTTTCCCTTCCCCAACCCAACAACAGTCAGCAAAAATCCAAGGTTCCATAAGTACAACACTCAGCAGCTTCCTAAAAAATGGTGTTAAAAATACCTTCACTCAATGCAAAAGGGCTTAACTCTCCCTATAAGAGGTCAGCAGTCTGGAGAGATGCGATGCATGAAAAGGTCGACATCATATGTCTCCAGGAATCACATTTCGTCGCGGCAGCACATCCTCCCTTTCTCCACAAGACATGTCCCAATATCTTTTTATCCTGCGCTGAGAAGAAGAGAGCGGGGGTTATAATTGCAATTAAAGAAACCATAGATATAGATCTCACCGAAAAGATCATAGACCCCCAGGGTAGATATGTTATCTTAGTAGGTCTATTTAACGAGGTACAAATGACTCTAGTAAACATATATGCCACTAATTCCTCGCAGATCTCGTTTTTAAGCAAGATCCTTAAAAAAAGTACGTAAAGTCCAAAAAGGCAAACTTATCATATGCGGCGACTTCAATATCATCCCTGACAAACAACTTGACTCAACCAGCACCGCCAATAGACTATCACCCACCCTCGCCCCATGGCTTCACAAACGAGCACTGTTCGACTCTTATAGATGTCTCAACTCCACATCTAGGGAGTATACCTTTTACTCCCCTCGCCATAGATCCTTCTCAAGGATCGACCTATGCTTGGTGGACAAATGGACATTAGCGGGAGTTAGAAGTGCAGACATTGGTAAGACTACATGGTCAGACCACTCCCCTATATATCTTACGTTTGAGACATCCAATCCTCTCCGCCCACCTGGGAACTGGAGAAACAATATCTCCCTCATGAGGATCCCTGAATTTAATAAGCTGATCAAAGAATCCCTGACAGAATACTTCTTGTTTAACAGGAACCCAGACACAGATGTCCTCTCCACATGGTGTGCCCACAAGGCATACATGAGGGGCATAATGATTAAGATTAGCTCTCAATATAAAAAAAAGAAACAACTCCAAATAAACAATATCCTAGCACAAATTGCTAATACTGAGCAAAAAATTCAAATCTCCCCCTCAATTGGGCTCCACAGGGAACTAATGTATCTACGCCATAAACTTCGCCAAGAATTAATAGAAGACTACGTCAAAACTCTAAATTTCTCAAAAATGAATTATTACACAGCGTATAATAAGCCTTCTAGATTAATGGCTAGGATAATAAAACAACGCCAGTCACCATCCAAAATTCCTTATCTGGTAAGGCAGGATGGATCGGGAACGAAAATAATACATCCACAAAAAATAGCGGATGAATTCAGTCTGTTCTATTCCAATCTGTACAATTTGAATAAAGATGGCTCCACCCCTCAACCAGATATCCAGCAAATCAATAATTTCCTGGGGAAAATAACTCTCCCTACTGTTGCGGAGGACCAACTAAAGTCATTAAACACCCCTATCTCTGCTGCGGAGATCTTGGAAACAATTAAGACACTGAAAGCACACAAGGCTCCAGGCCCGGACGGTTTTTCAAATGAATATTATAGAGACTTCGCTCCGGACCTGGCCCCTTGTCTAGCCGAAACATTCAACAAAGCAATGCTCAGTGGTAGCCTACCGCAGGAAATGTTGAGAGCCACTTTGGTCACAATTCCTAAACAGGGAAAAACCCTGAATTCTCCAGCAAACTTTAGGCCAATTTCATTGTTAAATTGCGATACAAAAATATATTCAAAAGTATTAGCCCAACGCCTACTAAAAATCCTTCCACAGATTATTCATAGCGACCAGGTCGGGTTTACGAGAGGTAGGCAGGCGTCGGACGGCACCAGAAGAGTACTGAATCTTATGGCAATGGCAAAGGAGAATCATACCCCAACAATCCTTTTGGCTTTAGACACCGAAAAAGCCTTTGATAGGCTACATTGAGGGTTCGCCTTCGCCACCTTGGAGAAATTTGGTTTCCAGGGAAATATTCTCAGGGCCATTCGAGCTCTCTATGGCTCCCCCTCCGCCAGGGTTCTAGTGGATGGGGTCCTCTCAAAACCCTTCCAAATCACTAACGGCACCCGACAAGGGTGCCCGCTATCTCCATTGCTATTCGCGCTAGTTATGGAACCTCTGGCGGAGAATATTAGGCTCAATACAAACATCAGGGGGATCCCTGCTAGCGCTAGACAGCACAAAATAAGTCTGTTTGCGGATGATGTCCTGCTCCTCCTTACAGATCCCATAACATCTCTAAGAGAAGTAAGCAATACAATCCAAGAATTTAGCAAAAATTCATACTACAAATTAAACATAGACAAAACCCAGATACTCCCCATTAACATAGACAACCCCCTAAAAATCACTATCCAAAAGGAGTTCCCTTTCCAATGGGGAAAAAATACCATCCCATACCTGGGAATAAAATTATGCACCCCGCTGGCTAATAGTATCCCAGCGAACTTGATACCCTTGTTAGTTAACCTTCAAACGGAGCTAGAGTCCCTGGCGACCAAAGAGCCGTCGTGGATGGGCAGAGTTACGCTCTACAAGATGCTGATTCTCCCTAAAATCCTATATCTTTTTCGAACAATTACCCTTCCGATCCCTAGATCTGAAATCTCAAAATTTCAAAAACAATTATCTAACTTCATATGGAAGGGGAAAAGACCAAGAGTCGCCGCTACTATACTCTACCTTAACAGGAAGCAGGGAGGCCTGGGAGTGCCGAATTTATGGTCTTACCTCCACGCGACTAATGTTAATCAAACCAGACATTGGCTGAAACCAAGGCCGGGTCCAAGCTGGCTTCAAGTTGAGACCCAATTAATCAATGACAGGCCCATCCGCTCTCTTCTCTTGGCCTCCCTCTTATCCTCTCTCTCCTCGTCTGTGCCGCCGATCCATAATCTACAGTCTATTTCCCCACCTATACAAGCTTCATTAGAATCCTGGAATTGGCTGGCTCGGAACACCAGCCCTCACACGGTGAAAACTATGGAATGTATCCCAATTTCTACTCTCGAGTTTCTTATCCCCAACCTACACTTGGGGTCGCGGATGGAGAGGGAAATACTAAATCTGGGGGATGTGCTGCTAGATGATGACATACTGCCTTTCCAAATCCTGATAGAAAATTCAATCTCTCTTCAAGAGATGCATTTAAATACCTTCAAGTGCGGTCCTTATTACAGTCCGCCCAACTCTGGAAAGTGAAGTTCACAGACGACATGCTGAGAGTCTTTAATAATCCTTCTCCGACCTCCCGCTCCCTGGTGAGAGTCTGCTACGACATGCTCTCTGGAGACATGAGAAACATAAAACGTGCTCACATTCTCAACTGGGAGAGGGACATAGGAAAGAGATTCACACCAGACAGGTGGCTCTCGGCCTTCACATGGGCCAATAAAGCAACTATCAACTCCAATACGATCGAGGTGCATATCAAGGTCTTAACTAGATGGTACTTCACTCCAGTGGCGATGGCTAGGGCCTTTACAGACTCAGACAATCATTGTTGGAGACATTGTGGCCACATAGGCAACCTATGTCACATATTTTGGAGTTGCCCAAAACTCCTAGGCTTTTGGGACGAAGTTTTTTCCATACTGAGAAAGATCACAAAAATATATATTCCCAAATCTCCTGAGTTAGCCATCCTTTTGCTAGGCAATAAACATATCCCCAATTCAATGAAAAGTCTGACAGGCCACATACTCCTAACCGCCAAATTATTGGTGTCAAGGAAGTGGAAATCCGCCAAAGCTCCGAACATTTTGGAACTAAAACAGACAATCGCGGACCATATTACATATGAAAAATGATATGCCCTAAAAAACGGAAGCTATGCTAAATACCGGAATAAATTGAACCCATGGTTACAAAACTACCCTACTTAATGACTAAAAGCTGACACCATATTCCCTTTTACTCCCACCCTACTGTACCACTAACGTTTTTTTTTTCTCTCTTGTTTTAAGTTAGGAACGAAGGAAAAAATAAAAATGTGTGTATATATGTATGTATGTGTATATGTGTATATATGTATGTATGTGCATATGTGTGTATATGTATGTATGTGCATATGTGTGTATATATGTATGTATGTGTATATGTGTGTATATATGTATGTATGTGTATATGTGTGTATATATGTATGTATGTATGTGTATATGTGTGTATATATGTATGTATGTGCATATGTGTGTATATATGTATTTATGTGTATATGTATGTATATATGTATGTATGTGTATATGTGTGTATATATGTATATGTGTGTATATGTGTGTATGTATTTATGTATATATGTGTGTATATATGTATGTGTATATGTGTGTATATATGTATATGTGTGTATATATGTATGTATGTGCATATGTGGGTATATATGTATGTATGTGTATATGTGTATGTATGTGTATATGTGTGTATATATGTATGTATGTGCATATGTGTGTATATATGTATGTATGTGTATATGTGTG